>NW_022146165.1:1635965-1957276 GCF_002938485.1 Sitophilus oryzae
ATTTTTTAACCACTTAGTCCATTTTATGGAAGAAAATGGTACATTTAATGTAAAACAAAAATGGAACAATTTTAAGGCTACTTCTCTTGAACTTACGATCGAAATACTTTTGGAAAATACAAAGTTTTGCCTTCCTAATTTTCGTTCTAAAAAGATATAATTGGTATTATTGAATAAATATTTCTTAAAAAGAACGAAATGTTAGGCATCAAAACTTGTATTATTTCCTAAATTTGTTCATAAGAAGTAGTTTTATCTAGCACAAGATGTATATACGAAGCAAAATACACACGTATACACGCAGTAGTCACAACTGCAATGTGTAAACAGAGTTTAAACGTAATACACAAGCACTGTGTATCCTACGGCACACTGTGTATCCTTTACTTTGTGTATACGTAAATGCTATACTGTGGCTACATTGTGAGGCGGACGTTTAACCTTTGTGCATACGTGTTGAACTACAATGTGTAAACATATTATATTTACATCGGGGAAATTGTGTCACCCTGTGTTTACATCTAATAATGTAAACACATCGTAAATGTGATTTGATGTGCTGTATGGGTAGCTCTTAGACTAGTATATGAGAATGAAAACGAAATTATATTACCATAGAAACGCGAAAAAAATCAATTATATTCTCATGTTTTTTTTTATTTTTTTCTTAAGCAATATGGAAATTTGGAAAAGTATAAACGGGATTAACCATTTTAGAAGAAGCAAAAATTTTTATGAAGAAAGCATTTTTCTCAATATTTCAATAATAAAAAAGTTTTTACTCATATAAAGATAATCCGGGGACATACTGTATATCGTAGATAGTGGATATCATAAATTATGTTTTCGTTTGATAAAATTAATGTTACTATAATAACGACTAATAGACAATTATCCTTGTAGGTATGGTAATAGGTTACATGTCCATGCCATTCTTCTCCACCTGGTCACTAAGTTTCTTTGGCTTCAGAGGAACGTTACTGGTTCTAATGGGTCTGAGTCTGTTAACTCTTCCAGTGGCTTTGACACTGCAACCTGTAAAACAACATTTGAAAATGATAAGAATCCATGAAGATATCGGTATATTGTATACATTGGCACTAATTTGTCCAAATTCAATAAGTAAATCATATTTTAGAAATGCTATATGCAAACTCTGATGATGATATAATTAAGACAAAGATGAATAAAGAGCTTCCTGAAAACGATGATAATGAGGAATTGAAATCAGAAAAACAAACAATATGGTAAGTAATAAAGTAATGTTTATAATATACAGGGTGAGTTTCCTACGATGTTCTCTATGAGTATCTCGGAAACTACTGGAGATAGAGAGTCGATTAAATGGGGAAAGAATTGCAGTTTTGTGGGGTCATAAATATGCGCCTTTTAGATTTTTGAAAAAGTTCATGGCTTACTAGATACTTCGAAAAAAACAAATTTCGGCTATTTTAAAAATTGTCTCTAATTCCATTATAAACTGTTTTAGACAAAAAGTTTTCAGATAGAAGTTGTAGATAATCACATCCTTAATGAGATTGTGTCCTCCGTTTTTTTCTAAAGCCTGTAATTTTTGACATATGACACAAACATATTTTTTTTAAATGGAAACCATAGTTGGCCATGACTTCATAAAATGCGCCATTTTTTAAGCTTTTCAGCGATATAAGCTATAATATGTTTTTTTTTCGAAAAATGACTGAGTTATATTCAATTCTTATAATTTTTAAACAATTTCACTTAGTTAGCCATGGAAACAAGTATAATCGTCTTTGCTCTCAGAAATGTGAAGCTGTCACATCCAAACTTTGTAAATTAAAATAAACAAAAATTGTAAATATGAATTTTTCAAATGAAGAAAAGCGTGTAGGATTATTGGTTCAACTTTTCTTGACCATACATTTTCGAGAATACGTTGACCGGTGAATGTTGCGTTTTTTTAGAGAACGGTTTTCAAAACAAGAAAAGTTAAATTTAGTTATAGCCAATTCTTATCTTTCTTGGCTAATTTCACTTAGATTGCATGGTATTCTTATTCTGTTATGATTTATAACTTATAAAAAGTCAGAATATATTATTAAACGGTTCTTTACAATTTACATTACACAAACTAAAACTTAAAAAAATAATATCACTACATACAGTTTAAGTTATTTTTGAAAATGTTAAAAAAATCCGCCATTGTTTTGAGTTGAATCTTTTGAAAACTGAATTACTATCTATTCTCACATAAGGACCGGTCGACTTAATTAAACTTCTCTCGTGCCGCCACTTCGAGTGCCTCTCTTAATTCATAATTTTTTTTTGTAAACCTTATTGCTAACCATACCGCATAAAAAATCTAAAGTGGATAGGTCAGGTGATCGAGGAGGCCCATGCAATTGCATAATTATGATATAAATAATTTTTAACATTTCTTTCATTATGGGGGAAGGGGTCATAATGAAAGTCATGTTGGAACCGGTTGGAACCACTCTATTGATGCGCGAGCATCTACACGCTTTTCTTCATTTGAAAAATTCATATTTACAATTTTTTACAAAGTTTGGATGTGACAGCTTCATATTTCTGAGAGCAACGGCGATTGAACTTGTCTCCATGGCTAACTAAGTGAAATTGTTTAAAAATAATAAAAATTGGCTATAACTCTATAAAAAACATATTATAGCTTATATTGCTAAAAAGCTTAAAAAATTGCACTTTTTATGAAGTCATAGCCAACGATGGTTTCCATTTAAAAACAACGTATGTTTGTATCATATTATGTCAAAAATTACAGGCTTTAGAAAAAAGCGGAGGAGACAATCTCATTAAGGATGTGATTATCTACAACTTTTATTTGAAATTTTTTTGTCTAAAATAGATTATAATGGAATTAGAGACAATTTTTAAAATAGCCGAAATTTGTTTTTTTCGAAATATCTAGTAAGCCATGAACTTGTTTGGGCCGAGAGCTAATTACTCCGAACCAATGGGCACTTACCCTAGTATCCTACAGGCAGAAATCTACGCTATCGAGAGATGCGTACAACTTATCTTAGATAGGAACTATCGGAAACAAGAAATAGCCATCTTATCTGATAGTCAAGCAGCGTTAAAGGCGATCAACTCAGTATCAATCAATTCGAAATTGGTCAAAGAATGCATAGAGAAGCTGAATAAATTAGGCAAAGAAAACAAAGTCCTCCTACACTGGGTGCCTGCTCACCAAGGGATAGAAGGCAATGAAAAAGCAAATAATCTAGCTAGGAAAGCAGCGAACACTCCACTAACTGAACCAGAACCGTTCTGCTTTCCAAGTGGTAACCAACTCAAGGCGGAACTCAAGAACTTGGAAGATTCCATCCGCAACCTGGAATGGAAATTTTCCAATGGTCTAAGACACTCGAAGAAGTTTCTGAGGGCTTATGATGAAGAAAAATCACAGATCTTCCTGGGTCTGAGTAAGAACAATCTTCGGATTGTCACGGGGTTTTTAACAGGACACTGTCTCCTCAACGAACACCTCAGTAGATTGAAACTAAGAAGAAACGGCGAATGCAGATTCTGTGGGGAAGATGGGGAAACACCAGTACACCTCATCACTGAGTGCGCCGAGATGACAACCATTCGTGCCATGAATTTTGGTACGACTGATATTGGAGATGGAGAACTACCCTCTATAAAACCGTCCCAGATACTGGCTTTTGTCAAAGCCCTGGGACTGTATGATGAGTTATGATTCAAGAAAGGGGGACACAATGGATCTGTAAGGTCGAAGTGATTAACCCCCCTCCCACTCATTCTAAATTCTAAAAAAAATTCTAAAAGCCATGAACTTTTTCAAAAATCTGAAAGGCGCCTATTTATGACCCCACAAAAGTGCAATTCTTTTCCCATTTAACCGACTCTCTATCTCCAGTAGTTTCCGAGATACACATAGAGAAGATCGTAGGAAACTCACCCTCTATAATGGTCCACTTCTTTTTCAACAGCCATCAGATTAGAAACTCTTTCGGACTATTAATGGACCCCAAATACCTCAACCTTTCCATTGGATTGGCACTGTGTTTCACTGCCGATATAGCCTTCTATCCAATCATCCCTTTGGTACTGGCCCATTTGAACTACACCAATTCTGAAATAGCTGCAATGATGAGCGTGTACTTTGGAGCTGATTTGTTGGCCAGAATTGGACTGTCCCTTGTTTCGGTTTGCGTGGTTTACAAGAGCAGAAGATTGTTTTACGCGGCGGCACTTTTGAGCAGCATTTTCAGGATAGGTAAGTAGAAATAAATTTTAAAAAACTCTCTACTGTTTTGTGAGAAGTGATTATAGTAATTTAAAAAATCCATTTACCTATAGAATCGTCCCTAATGGGTGGTTTAGACTGTAGATTTTGCACAAACTGGTTTGTGCAAGCCATTTTATACCAAATATACACTCAGATGCAAAAGAATACAAAACAACATTTTTTCGTCAAATTTTTAAACTGTTATATTTTTTTTTTACTTTTTCTCTTATTTTCATAATTTTTTTAGCAAACTGTATATAATTCTATCAACTTTAATTATTCATAAACTCAGCTTTTTATAAACTTTAGTATCTGGCTTATTATACAGGGTTGTTTTTTATCTTAACTTTAAAACATATTGATAATTAAAGAAATTGCAAAATGCTTGAGGCAAGTTAATTTTGCTTTTAAAAATTAACAAAGGCATGTGTTGACATGAAACAAAAACCACAATATTCAGAAGATATGGTTCTGACCGAAAAATAATGTTTTCCGTAGCGATTTTATGCATCTGAGTAGAATTTTTTTTTTAGAATTTAGAATGAGTGGGAGGGGGGTTAATCACTTCGACCTTACAGATCCATTGTGTCCCCCTTTCTTGAATCATAACTCATCATACAGTCCCAGGGCTTTGACAAAAGCCAGTATCTGGGACGGTTTTATAGAGGGTAGTTCTCCATCTCCAATATCAGTCGTACCAAAATTCATGGCACGAATGGTTGTCATCTCGGCGCACTCAGTGATGAGGTGTACTGGTGTTTCCCCATCTTCCCCACAGAATCTGCATTCGCCGTTTCTTCTTAGTTTCAATCTACTGAGGTGTTCGTTGAGGAGACAGTGTCCTGTTAAAAACCCCGTGACAATCCGAAGATTGTTCTTACTCAGACCCAGGAAGATCTGTGATTTTTCTTCATCATAAGCCCTCAGAAACTTCTTCGAGTGTCTTAGACCATTGGAAAATTTCCATTCCAGGTTGCGGATGGAATCTTCCAAGTTCTTGAGTTCCGCCTTGAGTTGGTTACCACTTGGAAAGCAGAACGGTTCTGGTTCAGTTAGTGGAGTGTTCGCTGCTTTCCTAGCTAGATTATTTGCTTTTTCATTGCCTTCTATCCCTTGGTGAGCAGGCACCCAGTGTAGGAGGACTTTGTTTTCTTTGCCTAATTTATTCAGCTTCTCTATGCATTCTTTGACCAATTTCGAATTGATTGATACTGAGTTGATCGCCTTTAACGCTGCTTGACTATCAGACAAGATGGCTATTTTTGTTTCCGATAGTTCCTATCTAAGATAAGTTGTACGCATCTCTCGATAGCGTAGATTTCTGCCTGTAGGATACTAGGGTAAGTGCCCATTGGTTCGGAGTAATTAGCTCTCGGCGCAAACACTCCGATCCCTGTTCCCGTATTGGTTTTGGAAGCATCAGTATACCAAGTTATGGTATGGTCTTTTAACTGCTGGGCAAGCGTTCCGCTCTTCCAATCCTTCTTATTGCTCAATACTACATTGACATGTTTGTCAAAGTTGTACGTTCTTGGCATATCGTCCACTGAGAGTTGCAGGAGTGGTATTTCCTTTTTGAGGGTGTTCCAAGCCCTTGATCTGACAATTCTCCCAGTACTGATTCCGTTAGTGACCATTCTAATCATTGTCGCATTGGCATATCTACCAATGACAATGTGCAGTGGTGTTAGATCTAGAATGACCTCCATTGCTGCTGTTGGACAGGTTCTCATGGCTCCTGTGATGCAAACACATGCTAGTCTCTGGACTTTGCATAGGTTTAGCCTTGCCGTCCGTTGCTCTAGTTTTGTGTACCAGGCAACTGCTCCATAAGTAATCATGGGTCTTACTATCATGGTATACATCCAGCGCATAATGTTAGGGGAGCAGCCCCATCTATTTCCGGCCAGTCTTCTGCATATCATGAGAGCCTTTATGGCTTTGCTGGTAATGTTCTTAATATGTCTTTTCCACAGGAGTTTACTGTCCAGGGTTATTCCCAGTGCATCTGAGTAAGAATTTACCAATTTTTTTATCTATAAATAAAAAATGACTAATCTAATTTCAGTAGCAGGATTTGAATCAACGACTTTTAAGGGCCCCATTCACGTTGAGATCGGTATCGATACATGTTGCAAGTATCAGTATCTTGACACAAACATCACAGTGTATTTGTCTGTCTCAGTATCGCTGTATCGGTATCGGATGGTATCGCCGTCTGTATCAATGTAGTGAAACTTCGATACCAAACGCATGCAACTGATATTTGTCGCAACGTGTATGTTGATGTTATTATGTATCGCGATACCAAAATATTGTCAAACAGTGTCATTTCCACTCGTTTCCGACATGGAAGATCGTGAGTTTTGGGAGGAATTTTTGAATTTATATAAATTATATCCGTGTTTGTGGAACTCAAAATGCCAAGAATATTCAAATAGACAACTTAGAGAATTAGCAATGACAGTTTTGGTGAACAAGTGCAAGGAAAAGTATGCTAATAGTGATCTTAGTTTTGTCACTAAAAAAATACATAGCTTTTTCATCTTTTTTTCTTTTTTGAAGTGCCTAATAATACAAATGCCACTGCTACAAGCACGGGCATGGCAGGCAGCACCATTTTGTTTTCAATTTGAACACTGATGTTTCCTGATTCCGTCTCAACGTGTAGGAATCTTTGAAACATGGATACAAATCTCAGATACATGTATCGCTTCCTGTCGCGATACACGTATCGATACCGATCTCAACGTGAAGGGGGCCTTTTAGAATGGTAGACAATAAGAGTTCAAGTTAGGTACTATCTATCAATTAACTATTAATGACGATTAATTTGTTATTTACAGGGTGGCTCACGTACGACTCCTTCTGGTGGAAAACTGTAATAATGGCCGTGTTGGGTACGCTGCGTTGCTTCATAGAAACTCTTGTATCATTGGTAATATCTGAAGAATATCCAGACAGATTTTCATCGGCATTTTCTTTATATATGGTAGCCAATGGCAGTACCTGTTTGATATGCGGAGCAATAATGAGTAAGATCTGTTCACTATAGGTATTTTAATAATTCTCTTAATATATAGTCTGTCCAACGAGAAGATATATGACAGTGACAGTTGTGTCTGTCATTTTTCGGATGTCATCTGGCGGAATCTTTCGTGAATCGTTGGACAGACTATAGATGTATGATCGAAAACTACTATACTTTATGAACGAAAAAAACGGTGTCAAAGACGACTGGGGATATCGATGATAATTTTCGATGACAATTTTATGCCTAAAAATGACATAAAACTTGTCAAAAATGAACACTAATTGTAGAAAGATTAAAAACCTTTGGAAGAGAAAAAATGAAAGGGTCTGGAAAGGATAGAACCATAGATTTAGGAAGAATATATATTATAGCGTACTACGTTTAGCTTACGGTGTGTTTGAAGTCGGAATCAAGTCCGAAGTGAACTTTTCAGTGTTTTTCAGTAGTTTTTGTTTTTGTTTAATGTACTTTTGAATCTGCGAATTTTCAATATGGTACGACAGTGTCAAATGTGTGGACAAATAAGCTCAAATTACCCGAATTTCGCTTTCCACAGGTAGGTATTGTCTCCGCCGCGCCGTAATCGTACATAGGCGTCCCACAAGGGAGCCTTTCACAATTAAAATAATTTCTAATTATATTTGTTGAATTTTGATCTACTAAAACAAGAACGTAGTAGCCGGTAATTGAATTATAATTTGTCTCAATTACTACCTAACTGTTGTACATCATAACAAATTTAAATATGAACGTTACATTTGAAACTTTATTATAAGCCAGAAAGTGACATTTTTTTCTTAAAATTGCGTCCTATTTTGGTCATTATAGGTTATTCTAAAGGAATTTTGCTCAATAAATAAACATAGGTGTTTACCCGTCCTTTTTTACATTTTATTGCTTTATTATATCTGCCCCTTTGGCCTTGTTTAGACAATTTTTTATCACCGTACAAATACATCTTCCTAGAGTTATTTGTACGGTGTGTTTAACTTTTTTTAGAATGGGACGAACTGTAAATAATTCTTAGGCTACTAGTTTTATACATACCTATATAGAGAGCGACCCAGGCCTCCAAAAAAGCTTTTTACCTATTACGTTTTTGGTTTGTGATTTTTATTTCAATTTTTTACATAAGATGGGGGCCATTGTAACGCACATTTTCAAAAAATTTTTGTCAACATACAGGGTGATTCAAACCGCAATACATATGCTTAATACAGTTCATGAAGATTAGGACATTTAACTAAAATTTGATTATCTGATGAAGCTACCTTTAAAAGTAATGGATTTGTAAATAAACGTAATAGGTATTCATTATTATGTGACAGAAATCCCATACTGTAGCACACAGATTTTATACTTTTAATGATAAATGCCTTCTATTGCGAGACTAAAAGGTAATTGCCTCGTATCAGAGCCATCATAATACAAGAACAAGACCGAAAGTCAAATCTTGTCTTATATTTTCAAAAAAAACACAATTTTCTCATTAAATATTGATTTTAGGTATAGGAAGTTATTAATAATACAAGATTAAACAACTATTACACAGTAGTTCACAGGAAGCTATCGATTGCGAACTAACTAAATCGTTACTAATTAGGTACTAATTTTGAAAAATTCCTTTTTAAGATAAAAAAGGTAAAACTAAAATCTAAACTATCATTTGAGATTAAACGGGAAGTTCTAAATAATGTTGCCTATTCTAAACAAGAAAAATTTATTTATAAGTTAAGTTTTATAACATTCCTAATTAAATTTGGGCGAAAAGAATATTTCTGTTTGCTGTAGGTAATTTTCTCAGGGAAAATACGTAAATAAAAATGACTTTTTAAGCCAAAAAAAGTCAAAAGGACAAGTTATTCCAAAAAAGGACAAGTGGCAACCCTAGATATTTCTGGAATGGAAATTTAATGGCAAATCTACTACTTTGGTTTGAAAAAATGTCTAAAATGTGCCTAAATGTCTCCATATTCTGAAAAAAAATTGAAAGAAAAGTCACTAACCACAAACCTAATATAGAACTGTTTCGGAAGCCTGAGTCACCCTGTAAATATTCAAAAGTAACTGAAAGTTTATATAGAAGTAACTGAAAGTTTAAATTGAAAATCGACGTTGGAGTGATTTTCGAAAACTACTAGCGTTTCAACATAAGTATATGTGGGATATTAATTGTATTATTATATTAGACCTTATAACAAAACTCATCTGACGAAAAAGTGTTAATGTAGTATATTAGAACAATCCAAATGCGCCTAGTTGCCGGGGTCGGAAATTTTAGACTTCTCTGTCTCTTCTGTCCTTGTTTGACACATTGGAATGTTTGATACACTACCAACGAGTATTTATGAATGAGATGTTCGGTCTATCTTTATAATGTCTTTGGATAGAACCTTTCCAGACCCACAAACCTATTTCCAAAATAATATTTTCTTTCGAATTTTAAACTACACCATTTAGAAATCATTTTTACACAATATAAAAATAAATTACAACCTCCTTAACAGACAGCTGGCAGTAATAAGCTTCATTAAAAAATCAAGAAGACGAGCCAAGAACTGACATGACGTCAGGCCTTTTTTGCAGAATCGATTGTCATTACCCCAGCCGTCTTTGATGCCGTTTTTTTTTCGATCGTACGGTATACACTTAATTTTTGTTAAAGCTTTGATAAAGAATATACAGATATTCTTATAATACTTATTAATTCCTTATAATTTCTTGCAGATTACATCAAATATTCGACAAGTAGTGACATTATAACCTGTCATGTCCTTACAGCTGCCTTTCTCATTAGCGTGACGTCATGGTCTGTAGAATGGTGCATTCGTGAGAAAAAGAAATAATTAAATATTAGATTTTATATTATTTTATATGAATTTAGGTAGAAAATAAAATAAACTAAAATTAACTTTTCACATTATATCGTTTTTCTTTAGAAAATAGCGTTAACATAATGTATTTTTTCTAAGATCTTGCAAATACTAGCTATTTTTTACTAATTAATAATTAATTCTAAAATTTCAACTATATTTTCATGATTTTTTTTAATTTTCTCTGCTTTATGAAGAACACATTTTTCTCAAAACGTCAATAGTAAAAAGGTTTTTCCTCTTGTAAAGATAATCCGGGGACATACTGTAGATTACACATTACCGTATTTAACAGCCTGTATTTTAATATTTGTTTGGTTCATGTCAAAATATAACGTCAGAAATCTTGACAATATGGTGAAGGTAACTTTCTTTGTGAGCGTTTTAAATTTACATCATGGTGTAAAAGATCTTTTTTTTTTAATAATATTTCTTTTGATTACAGTTGGGGGTTGGAATCTTTGGTGTTACAACAGCAAATTAAAACACTAAATCACCAGAATACACCAAAAACTTTTACTTTTACACTGGACGCGCGTTTCGCTAACCATGTTGGCATTATTAACAGATGATTAAAACGCAGTTTTGGTGTATTATTGTGATTTAGTGTTTTATTTTGCAACATTTATTAGGATTTAATGTTCCTCTATTCGATTATTCGGCGCCGTTTATCCAGCTATTTTTAATCACATTACTAAAGTGTGCCTAATGAGTCAAGGAATATTTCGCCAGACGCATATACACGCATCAGAAAAGTCTAGGGATATTACAAATTTATCCAGCCATCGTCAGTAATTTTATTATTTGCATTTCTGATATAATAAAATTAAAATAAACAAATAGTTTTTTTGGAAATAAAAATGCGAAATTTACCGAATTTTTTAAATTTACCTTGATTTTTATTGAACTCAAAAAAATACACACATTTTTTGTTCTTCTAAACTGTGAATTAAAAAAAAGATAAAACCATTTTTACTTAATAAAGGGTATGGCCTCCTCTACTATTCATTACAGCCCTACATCGTCTCTCCATGCTCCTGATCAGGTTGTCCATCTCTTCTTGATGTACAGCCTGCCACGCTGCATTCACGGCCCGAACCAGATCCCTACGAGTTTCACTCAAAAATTCTCAAAATTCTTTTTTGGACCGCGTCCCATACGTGCTCGATGGGGTTGAGGTCAGGAGATTGTGTCCGCAAGGGTAAGATGTTTAATTGATGAGCATTGATAAACTCATTTACCACTCTGGTTGTATGAGGCCGTGCATTGTCATGCATGAGAATGAAGTTTCTCCCAAAATCATTGGCATATGGTAACACCACAGGCTCAAGAATTAAATCACGATATGTGATTCCTGTTAGAAACCTTTCAAGAAAAACGAGATCGGTTTTTCGGCCTAACTGGACTCCTTGAACCATAACTGTTCCACCTTGATAAGGGTGCACTTCCTGAACATGATCCAACCGAATAAGATTCCCCGGTTCTCTCCATATCCTAAGCCTCCCTATCCGTGACTCATCCGTGAAGAGAACGTTGGCCCATTGTTCATTCGATTTATATATTTGACAAAAAATGCACGAACACTTCTGCAAATATCCCAAATTTAGAAATAACGAGTGTGACTACTTCGTTTCAATCGAAGTAAAAAGAATCGGCCTACAAATATGTGGTTGTTTATTCAAAACATTTATTTTTAACTTTAATAAAATAATATCCCTAGATTTTTCCGGTGTGTCTATATCGCCAGACGAATATATAAAAAAACAGTGGTGTTCTAAAAAACATTTATTTATCATCAAATAAAATTGTATCTATCAAAAGGTCAGTGTCTTCAACTGGTATTTCATCAACAATTTGTTCTTTTAAACCGATTCCAACTGTAGATATACCATTACTTTGATTAATTTGTAAATTTCTCAGGTATTTGTCATAGTATCCTCCACCATGTCCTAGACGATGTCCGTCTTTGGTAAATGCTACTCCTGGACAAATAACCAGATCCAAACCACCTAAAATAAAGTAACAATATACAGAGTGTAATCGCGTAACAATATACAGAGTGTATCGCGTAAACAAAGGATTGCCCAGCAATTGTGGGTCAGTTAAAAATCTTGCGTGGGTCAGTGGTCTAACCCACGGGTCATAGGTTCGCTATCACCGTTCTAGTATTTACTACATTTTTGTCTCTTGTAAAAATGTATTACGAAACTAGCTATTCAATTATTATCGAAACTGGCTGCAAAAATATGCTGATAACCTCAGCGTTCTAAGAAGTGCCTCGTCTTGCTGGAAAAATATGTTTTCGATTTCCATTAGGGGAAGATCATCAATAAGGGATCCTAAACCTCTAGTTAAACGCGGCGATTTTTTAAAAATTCTGTATTTAGAAGGGGACTATAACCAAAATATCAATTGTGTTATATTTTTGGGAAGGTAATTTTAAGTTATTTTCAGTTAATTCAAAATACACAAGGTGTCCCTAATAAAAATTCAATTTTTCTGTTGATAATCTTAGATTATTAATTTTAGAAAATCTATACATAAACCATTAAATTCTACGTAAAATTTTCCATAGCAAAAAAGTTACAGCGATTTGTAAAAAATGCATATTTTTGAAAAACATCCCGTAACTCCGAAACGGTGACAACGAAGCGTTCAATTTGACCCACCCTGTACAATTAACTAATTTTCATTCCAAAAAAAAAACGTAGTAGTTAGATAGTATATGTCCACAAAATATTGGGACACCCTATAGAGCTTTTTCAGAAAGCTGAATTACCCCTGTATACAATAATACCTGTTTCTAAAGCATCTTCACGATTTTCTTTCAATAAAGGCTGTTTTATATGCCACTTGGTCAATGGAAGATTCTCCCAATCTTCCATTGACAGCAACCTAACCATCTGCATACCAGATTTACTGTATCTAAAAAAATCAAAAAAAGTATCCTTATTAAAGTTTATTTTCACTATACCTTCCGTTTCCATTCCATATCCATTCCATATCCGTTCCGTATTTTTTATTGTATTGACGCTATACATAAGCTTCCGTTCCGTATCAGTTCCATACTTTTTGCTGTACAATTTATATTATTACGAAAGTTTAATTTTAAAAATTTGTATCTTTTGAAAAATGTAATAGATTTAATTCAGAGGTGAAAGAATAAAAATAAATATCAGCAAAATTTTAACAGAGCTGGTACAAATGTAAGGACTTGACAACGCTGTTTCCGATACGCTTCAGCCCGTCCGCCAAAAAAATGAACGGAAGGAAAGCATATGGAACGGAAGGGAAACGGAACGGATAGTGTGCATTGTCCTATTCATTTACATGATATAATATTTTACGTTAACGGAAGGGAAACGGAAGGGAACTGATATGGAAGGTATAGTGAGAATCAACCTTAAAAAAAAGACTCAAAGTTTCGGTATTTTTAGGGCTCCGTACCCAAAGGGTAAAAACGGGAACCCTATTACTAAGACTTCGCTGTCCGTTCGTCCGCCTGTCACAAAGGTCTATCTTATGTAGTGATTCCCACGAGAGTCTCGTATGGTCTCGTCTCGTTTTCGAGACGAGACTTGAGACGATACTCGGACAATACGAGACGAGACTTTTATTGGTCTCGTCTCGAGTCTCGTGCGAGACTTCTCGTGTCTTGTACGAGAGTCTCACAGGTGAACACTTGAAAAACCTTTACTTAAAAACCAACTTTTACTTAAGTTCCGAAGTGCGTGTGAAGCAACTGGTAATTCTCGGCAACTGACACCTGTGTTGGATGTACCTACACGCCGGAATTCCAGTGATGATATGTTGCAAGTAGCTCTTAAAGGCAGACATGGACTGGGTGTATTATGTCAAAATGTTGTTGATTTAAAACCATATGCACTTAGAGATGAAGAATGGATACTGCTAGAAGAAGTGCACAAATTATTAATCAACTTTCAAATACTTTCCAAAAAACTCGGAGGAGAGAAGTACACCTTACCTATGGTGGTTGTATGTATCAATATATACTAATAGATAATCTTGAGAGCAAAATATTTGCATGGGACAGAAAAACAAATCGAACCTCTGTTGAAGAGCAGCTTATTATTGGTTTTCAGGCTGCAAGAGACAAAATACTAAAGCATTATCGTAAAACGAACTGGATTTATGCTGCAGTTTTAATTCTCGATCCACGCCATAAGTTAGAAACGTTTGATATAACAAAATGGGATCAAGAATTAAAAGATAATTCGATTCTTAAATTTCAAGATATTTGTAAAGTCTATTTTCATCAATTAGAGGGACAACGTTCGACAGAAACAGCGGTGGCGCAACAAGGACGAGAAAATCCTGGACCTGAAAAATCGGACTTTGCAATTGATTTTGATGCCTTGTACGCAGTAAATCCTCCCCTGCCGAATGAGAATGGATGCAGTAGTTTCAAAAATACTATTCAATTCCCCGGTGTAATAAAGACACAGATATAAATAAAATAAATAAATAACGTCTTTATTTTTTACTCGGCGAAATTCAGCAGAGCTGTTAAGTTAACCGAGCATATAAAGAAGTAAATAATATAATACATTCTTAAAAAATAACATTCAAAGAAAAAAGAATTAGTAAGAAAAATGAAAATTAACAATATACTTTAGATAAAGAAAAATCAACAACTTAATAAGTTAAAGCAAAAACAGTAAAAAATGAAAATTGTTCCGTAAAGGATACAAAAATTAATAAATCAAATTATTGTGTAATTCTATATCCGCTCAACATATAAGTTTTTAATTTTGTTTTGAAAGTGAACGTCTTTAAATCAAGGGGAGTATAGATTCAAGTTGGAATTGTACATCTTGGTTGCCAGGTAGGAGAAAAGAACGCTGATATAGCGCCGTGCGATGTTTGGGAATTTCCATATTATTACACTGCCTTATAGCATAGTTAGAGTATCGAAATTTAAGTTTATTAGTTAAATACTCAGGAAAACCATTCCGCAAAATTCTGTGTAAAAACATGCAAAATGTAACTTTTGTCTGTCTTCAATATTTAGCCAATTCAACATATCTAGTTTATATGTAACATGGTCTCTCGATCTTAATCCGTATATTAAGCGAATACATGAATTCTGTACTTTCTGTAACTGTCTCTTAGATTTTTGATCGAGACAAGGCCCGTAAACAAAATTACAATAATTGGACTGTGATAATACAAGAGCCTCACATAATTGCTTTTTAATTTATAGTTTAGAAAATCTTTGTTTTTGTATAGGTTTCTTAAGGAGATGAACGATGCCCTGACCACTTTACTCACTTGAGATCTAAACCTCAACTGCGAGTCAAATATAAGTCCTAAATATTTTGATTCCCTTTCTACGGAGATAATCGAATCAGACATTTTTATTTTCATGTTCTGGGCCGCCCAGTTATTATTTGGTCCGAAGTAAACGATTACTGACTTTGTCGGATTAGTTTTAACCCGTTCTTGCTGGAATAAGTGTATATTTTTTCTAAACACTGTTCAACTTTGTTCTGGGCTTCGTATGCTTCTGATTTTCTAAAACTTAAATGTAATTGGGTATCGTCGGCATATCTATGCATTTTGCAGTGGTTATCGTCCACTGCTATGTCCATGGTGTATATAATAAAAAGTAACGGACCGAGAATGGATCCCTGAGGAACGCCCTTAGTAGTAAACTTTGCCTCCGATTGATTACCATTCATCGAAACAAATTGGGACCTATCAACTAAATAGCTGTGAAAGAAATTAACAGCAGCCACAGAGAACCCGTAATACCCAAACAAGCAACATGTGGTCCAACGCGTCAAATGCCTTACTATAATCCAGCATTATCAAAGCAGAAGTTCGGCCTTCATCAGCTGCAGATATAATGTCGTCAAGCACACTTAATAACACAGAAGCTGCGCTATATCCCTTTCGAAAGTCTGACCGAGTGGGCGGTATAAGGTTCGAATCGTTCAGATAACTAACAAGTTGTATGTATATCGTCTTTTCAAATATCTTTGACAAGGTAGGTAAAAGGCTTATGGGTCTTAAATCTGAAAAACTACCAGGATTATTTATTTTAGGAATAGGCGTTACAGTAGCTACCTTCCATTGAGTCGGATAAACTCTGGAAGTTATACATTCATTAAATATGTGGGCTAGAAAAGGAATAATCACATTACAATGGTGGAGAACTGTTGTAATAATCATATTACAATGGTGGAGAACTCATGGTACTGAACTTCCCATTTTAAGTTTCATGGCACGAGATCTCTTGAGTATTCCAGCTACCTCAGTCCCGGCGGAAAGATTATTCTCCCGTGCTGCGTTAACCATTAGAAAACACAGAAATCGCCTTAATAATGAATCTGCACGATGTTTGTTATGCCTAAATGACTGGGTGAGAAACAAAAACATTTGCGACCGAGAAGGCTGTTAGTGCCAATATTATTGTTTTTACTTGTTTTCAAAATTAATGTTAAGTTTTTGGTTTTTGTTTTGTGTTTACATATTACTATGAAATATATAATTTATTTTTCAACGTTTGTAATTTTTTCATCCTACTTTTATATTATAGTAACTATAGCTCAAACAAAACAACTTTGGGAACACATAACTTGAAATCAATCTTTTTTTACACCCTCAATGTTTAAATTTTAGTTGTAGCCTAATAAATATCGATTAGTTAATAAAAAATAAACAAGAAAAATTAGATAAATTACAAAAATGTTCCGGTTTCTTTACAAATGTCACGTGATCCCAAGGTTGTTTTGTACAAACTATAAATACATATCCCGTACTGGACTGGAACAAGGATTATGCATGATGAAATTTCAATACTTTCACGAGACTCTTGTACGAGACGCGAGACGAGACGAGACTGGATGAGGCTCCGAGACGAGACTCGATACGAGACTTCTTATTTTATCGGCGAGACAAGACAAGACTTTATGAAAGTTTCGTCTCGTTGGTCTCGTGGGAATCACTAATCTTATGAACCGGTATAGCTAGACAGTTGAAATTTTTACAGATAATGTATCTATGTTGCCGCTATAAGAACAAATACTAAAAACAGAATTAAATAAATGTTTATAAATAAAAAAGTACTTTCACTAAACATTATCTTTTAAGTAAGAATTTTACATAGAATCTTTCAAGTCCACGTGATTAAAGCGTTAGGACTTTACGCTGCTATGACGTTGGAGCCGGAGTAAGGCAGGTTCGAATCCTAGTCAAGGCGACTTTTTTTAATCGTTTTTTTTTAATTTTTACATATTTTTACATATTTATTTCTACTTTTATTTCTACTATTGATTAATACAATTTTTAGTAATGTGTTTCTTCATTTTTTTTTAAATTACTTATACGCGCAAATCAATTCAAAATTACAGCTAAATCGGAAAAAAGTTTATAATAATATAATGTCTAATATTGTATACAGGGTGGTCCGAACTGTATTCCGAAAACTTCGGCAGCATATTCTGCACATAAAATGAAGTAAAAAACTTCTTATAAATGTATGTCCTAAAATGCTTAGTTTCGGAGATACAGGGTGTAGAAATTTCATTTTTATTTCGATTTTTTCCAAATAATTTCTGAAGTAACGTCAATATTTGGATGAAAATTGATGTCTGATAGTTTTTTGGCATGAGAAATTTGATTTTGATGTCATTATAACTCCTATTTGTAGAGGGCGCCACCTACATGTGTTTTAAGTGTTTTGAAGAGTAATAACTTTTTGTCCGTACCTGTTTAGAACTGCTGAGTGAAAAAATATATATTTTCGTGTTTTTTTACGTAAAAAATGTCTCTTGGTAAAAATCGTTACGAGCAACCCTTCTCGAGATATTTAGAATGGGAATAGTCAATACATGTCATTATTGACAAAAAATAAACATATTGAGTAGATAGTTATAGGCATAAAATAATAAATACAAGAAGAAGTGTCAAGTCAATGTTAAATTATGGAAACAGCGTGGCTGCCTGGGTAACTAATTTTCAGATATGGCGGCTGGGACATTTGACATGATTTGACATGACATAGACACTTCATTGACATGACAATTTCAATTTTATGAAATTTATTTCCGTTTCCGGTTTTTAATGGCGGGCTGTTCAGGAGGTTTAA
The DNA here is from genome assembly GCF_002938485.1 of Sitophilus oryzae. Taxonomy (NCBI): domain Eukaryota; kingdom Metazoa; phylum Arthropoda; class Insecta; order Coleoptera; family Curculionidae; genus Sitophilus; species Sitophilus oryzae. The sequence goes on from NW_022146165.1 coordinate 1,654,259, forward strand.
ATGAGGGTTAATATACTTTTTACTTTTTCTAGTAGTAAATAATACAACAAAATTAGTCAAAAATATTTATTTGGAATTTAAAACAATGTAAATATGCAAATCAACACAATTAAAGAGCTATAAACCCATAAACTACTGTATCAATATCAAAATATTTAAATAACATCAGAGATGCTGTGTTAAAGTGAATTAGTAAAGTAACAATGCACTAACTTACAGAAACTTGAAGATAAATAAATGTTTTCACAGCTTCACGGGCGTAAAACTAACTGGAAGCAAGAAAAAGACAACAGGAACCCACGCAAAACCTGGAATCAAAAAAAAAATATGTAAAAAAAAACATAATAGGTACATAAGACTGTTGTGAATTAAATCAAACAGGACTTGAATGAAAATAAAATGAATAAAAAATATGATACATATACATCTAATACCTCATTTGTATTTTAAAAATAATCTACATACATAGCATTATTGCTATGAAAATACATAATAGCCTATAAACAAGGATAATAGGTACCTATGTGATATGTAATTACGCATTTCTGTTCATCTTGTAGATAATTAATGTAGGCTAATAATAGTTCAATAATCATAATTTACCTTGTGTAACTTGCTTTCAATTGCTCAAAATCACCGATCAGTCTTTAAAGTAGAGATACGGAAAAATCCTTGGTAAAGAATATCCCAAGATCCTTGGATCTAAAGCTAAAAAAATATAAAAACAGTTAATATATTACCTATTTTTACATATATGGCCCATACGTACTACACGTAGAAACGTCGATTTCATCATTTTCTTCATGTAATTAATACCATATATACTTTATTAAAGTGTTAACAAGGAACTTTATATCAAAAAACATCTTTGTACTTATAAATTTCTGCCGAAATATCATAAACAAACTTCCAATCAAATCTAAAACGGCAAAAATTAAAATGGCGCCCGACCTTGCCAGCATCTTGCCAGAGGCCTCGGGAGTTGACACATGGCTGACACACAGACAAAAGAAGAGGACGCCGACGTGCATAAAAATGTTCCGTAACTAAAATTGACAGAAATCATATAGAAATATTCAGATTTTTGTCTAGGACAGTCTAGAAGGCCATGCTTTCTGCCTGGGTAAGACCGCGCCAGAACTGTTTCCAATTTTCCGGTTTACTGTCACCCTCCTGGTTATAGGACTAAAAAGATAAATTTGGAAAAATTTTATTTTTTTAAATTAATCATAAAATTTTCTTCGAAAAAATGATGATTGGTGATGATTTGGCACAAAAACATTTCAAATTTATGATTTCCGTCTGTTAACTATTTAGTCAACATGTTTATATAATTTATGAAAATGATGACAGGTATTGATAATTTCGATTTCAAATATCTCGAAAACTATTACTCGTAGCGATTTTTATTAAGAGATATTTTTTACGTTAAAAACGTAGTAAATGTATATGTTTGGACTTAGTAGGTTTATACAGGTACGGATGAAAAGTTATTACTCTTGAAATCAGTTAAAAATATGTAGGTGGCGCCCTCTACAAGTAGGAGCCATATTGACATCAAAATCGAATTTCTCATATCAAAAAACTTCCAGACACCAAATTTCATCCAAATATTTATGTTACTTCATAAATTATTTGGAAAAAATCGAAATAAAAATGAAACTTCTACACCCTGTATCTCCGAAACTAAGCATTTTAGGACATACATTTATAAGAACTTTTTTACTAATTTTTATCTGCAGAATATGCTGGCGAAGTTTCCGGAATACAGTTCGGACCACCCTGTAGATAATGAATGGTACGGAACCCTTCGTGCGCGAGTCCGACACGCACTTGACCATTTTTTTTTCTTTTGCCTTTTTTACGTGGTAATAGCCCTCTACATTATTCGACTTTGACTTACTTCGCGAATAGTGTAGTGGCAGTTAACTTACCTTGGGACAAAACATAGTTGCCCTTGCTCAAAAATTCTTCTGACGATATGTTCAGTGTCAACTTCAGTATTCATGCTAAGATAAACAGAGATGCGCTTGCTATTTTTAAAAACTGGTAAATTAACCAACTAAAAAAATATAATATACAACAAATAATTATCAGCCAAATAAATAATACCTTTCTTCCATTATACAGGGTGTCCCAGAAATAAGTGCAAGTATTTTAACTGGTAACCAGAAACACGCCTATGAGGCTTTTTTCGCGAAAAATTTTTTTTGAAAATTCAAAATTTTTTGAAAATTTTTTTAGTTTTTAGTTTAAAACATAATTTCTTGATAATATGGCAGCATAGGTATTAGATAAAATTTACAAGAAAGAAAATCCAGAAAAGATCCAGTGGTTCTCAAAATTTTAGCAAAAAATCTTGGCAAAATTTTTTTTTGCAAATTTTCAAAGTAAAATGACTCCGTTATTTTGGACTTATCTGATAAACGATAAAGAGAAAATATGTTTCTTTTATCGAGATCTACCACCCCTTAAAATACTTGCACTTATTTCTGGGACACCCTGTATAGGAAGTTTGAAAATAAATTCAAAAAAGTTTAAAGGATGATTCCTTGTTAAAAATAAAGAGTATATCCGGTCCGAATTGTATTCAGGAAATTTCAGACAGCATAATATGCAGATAAAAAAAATGTAAAAAAGTTTTCATAAATGTATGTCCTAAAATGCTTAGTTTTGGAGATACAGGGTGTAAAGTTTTATTTTTATTTCAATTTTTTCTAAATCATTTCTGCACTAACGTGGATATTTAGGGAAAATTGGTATCTAGGTGTTTTTTGACATGAGAAATTTGATTTCGATGTCATATGACTCCTACTTGGACGTAGGATGACCATATCCATGTATCTAGACATATACTTTTAGGAGGGCTCAAGTCTTTTGGGGGGGCTTAGGTCACTATAAGATAAGATTCATGTGAGGTTAAAACCAATTTTATACGACACGCAATTATACGACACGCAACAACCCCCTGCCCCCCCCCCCCGTTGCGCCTCTACTACTGAGTGACAAAATATACATCGCTTGATAAAAATCGCTCAAAATATTTCAACAGGAGCAGTTTTTGTCCGATTTGTTTGATTATTTCGATTACAAATCTCTTAAGAATGCTTCGTCGTAGCGATTTTTACCAAGAGACCTTATTACGTAAAAAACAGTAAATGTATATATTTCGCACAGCAGTGTTCGCTCCCTACAAATAGGAGTAATAGTGATAGCGAAATCAAAATCCTCATGTCAAAATACACCCAAACACCAATTTTCATCCAAATACCGACATTAGTTCAGAAATTATTTTGAAAGAATCGAAATATAAATGAAACTTCTACACCCTGTATCTCCGAAACGAAGCATTTTATAATATTTACACGAACTTTTTTACTTATTTTTATCTACATTTTTATCAACTTAATATGATGCTGAAATTTACCAAATACAATTCGGACCACCCTGTATAGTTACTTACCAGTGAAAAGTATTCCCTTATTTCTTATTTCCATCGATATCGAGATCTACCGCACGCAACTAACTCTACCGGGTGCGTCTCAAAAGTATCACCCTTATAACTTTTTTATTTTCTCAGATAAAAAGACGAGATTTGGTATGTTAGTATATATGACATAAATTAAGATTGATTGACGTGTTCAATTGTTTCTGTAACTTCCTGTTTCACCGGAAATGACTACCATGGGCTGTGTTATAAACACTAATATTTAATTAAGGAGCCTTGGAAAAATAGATTTGATCGTCTAATGTTTTTCGTTTCTTATCCTGGCCGGTTAAAAAATGCTCAAATCGTATTTTTAATAAAATCTCAATTTTTTCAAATGGAACGAGAGTGGCTCGTTAGCGTATTTGAAAACCATATGAGAAAATGTCGTGTCAAAAGTTGACAAATGGTATATCATTCTACTCAGAGTGTCATTTTCTATCGAATAAAGTAAAAAATACCGAGGTTGCCATTTAAAAATCAAAAGTTGTAGTCATTTCCGCTAAAACAGGAAGTGACCGAAAACAATTAAATACGTCAATCAATCCTAATTTATGTCATATACTAACATAACAAATCTCGTTTTTTTATCTGAAAAAATAAAAAAGTTATAGGGGTGAGCCACTTTTGAGACGCACCCGGTATTTTACAGTTTTTTTCTGAAATTAATTTCAGTTCTGACGCAATATCCTTATTTTTTTATTAACTATTTCTTAATAAAACAATTGTAGAATAAATGATAAATAACATAAAACAAGCTCAGAAAAGCACAATACATTCGGAAAAAATTCAAATCTGTCAATTGAAACGTCAAACAAAACTGTCAAAAATGGGAATTTATGATGTTAATTTCATTTCTAATGCCATGAATACATGAATAACATATTCCTCCCTTAATATTTTAATTCCAAGCATTATTTTAACCAAGGAATCAGCGCTTAATTTTTTTCATTCATTTGCTTTATATAAATACACCCTTTATATATTTACTATTGATACGAACCTTATCAAAAACAACTTTGGATTGTCTACATATTTCTTCACGGCTTAAATTTTCGAGTCTTTTAGCAATTTTCTTTCGTAGAGCTGCTTTTGCTTCTTTAACTGACATCGTGCTGCTTAGACGGATAAAACCAAGTTTCATTACTCTACAAAAGAATAAATTAATAACATTATGTTTATATACTTTTTCCTGTTCGTATCAAAGTCGTTATAATAAAATTACGCAAAGGCCATGTGATATGATAAATATAGTACATAAATTACCAATGTTTTTAGAGTAAATCTTATCTTTCGTTAATATTTGAATGATCAATAATAACGCGCTGAAGGCCATCTATTGAGATGTTTTTAAATCAACCTATTGATCAGTAAATCTAGGAATTCTAAAATTTCGTCTGTAATTTTTATTTTTATTTTCTTTTATTTTATACGAAATGGTCCAAGTGCAAAATGGTCAATAACAAGAACATGTGGGCCATCTAGTGAGATATTTTTGAAAAACTCGTATTGATTTATCTTATGTAGAACAAAAATGTTTTCTTTACCTTATGATATCTCCAAAAACGTCGATAATAACATAAGAACCATCTATTACTAAGTTCCACAAATAATTTTATATGGATAAAATTTAATACAGAAACATACTTTTTTTGGATTATGTTTTCACATGACAGAGGATGTCACCGACGTCTGTCAGATTTGAAAATGCCTTCAACTCCTAATATTTTATAAGAAATGTACCGGGTGGCCAACTAAGAATGGACGCCGGCTGTATCTCAGAAACTACTTATCGTATAACTTTGGGAAAAAAATTCTAATAACCAAATCTTTGAATAAGAAGACTAAGGAAGGAGCATATCAAAAATCTTAGGTACACCGCGATGGGCCTCAAATATGGCCGACTTAAATTCCTGTTTATCTGTGTCGTTCTAATTTTATTTAAAAAATGTAAAACTATGATGTAGAGTAGACGTGGGGTAGACTCAATAATTTGTTGTTTTATTTTGCGTTGTGAATAAATGTTGGTAGTTATTAAAATTGTTATAAAAATATATAATTCTAATAAAAATAGATAAGTTATAATAAGTATTTATTAACACAAACATCCGATACGCTACTGAAGCAGGTAAGTCAAATTAACGTATCTAAATTCTTTGACATCTAATCTTTGACAAGTAATAAATAAAAGCTAAAATGCAAGAAAAATATATAATTTAGTTAATTTAAGTGAATTTCATAAATGATCGGTTTACTACACGTATGTATATTATATAGTCACTTACTAGCGAAAAGTTGTTCCATTATTTCACTCAATTTTTGCCGAGATCTACCGCACGCTACACAACCAACTATTTTAGAGTCTTTTTCGATAAATCGCGATAGTGTCACTGTTAATTTAAGTTCTGCCACAATTTCCATCTAGATTTACTACCTTTATACAACTATCAGTAGTAGAATAAATAATAAATAACATAAAATAAGCTCCGTAAAGACTGACAAATCCACAAAATTTCAAATCAAATTCAAATGTGTCAAATGAATCGTCAAACAGAACTGTCAAGGATCCCCACCCTAGAGAGCTTTTATGGTGGCTTTTCCGCCCACCATGCATGAATACATGGATAGCATTATGCTCCTTCCTTAGTCTTCTTATTCAAAGAACCAAATCGACCAAGAGAAATCGTTGGAAATTATTTTCAAGTTCGAAAATAGGGGGCGCTTCCCGCTAGGGGGCGTTTCTGTGATAGCCAATCAGAAAACAGGGTTTTTCTCAATAATATGCAGGTGAACAGGTATTTTAAATATTACTGTTGTAATCATCGAGAAATTTGTAATTTTTTTTATATAGAGAATTTTGCTCTCTTTCATAAAATAAAGTGGTGGGGGAAGATTAAACTTGCTTTTATTAAAATAAGGATAACTCTGGTTTAGGTTAGCCGATTTAAACAAACTAGGGCTCGTTTAAAAGAGCTTTTCTTCCTTAATGATCTCCAGTATAAATTTTGTTTCCATAAATTTTTTCCTGGTAGCTAGAGGGCGCTGTTTGGCATCATATCAGATATTGCACTTTCCAGTGGTTCTCAAAATGCGAGCAAAAAATCATTTTTTAAATTTTCAACGTGAAGTAACTTACTTATTTTGGACTTATTTGAAAAACGGTAAAGAGAAAATAATGCTTCTTTTATCGAGTTTTATCGAGATCTACCAGTCCCGAAATAATTTGCACTTATTTAAGACTGGCCCTGTATATCGGGTCTATATACCATTTTTTAAATGAGGAGAGAATTGATATAAATTGTAAGCATTTAATTTTTTAATGTAATTCTAGCTATTTACATGTTAATAGTCAGAATTTTGTATTTGTTGTATTTTTTAATTTTATTCATAAGTATCAAATGGTATAATGCAATTTTATAGATAATTAACTATTACATCTGATGCTTGCAAAATATACAAGATGTTCCATTTAAGTTAAAGAAGCTATTGCAGTATAAAGCTAGTAATTATTTAAAATAAATTACATTTTTTTAGTCACCCTGTATAAGGTAGTATTATTTTCATTATTGCAACACAAGATTTATTAAATAAAAAAACTTCTGTACAATAATTGATTTTAAAAACTTAAATACGCCTAGAGAAATAAATCATAAAATTGTTATACTGCATTTTTACAAAATCGTAAATATTTCAAAAACGGTAAGATTAAAGTACGGTAAATCGGTAATCAAATTTACCTTTATTTTAATCGTAGAAACTAAAAATGTAATAATATACAGGGTGTTCCATTTAAATATACAACTTTGATAATTTTTATTTATTTAGGACACTCTGTACTCTGTACCTTTGGCATTTTGGCAAATAATTTTAAACTGTCGTAGCTTTAGTAGTCCTGGAACGACCCTATCACTAACAATTTCTAAAAATCTAATAGTTTGGCTACAATCAGAGATAACTAGCTACAACACTCATTTGGCTACGAATAGCGAATAGCGTGGGAACAACCCTGTAGATATACCTACCTATCTTTTCAAATAACCTCAGGAAAAATTAAAAAACATTTTACAATATTTCGAATATATTTTTTAATATGCAAGACTTCATATTTTTGTTTCCGAAATCACAATGATCATATTCGTTCCAATTTGGAAGACCCTGTATGCCTCATATGCCGGTATGTAATAATAAATTAATAATACCTCACTTTCTGCTATTTCCAATCTGTGATAATATATTAAATAATTTCAACAAGAAAAAATTACCACTTATTCTATAGTAATCAAAGGATTGATTTTGTATTGGCTAAAAGCAAACACAGATAGCAAAAGTATATTAGATTATCCTAATATTAGAAACCTAATATTACTCTACATAGATACAATTGAATCAATATAATACTTTACAGCTTTTAGATCAGCTACTGAACTTTTAATGACACCAATCACTAATTAATTACTTCTTAATTTGGAAAAATTTCCAGCAAAAAATGAAAACAAATCAACTTCACGTGCAAACAGCTGGTCAAAGCATGTTGTCACATCTACTAAAATAATTACCAAGATTTTTCATCATCTAATATTAAAAAATAAAATAAGATTATAGTTTTAAACTTGTATTAATAAAAAATAGATGTAGATAAACGTGATAAAAAAAAGTGTTAAAAGAATTAAATTTAATTAATAAGATAAAATATCATTCAAATATGTTTATTTCTTTAAAAATCCGAAAAATAAAGATATTTTAGTGAATCCGGCTACGTCGCAACGACGGCCTCCGCAGCGAAGATACCCGAAGTCCCTTGCCGCCGCGGTGCCGAACGTTTACGAACTAAATTCAGTTTGTGTTCATGCGGTGATCGGTGTGGCTGTGTTCGACATTGTTCCGATGTAAATTTTACGTAAAAGTTTTTGGTGCACGAATCGAATGCATAGGTAATGTACCATGTTTTTTATTTATAATTTAATCGTAGATTTTTTTATTTTTAAAAAATGTAGATGTTAAGTCACGTTACGTCTCGTAATATTGCATAACAAAGTGTTCTTAAAAGTTGGTATGATTAAAATTTAAGGTTATGTGTGAATGCGGTCTTTGAATGCAACAATGGGTTGTCACATTTTAATAATGTTGGGTTTTTATTTATTTGGTTTAGGATGTATAAATTAAAATTAAAAATGTGGACAATTTAAGGGTTCTATAAACATTCGGTGTTAGTGATAGGTGAGTTTTTTTTGTAAATTAAAATTACCTACATGACCGAAAAAAAAACGGCGTCAAGGAATGACGATCGATAATAATTTTGGCGAGGTCAATGTCTAGACATCATTATCTAAAAATTGACAAACTTTTTTCTCTCTAAGTAGGCATCTAGGGCTTAACCTCACCAAAATTATCATCAATTATTGTCATTCCGCAGCCGTCTTTGACGCCGTTTTTTTCGATCGTATGGTAGGTGCCTGTTTATTAAATAATAAAAGTTTATGTTTTTAGTGTAAATATATGTCATGTAATAAGTGATAATATTTAATTATAGAAAAAGTCCTGTCTAGCAAAATTTGTTAAAATTTCCACTAATTATTTTAAGCCTGATTAGGCAAATTACGTTATATTAATATAAAAATACGATTAAGAGTCAATATAAAAGTGAATTACAACTTAAAATACATTTCGCTAAAGAGTTTTAAATCTTTTACCCACAACTCGTCTATAATTTGATTATTATACATGAGTTTATGAAATAATAATAATATTCATTATTCATTAGTGAATAATGGTTTCATTATTCACCGCTTCCACGGATATCTCGATCCAAACTCCAAACAAGAGCTATTTGAAGTTTTTAATGTCACTTTTTGCATTCATCTCTGGGGTGTTCCAAAAGTTGTTTTTCTTGTCATAAGACTTTTAAAATATATTTTTTCCTTTATAATAAGTCTCTCATGTTATATCTCGACATGTAAACAAATTATTAAACACCATTACGAAGAATCAATGTTAAAATTCCTTCATTTTCTACTCTAAAATTCGAAATTTTATGTCACTTTTTGGCATTCTAAAATTCCTTAAATTCGATTTAAAAATTTGAAGTTTTCTATGTTATTTTTTGCATTCATCTATGGGGGGTTTCAAAAGTTGTTTTTAAAAAATAAAAACTTATATTAATATTATCTAAATTTTTTTTATAGTCCTGGATAAAGTATAGTATTCTACTCGAATATAATGGCTGTTATTCACCTGGACGATTTTTAAACTTCATCCGCGTGAATAACAGCCATCATTGTATGCTCGTTGAATAATATACTATTATCCACGACTCGTCTATAATTTGATTGTTATACATGAGTTTATGAAATAACAATAATATCCATTATTCACTAGTGAATAATGGTTTCACTATTCACCGCTTCCACGGATATCTCGATCCAAATTCCAAACAAGAGCTGTCAAACATTACCATTAATGTAAATAAATAATGTTTGTTTTAATTAGTTAAAGCTAAATTAGTTAGCTACCTATATACAGGGTTGTTCACCACATACGACACGGAGTATTGTAGCGAAACGACTAGATTTTTACAAATTGTAAGTTTTGGGTTCGTTGAAAGACTATTAGAGCTACAATTTAAAAATATTTTTACAAGATACAGAGTGTCCCATATAAATAAAAAATATTAAAGTTGTATTATTTTAAATGGAACACCCTATATATTATTACATTTTTAGTTTCTACGATTAAAATAAAGGTAAATTTGATTAAGGTTTATTACACTTAAACCTTACCGTTTTTGAAATATTTTCAATTTTGTGAAATTGCAGTATACATTTTAAGGCTTCATTTTTCCGAGGGTATCAAAGTTTTTAATACTAAATATTTACTGAAGTTTATTTATTGATCAGTTATTGTGTTGCAATAATAAAATTTATACCACCTTATACAGAGTGTCTAAAAATTTATTTTCAATAATTACTAGCTTTAAACGGCAATAACTTGTTTGATTTAAATGGAACACCCTGTATGTTTTATGAGAATCAGATGCACAATTTAATTGTCTATCAAATTGTATTATACCGTTTTTTACCTATCTTTTCAAGTTTCCGTAGAAAATGCATTTTCTTGTAATTTAGAACTCATTTATCAATATACCCATGGAATACTGACATTTTAGATTATTTTTAAAGATGTACCAAATTTTTAAAGAGTACAGATACTAATATTGTCGATATAGTTCGTTTAGTTCATTAAAAAATAAAAAAAACTGTTTAAATATTTGTTAAAGAGGACCAAAATATAATTCCAGTATTGAAACTACATTAATTGACTGTTTACGTTGATTAATAATAATTGCTTAAAATACTAAAAAGCTGAATTATGTATGTGTATTAGACAGTGTGGTAAAAAGTAACACCTTAAAAATGATATTTAATTTTTTGACAAATGCTTATTTATAACAACAGATACGTTCATTTTCATAACTTATTAATATATTGATTTCTGATTCAAATCCATATTTAATTAGAATAATTTATTAACGAATACAATTAAGTATGTAGTTAATTAGTATTTGGGCGAAATACTGATGGTTTATTTAATTAATGGTATACTCTTTTATAAAGATTTAAATATTTTTCTTTGTGCATACAAATGGCCTAGTAATATTATCGTTTTACTAAAAACGATAATATTACTAACCTACATTTTGTACATTTGTTGTTTTAAAACAATCTAAAATGTCAATATTCCATGGATATATTGATAAATGAGGTCTAAATTATAAGAAAATGCATTTTCTACGAAAACTTGAAGGAATAGGTAAGAAGTGGTATAATACAATTTGATAGACCGTTAAATTGTGCATCTGATTCTCATAAAATATACAGGGTGTTCTATTTAAAGTAAATAAGTTATTGCCGTTTTAAAGCTAGTAATTATTTAAAATAAATTTTTAGACACTCTGTATAAGGTAGTATAATTTTTATTATTGCAACACAATAACTGATCAATAAATAATCTTCAGTAAATATTTAGTATTAAAAACTTTGATATCCTCGGAGAAATGAAGCCTTAAAATTTATACTGCAATTTCGCAAAATTGAAAATATTTCAAAAACGGTAAGGTTTAAGTGTAATAAACCTTAATCAAATTTACCTTTATTTTAATCGTAGAAACTAAAAATGCAATAATATACAGGGTGTTCCATTTAAGAAAATACAACTTTAATATTTTTTATTTATTTGGGACACTCTGTATCTTGTAAAAATATTTTTAAATTGTAGCTCTAATAGTCCTTCAACGAACCCAAAACTTACAATTTGTAAAAATCTAATCGTTTAGCTACAATACTCCGTGTCGTATGCGGTGAACAACCCTGTATAGTTAAAGAAAATTTCAATGTTTTGTTTCCATCATGTTATTTACTCGTTATACTTGTTCAATATTTTTTTAACATTAAAAATAAAAACTTATATTAATGTTATCTAAATTTTTTTGATAGTTCTGGATCAAGTATAGTATTCTATTCGCATATAATGGCTGTTATTCACTTCGATGATTTATGACACTCGCCTGCGGCTCGTGTTATAAACTTCATCCTCGTGAATAACAGCCACCATTATATGCTCCTTGAATAATTATACTATTTTAACATACATAATTTCTAACTAGTGATAATAATCAATAACGTGTTTCTGTTTTATATATTTATTCATCTGAAGACCTGCGGCTTCGTATTCTTCTTGGAGTTTTCTGATCATATAACTGAGATCTTCTTCTTCTTCAGAAATAACTGATCATCTGATCATCTGCGAAGAACAATGTAAATGATGTGTCATCCCCCACTCTTAGCCCCATATTTTTGCATTTTCTCACTCAGTTCACCAGAGCTCTGTCCAAGTAGATTTTGAACAGTGTAGGAGATTAGCAGCATCCTTGTCTCAATCCTTTTGTTGTGTTAAAAAAGTTGGTAACCTCATTTCGTATCTTTATTATTCTTAATTCTTGCAGAGTTATTTTTATAATAGGTATGTGAAGCCCGAATCAACACGGGATTGATCTATGAAAGCGACATGGGTCTCTCTGCTACGCTATATTCTTTTCTCCAGAGTGATTTTGAAAGTAAAAGCATTGTCCACAGTCGATCTAAATCGAGCTCTAAAACCCGCCTGTTCTTCTGGCTGTTTCTCGATTATCTCCTCTTTAATTTTGTTTTTAAGTACCTTTGAGTAGATTTTGCCTATGGTTGGTATTACTACGATTCCTCTGTAATTTTTTGGGTCGTATTTTCCACCTTTTTTGTGGATAGGCGATATATACGCTTGTCTCCATTCTGTAGGTATCGTTTCCCTATTTAAGCATCTCTCAAATAGTTCTCTAAGCATTTCGAAGAGTTTTGGTGGGCCATATTTGATCAGCTCTGCATGTATTTCACCTGGTCCAGGAGATTTTTTTAGTTTGGTGCTTTTTTGCCTTTGACTACTTCTATTACTTGTTCGATAGATAGCTGCATTTAAAAACAGTGCATTTTTCTTCTTCATTTTTGAACATTTTCTTCTAGAAAATTTGTTCTAGTTTCCGTCAGAAGTTCTTGGAAATATTGCAGGCATTGGTGATCTGATATATTATCTAGCACGATGTTTGTTTTATTTGTTGTTCTAACTGATTTTATTGTTTTCCAGGCTTCTCGGAGCATCTTGCGCTTCCTATTTGTCTGTCAATATATTCACATTTGTTTTTTTTCCCTGTTTATTCTTTTATATTCTGTTTTGGTATCTTCGTCTTTCTGTTGCAGTAATTTTTGATACGTTTCCTTCTTTTGTTTTATTTTTTCTTCAATTTCTCTGTCCCACCTATATGCCCAAGATCGGAAGACAAAAATTCCGATCTTCTAGTTCGAGTGCTTCTTCTGCAGCTTCTCTAATGCACCGTTTTATATATTCATATTCTTCCTCTGTTGTCCTTTTAGTTTCAGCTAATTTCTGTTCCAATCTCCAGGAGTACAATATACGGGTACTCTCATGTTCTAAGCTGTCCAGATTATATTTGGTGTCATCGATTCTAGATCTATTATTTTGCATTTGTCCCTGGCTCGTTCCAGCGAATGGGATGTAAGAGTTGTAACTCTTGCTTGTTAGAATCTATAAAAAAAATGGTAATTGGTAATTAGTTGTTTCAAACATTCGTATAGTTTGTCCTAACCTAGTTTCTTCCTAGTTTCTGAAATACAGGGCGAATTTGAAAATGTTGCATTTTTCGACTCCCTTCGTGTCTTGGTTATCTTATAACTTTTCGAAAGGGCGAAAACTGTGTCCCGTAGAGTTTTTAACGTAGAATTCACTCGCGTAACTAGTTTTTCGCTGCGAGCTGTCGATTTTCGAATTATGACTTAAACATAGACATGACGTCCTGTGTATTATTCTTTCTATTTTATTTTCCTGGTTATGGAGTTTTCTAAAAATATAATATACCCTATATGTACTTATTTTCATAAATAAGGCAAAAAATGTGGTATTCAACTTTTTGGCATAAATCAACCTAGTTTAAAAGAGTATTATTTTATTTAATTTAATTTAACCAGAGATAATTTTGCCTTCCGTCGTGTTATCTTAATAAACTGCACTGAATATGAACTTGTGTAGCTTTTAGATAACACGCTGTCAATTAGAGATATTGATATTTTTGATGCATTTGTGCAATAATTTCACACACGGAACTATCATGGAATAGTCAGTCAATAGACAAAATTTGAGGTTAAATAAATTATTCTATTGTTATGATTACCTAATATAAACCGGTTGCTATAATGTTGAAAAGTTAAATAATGCATTTTTTACCTTGTTTGTGGAAATAAGTATACCGGGTGCGTTTCGAAAGTGGCTCACCCCTATAACTTTTTTATTTTTCCAGATAAAAAACGAGATTTGGTTACAGTTATTATATATCGTCCTATTGCTGCCAAAAGTCACTAACTAACATTTTTCCGAACAACCAAATTCAATCACTAACTATGTTTTGAAGCGGAGAATCGATTGCAAAAGTCATTAACTACGATTTCTGGCTATTTATGTTTTATTTTAATACCGAATAGTTACTAACTATAACATCTTTATGCAATGCAATTCATCTTTAGACGCATTTTTTTCGGAAGTAATAAAAAGTAAGTTAGTGACTTTTGGCAGCAATGGGACGATATTATGTTAGTATATGACATAAATTAGGATTGATTGACGTATTCAATTGTTTTTGGTCACTTCCTGTTTCGCCGGAAATGACTACAACTTTTGGTTTTTAAATGGAACCCTTGGTATATATTTCTACTTTATTCGATAGAAAATGACACTCTGAATAGAATGACATCATATGTCAACTTTTGACATTTACGCTTAAAAAATCGTATTTTAAATTTCAATCTAGAGTGCCATGTGCCATGACTGTTAAAAACACTAACTTTTAATCAAGGAGCCTTGGAAAAATAATTTTGTTCGTCTAAAGTTTTTCGTGTCTTGTCCTTGTTAAAAGATGCCCAAATCGTATTTTAATCATATCTCAATTATTTCAAATGGAACAAGGGTGGCTCATTATCATATTTGGAAAAAGCATTTTTTACGAATAATTTGGTACCACATACTTGGTATTTCGAGTCAAATTGTAGTTATGAACCGCATGTTGCAATTTCAAATAAACCATATGCGAAAATGTCAAAAGTTGACATATGATATGTCATTCTATTCAGAGTGCTATTTTCTATCGACTGAAATATACAGAGTTGTAGCCATTTCTGGTGAAACAGAAAGTGACTAAAAACAATTGAATACGCCAATCAATCCTAATTTATGTTATATACGAACATACCAAATCTCGTTTTTTTATCTGAAAAAATAAAAAAGTTATAGGGGGTGAACCACTTTTGAGACGCACCCTGTAGAGTATATTATATTTTTTAGAAAGCTCACGACAAGGCAAATAAAATAAAAAATCTCGTAAAAAATAATATACATAGTCTTTAAAAAACATAAGTTTGGGTCATATTTCAAGAATGACATATCGCAAATCGCAACGATAAACTATTTAGGTACTCTGAATTCTACGTCAAAAAGTCTATAGGTCTCAGTTTTTACTTTTTCGATAAATTATAAGAAAACAGAGATACGAGGGGAGTCAAAAAATGCAACAATTTCAAATTCGCCCTGTATTTCAGGAACTAAGAAGGCTAGAACAAATCTGTGTGCATTCTAATTTCATAAAAAAAATAGCATTTTAATGTGAAAATCGCATCTTTGTATCTCTACTCAAATGAGAAATCTCATAAAAAACACGAAAATGGGACACCCTGTACACCTATATGTTTCTATTTCTACCTAGGATCGTGTAAAAAAATAAATTTTGTCTTTAAATAAATCAGTTTTTATTACTATTCTTTGAAAGTGATGTTTACGTTAAGCTTCTGTTTAGAAGAAATATGTTAGTGAAAAATAAAAGTGTAGGTATCCTCTAGTCATTACAAAAATAAATCATGTGTAAATTTTAGTTTGAAAAATGAAAGTTACGATAAACTTAATTAACAATTTGAGTTTATTATAAACCCATTTCGGTTATATCGCAAACCTGTAAAACAGCATATTTATTTTAAAAAATACTACTAAGTTTTAATAGTAAATAAATTTCTTTTAGAATTTTACTTAAAACGTTTTCCTATATTTTTCTTATAGGTTTAATCTAGAGATATAGAGGTAAAGAGAATGAATTTCCATGAGTGCACATCCAAAAATATTGTTATTTAGGTCAAGTGGTGTAAAAATGAGACATTTTTCGAAACTTTTAGTTTTTTTCTTAGTTACAACCATTTAAATACAAAAGTATTTCTTCTATAAAAGGCATTTGGTAGTAACAAAACTATTGCAAAAGTAAAAATATACTAAAAGTATCCCTAAAAAAGTCAGTATGCAGTAAAGTGTGTTTCATATCTAACCCATAAAAAGTCTAAAAATGAGACATGCTTGGTAAAAAATAAAATGACAGCACAAAAAAACGCACGTTTAAAGGTCCTGCTATCATTTATAATAAATGCTGCAGTGAATATGACACTAGAAGGATAGAAATTTGACGTAGAAATTATCTTTTTAAACGGTTTTATTTAGCTCGACTCGTACGGTATTTATTTATTTGTTTGTTTATTTGGGTCAAAATTAGAAATTGAAATTTAAGTACCTTCCTGTTGTCAGATTGATCTGAAATTTGGTACACACCTTTAGTCCCGATGACAATACAATATAGTAATATCAATAACATTGTAAATCTAAGATGGCCGCCGGTACAAAATGGCGAATTTCATATTTTTCCACAACCCCCTCAATATGGGTATCAAATGAAAGGGCTACACTAGTAGAATACTGCGATTATGACAAAATTTAAAACCCAAGATGGACGTCGCTACAAAATGGCGTATTAGGTGAGGGCATGAGTAGTCGTGTCCAGAACAGTTGTGTCCAAGATTGTGTGACGTTAGAAGGACAGATAAAAAAAATAGGTGATTAGATGTACCTACGTAGTTAGCGGTAGCTTTACCACCCAAGTTAAGGTAATAGGTTAAAACGTGCTGAGATAAATAAAAACTAAAAATGTAATGTCGCAAGCGTTTTCCCCTCAAGATTGGGCGCCTCTTGTTGTATATTATAGCCTTGCCCCTCTACTGGACCTCTGGGGGGTCGACCGTTAAAATGTCCATTACTCGTGGGAACAACATGGAAACAATAAATAAAAAAACAAACAAAAATAAAAACGAAACTGCTACACAACGAAAAAGAAGGCTCGAAAAGGCGAAAGAAAAGTATAGAACGAAACGTGCAAAAGAAAGTGAAAATGAAACCTATAGTCGACTACAGAAACGAAGAGAACGGTTAGCAACAGAAACACCTGAGCAACATGATGCCAGGTTAATAGCACAACGTGAGAGACAAAGGCAGCTGGTAGAGTCACAAACACCTGAGCGTCATGAGTCCAGGCTAGCATCACAACGTGACAGACAGAGAGAGTTGTTAGCGGCAGAAACACCTGAGCGTCATGAGTCTAGGCTGGCATCATAACGAGAGAGACAAGGAGAGTTGTTAGCGCCAGAAACACCTGAGCGTCATGAGTCTAGGCTAGCATCAGAACGCGACAGACAGAGAGAGTTGTTAGCGTCAGAAACACCTGAGCGTCAGATTGTAATAAACTATCAGGTAAAAAACCATGTAATAATGATGCACTAAATGAATTAAATAGAATGAGGAATATTCGGTAGGCATTTCCGTTAAATACTAAAAACTAGAAAATAAAAAATCGGTAAAAAAACTTTTAAGTTAAACGGTTTTATCTTATGTGTACTGAAAACTAGAAAATAATAATAACAATTAGGTATTTTGAACTTCTAGTTCAGAAATATTTTAGTACTAGGCAGAATAGCTTTTAGGCATATTAGACTAAAATAAAAACGTGGGGCCCCTCTGAAATTCTACCTATGGCAAAGCATATCTTTATACTTTGGTAGATCATGAGCTCGGCGTTCACTGATGAAGCCGCCACGGCTGGTTATTGATTGTCAAAATCTCCAGTTACGATTATAGTAAGTCGATGCAATCCACACTTAGTATAGAAGAAAGTATTACAGCAATAGTTAATGGGCCCCACGTTTTTATTTTAGTCTAATATGCCTAAAAGCTATTCTGCCTAGTACTAAAATATTTCTGAACTAGAAGTTCAAAATACCTAATTGTTATTATTATTTTCTAGTTTTCAGTGCACATAAGATAAAACCGTTTAACTTAAAAGTTTTTTTACCGATTTTTTATTTATAACTAGAATTCAAATAAAAATAAATATAAACTAATAAAGAATATCTACATATAATTCAAACAAAAATACAGTAAAATTAATCCGCCGCAAAACATTTATAAACTGCAAGTGTAAAATGAGACTCAACTTTCGTTTAGCTGAAATCTGTTATATAAAAAATGACTTTATATATGCGTTCTAGAAGGCGTTAGGAGTACAAATATACAAAAAAATTCCTGCGGGCGTCATTTTCATTTTTCGGACTTTAGTATAGCCGAAATCTGTTACATCAAAACTAGTCTTCGGGGTGTGTTTTAGACATTTTTCTAAACATAAAAACACAAAAAAGTGTCTGCGGACATTTTTTATTTTGATTTTACACAAAAAAATGCTTTGACTTTAGAATAGCCGAAATCAGTTACATGAAAAATGAACTTATACTTGTTTTATAGGAGCCTTTACGAGCAAAGAAATACAAAAAAATTCCTGCGGAAATGTGTCAATGTCATTTTGTGCACTTTGTTTTTCATACATTTTTCAGTTTAGAAGCTTACGGGACCCGGAAGCGAATAGGGGTGCTGGGTGGGGTAAAACATCTTTCGGAGGAATAACAATTCTTGGAGAATAGATAATATAGTTTCTTGTAAATATAAGTACCTCGGAATGTTGGAGGGCTGATTCAAAACAAAAAATCATTGGATCGTGCAGTTTTCTTTTATATTTTAATAATTAACTGTGATTTTGCAAAAATATTAGATTGGTTAGCATTTGGGTTGCTTTGGTTAGCTTTTATTTGTGGAGCTAATATTATTAGGCTGTGGTTTTCATATTTTAATAATTAACTGGTGATTTTATAAAAATATTATTAGATTGGTTAGAATTTTAGACACTTTTAAATGATTTTTTTAGTTCAAAAGTGTTTACTAAAAAGTTTTTACTTCATCCGAGGATTTTTTTCTTTTAAATTGTTCTATAAGCATGGGACTTGCTGCTAAAAAAAATACTAATCTCGTGGGTACTTATACTTTACAAGATCCGATAATATAATAAGGAACAAATGGAAAATGAAAATTCTTCTATGTGTGACGACTTTTCTGTCGTTACCCAAATAGAATGAAAAAAGAATCCGTTGCTCAGGGTTAGAGGAAAGCTGGGTTCGTAGGTAAGGCTTCTGACTCACAGTGACTTTCTAATGTTGTTAAATATTAAAATAAAAAGTGATAATATATAGGCTGCAGAGATTTTAATATTGATGTTAAGAATTCAAATAGGTATGGTCAAAGACAGTGAAAAGGGCGCCACTTACTTTGTTTATGAGAGTGGTCAAGTAAGAAACCAAAAAGAAAAATACGATATCACAACATAGCTAAAATAAAGTAATCAACAACATTAAGGGTCTATTATGTTTATCAGGAATAAAAGTCAGAAATAACTATCCTACATTAAACATTTATTGAAAACGAACACAAGTATCATCAATTAGTCACAGTGATCCCAATAAAACCGCAAGTTATTTTAAATAGATTTGAATTTAGTAACTGTATTCTTTGAACTAAGTAAGCTACTTAATAAAAACAGGTGAAATTTATGTATGTCTCAATACGATGATGTTTCGAAACATGTCGTGTACAAAAACCTTTAAAATGAATACGTGTTAATAATTTTCATATAAAATATCATAGCTAAGTAAGAGTGTACTGTACGAATCAAATTATAACTTATAACGTTAAATAAAAAATAATTTTGACTACAATATGTGAGATAAATAGTGGTAATTTACCAGGTTATTAAATCGGTTGTCTCAAAAATTATAAAATAAAAGCGTACCTTGTGTATCAAACTTAAGAGAGACTTATCTGTATATAGTTTCTTATGATGTAAACAGGTAGGTAGGTATTCTCCAGACTAACAGAAGTGGATGCAGGTGACTATGGCAGGAGAAGTCTTCAATATCAGCCAAAAGAACGATTGTAATGTCAGGAACACTGTCTTAAGGTCTGCATAGGTCCATACAAAATGAAGTGGGTGAAACATACAATAATTACTGCATTATTACTGCATACCATGTGGTAGTTACTGAGTACCATGTGGTAGTTACTCTATAAATAAAAAATAGTTCTCAGGACAGATACTCAATAAAAGAAACAACTTACGGTCTGAAAATCAGCTTTACATAAAGATATTCAAACCATATGCCGATTCAACACCAGTAATTAAATACTCAAATAAACGAAATAAAAAACGGAAATAACTGAAATAGAATTTAGTTAGATAGGGCTATATAAAATGGCGGATAAACTTACGGTGATCATTCCAAGAAGAAACCAAACAAATACGATCTACACTCTGGATTGCATACTTTACAAGGTTTTCAAATTTCCAAATCGGATACCCATGCAATGGAAATCGAAAAGTGGATTCAGAGTGCTTTTCACTGGAAAATTTGTCGGACGCCGAAACACGCGTCCTCTTCAGATCCAAATTCCCAGAAAGAAAAGAAAGACCTTCTTCTCAGTTTCAGAACCGAAGCTAACCCCTTTTCAACACACAAGTGAAATCCAATTAAGGAAGTTTGGCATATAGCGAATAGATGGCGCTAATAAACAAAACAAGTGAACTGTAATAAATGAAGTTTAACATCTAGCGAATAGATGCGCTAATAAAAATTAAATATCGAGACGTAAGAGTGAGCTGTGTGAGAGACGTAAGAGACGTAAAAGTGAGCAGTGACTAAAGTGAGCTGTAACAAATGGAGTTTGGTATCTTTGGCATCTAGCAAATAGATGGCGCCAATACTAAGAAATTTAAATAAAAATAGATTTTTAAATTCAATTTTATTAAAGGAAATAAAAAATGCTACAAGTTTAAAATTATATCAACAGTTGAGCAGTTAAGGCCTATATTTCCAAAAATTGAAATTAAAATTTCTTCGCTCAATATAGGCGCTATCAATATCTAAGAAAATTATAATTAAATTCCACTTAGAAATGTTATTAACAATATCGGTTGCTAATTAACAAGGATCACATTTATAACACTTTTTTGTTCATGACAAATTTATTATCGTACTTTTAGCGGTTGTTAATGGTTGTTATCGAAATTTGTTTATTGGTTTTTAATAACTTTATATTAACACACCACGAGGAAAGCATTAACAACAGCTTTTTCTTTGATATGATATAAGTATAAACTTTTCTCGTTATTAAATTATTATCAACATGATAATAATTTTAATGCAATAACTACGTTAATTTATTCTTATATATATGTAAAATAAGGTTTAAACACCAAACAAGGCAATTTTATCATAGTTTACACAAGAGTTTAGCGTTTTTTAATATTACCGATAATTTTTATTACTATTACCAAGCTATAAACATTAGAAAATGACGCTTGTGTTTCAATTTTACATTCTATAAAAAATAAAAAAACGGCGTCAAGGTGGCTTGAGAATGACATCAATGACATATTAATTTCCAAGCCAACTCCGACGCCGTTTTTTTTTCGATCATGAATATAATAAAAACACTGTAAAAATGGTGTCATATTGAATTTACTCCTGATCCTATTGACTCAGTTTATCAACAAAATAATGATACACCTATATTAACCTGCGAGTTAAAATTATTTTATGTTTTTGTCCGCGTATACATAATATGTGAGTCAGAACAATTAATTGAAGATACACCTGACTGATTCCGGAAAAATGCAGATTATATACTTAATTATTCCAGGAAACTGAATAAATTGCAATTAGAATGTATTTAAATACCTAATTGATGTAATTAAAACAAAATAATACTCATTTTCATTAAATGGCAAGACCACAGCCTATTCATTACCAGCCTGTCGACATAAAATGGTATGGAAATTTGGAAAAACATAAACTGGGTTAACCATTTTAGAACAAGCAAAAACTTTTATGAACAATGAATTTTTCTCAAAAAAGTTTGTAACTTTTTTAGTTCGTTACATGTCTTTTTTAAATATAATATATGATGTCTGGCCTATCATCTCCGGATTCCCTCTCGTTCAGGCCGGATAGTTTATTTGACGCGTAATTTTTACGTTCCCTAGTCGCCAACCCTGTTATCGTTCGACACAACCCTGTTACTATTCTGTGGAGGCGCGCGCTGTCAACATCGCTTCTGTCAACTCTCCGTGCTTAACCTCACTTTGTTTTGACACTCTGTTGTATCCCAGCTTTTAGAAATAGTGATTATTTAAATCTTGCTGTATAATTTGAATCAGCTGCTATTTCGAGGCTACAGGGTAGAGTTACGGATGTCCCAACTTGTATTTGTGTTTTGCTGGCACGGTGGCGTCCCTTTTCTTTTGTCCTCCAGAATGTCACATGGAAGAAAGGACATGTTGTTTATTATTTATTGAGCCCTCGGAAGTATTTCGAGGGTCCAAGGTACGGACTGTGTCCAAGGTACGGACTATTTCCAAGGTACGGACTATTTCCAAGGTACGGACTATTTCCAAGGTACGGACTGTGTCCAAGGTAGTGTCTTGTGTACGGACATTATCTTATGTACGGATGTCCTGTGGACGAGTGTCCCCAGTAAGAACGATTTTTTCTTACATATAAGTGCCACAGCGTGGATGTAGCTTGAGTCCCATGCTGCTTCGTTCCCAGCTGTAAGCTAGTTAGTTACGGCTGTACCAATTTATGGTGTCTCATGCTGGCCCCTTTGGTTGTGTTGGATGGCTGAGTACAGAGATGCGAGACCACCTCACGCTGCTACTGTTTGAAACAAGATTACATAAAGAACAGCTAAGTGTAGATTTACGTTCTAGTTTTTATGTTTTAGATTTTCTATATTTACAGTCTTAAACAGTAACGTCCATTTTAAATAATATCGTACAGACTATATTTAGTGGTTAGATTATTAAGAACATTTATGTCGATTCAGTAGTTACAATGTGATTTAGATTTTAGGTTTCATTATATTACGCCTTCTAATAGTATTACTTTCTATAGATATTATTATTGCACTATATTAACAGATGAATAATGAGACATAGATTCTAGAATCTACAGGTTGCAACACATCAGATTTAACACCGCATAAAATTTAACAATTTAAATAAAGTAATGCTACTTTTCTTATATTTTCTATAACGTTACACGCATTGTATTTTTTCATAGTCTTTTCATAGAACATATTTAATATTATTTACATACATAGTTTTATTCAACAAATAACCACTATAATAATTATTAAAATTGACAATGGCTATTTACAATCAGAATTCATCATGAATAAATATAGTCATTAGTTTTAAGTAATATACAACTGTGTTTTCTTTCTCTGTACATGCCTGGCGCCCAATATCTATTTTTTTGTTTATTGTTATTAATTAGTTTTCTTTCCAGTGAAATACCTTATCCACGACTGCTCTCCGATGAAAAGCTGCCGTTCGCAGTGGTAGTTGTTTAAAAAAACGCTACAAGTTAATAACAAAAAAGGTTTTCCTCTTGTAAAGACAATCCGTGGATACACTGTAGAACTTTATGTCATACTTTATTAACAACGATGATATTGGACTTACATCCCTATACATATAAAACAAACAACAAACATTCAGTTGCCTTCAATAACAAAATACACTTTGAAATAGTGTAACAAATGGATTACAGATCAAACAAATAATACAGTTATTTAATTATACCCGAATGTTTACTGTTTTAATTGACGAGACTGGCGAAATTTCTGACTAATATTGCGCTAAATAATTAACAACAAATACATGTGTCGATGTCGCGTCGTTGGACTTGTAAAAAAACATTTAAAATAACAGCGGTTAGCTCTTTATCACTTTAAATAGATTGTAAATAGACTGATTAGTTAATTGATGATCGAAATATCCAAGTGTAAATCGATTCTTGGAATATTACTGACTTACTAATTATTCATTTCGTCGAATAATATGACGAAGATTTAAAAAAAATCTCATTACTTTTCTTTTGAAGCATTCTAGGTAAGTATACCGAGTGTTTTAATAGTGGCCCACCCTTATAAATTTTTTCAAATAAATCGAAATTTGGTTTGGTTGTTAGTACAGGGTGTCCCATTTTAGTTGAAATCATTCTGTATCTCCGTTATTAGTGAAGATAGAAGGGTGCGGTTTGCACTTTGCACTTTGCACTTTCTTGTCAAACGGAAGATACCGTAAACAAAATTTTTATAGCTCACTGATAAAAAAGATAGACTTGAACTAAAGTCGTCATTGTTCTCGAAAAAAAAATTAGTGGCAAGATAATTTATTTTAGCGTAAAAGAAAATATTTTGCCTGAAGAAAAACTCTCACAACTCAAGAAAACTGGTTCTCTTGAAAAATTCGAAAATTTCTCTTGAATCTATTTTCATTCAACCAAGTGCAAGTTACTTTGTTTTAAGATAATAAGAAAAATACGCTAGGAAGTACTTCATTCAAGAAACATGGCCATTTTACCAATAGCTAAATACTCTTTTGATGAAAAATAATAACAACATGCAAAGACGATGACGTATATACAATCAGTCGGCAGTCCGATCAGTCGTACATCATAGTACGCACGGGTTTTGTTGCTTGGAATTTTCCACTTGCAATTTTGCATAATTTGCTTTTTAAACGCATATCGTATAACAAATTAGTGATCGTTATTAACATGCATTTGTCATTTTTTATGGACAAATTTTAGGATATATGCATTCTTTTCCAGTTTCTGAAAAAATGGAAATTAGAGCATTTATTTGCTATGTTTGAAGGTAAGAGACATTTATCTAATGCACCTGTTTAGATAATGCATGTGTGACTATAGACAGAATAAGAATATAGGTATCGATTTTTTTTATGCAAATAATTACAAAAATTTTAGAATTTCAAGTCGTATTAAAAAATTCAAAATGTGACCAAAGCTTATAATTTTAATAATTTATTTGCTTTACTTTGATTAATCGTGATGTAACATTTCTTTGTAATTTGTAGAGTGATGAACCACCCTAAAAAATACCAAGGAATGAAGAAGCAGAAATAACTACTATCGAGGAAAATAATATCACTTTACTTACTACAGACCAGGAAAACCTAAATTCATCAGAAAATAATATAGCTCGTAATATGCCTGTATATGATGTATAGACTTCTCTTAGATCAAAATAAATTTTAGTTGAGTCAATAGTATTCGCTATTTGTTTAATAAAAGTGTCTCTTTAATCAAGAAATGTCCCTTTTCAATCAAAGAGACTATTGTTCATGTAGCAAGAACTTCTTTGCATATTCATTTTGGGTCAAGATGAAATACTTTGGACAGATAGATTCTTCTATTCTCTAAAGTAATTTTTTAAAGCTTATGAAAAGATAGTTATTGCTTTGGGTAAAGAAACGTCGTTCTTGGCCCTATGGAAAAGCGCCAATCTTTTAGGTCAAAGTCATTTTCATTTCAACTGAGAGATCCTTTTTTTTCAGTGCTCTCTTCGTTTCTGAGCTACAGGTTCTTTTTGAAATTTTTGCAATTTGGGACCCCCCCCTCCCCCTGTATCTCTGTTATTGTTAAAGATATCGAGAAGGTGAAAATTGTTTATTGTAGAACTTTTTACGTAGAATGCAGTGGCGTAGTCTGTCATTCTACGAAAAAAATATTTTTAAAGATATGAACTAAAGTTGTTTTCTTAAATGGAACACCCTGTATATTTATAAATTATATGATCTGGCTTGCCATAAGCTTCTCAAAAATATATATCACCCTATATTTATTTTTACTATTTACTGCAATATTTAAAAGTTTTTAATAAAAGATCATATTTATTAGTAAGCCATGAAAGAAACTTAAGAATTATTAAAAGTATACTGCTCTCTGTCTCTTGTTTTATTTTGGGACCCACCGATGGAGCCACTAATATTTTTTTTTATATTATATTAGGAAAACTTAACTCTCTACCGCTATTTGTAAATCTTGGAAACTATTGTATCGGAACTTTTAGATATATTCCTTTAGCTAATTTACGTCAGGGGCGTAGATAGGTGTATGCTATGGGGGTGGTACTATGATTAAGTCGCAAAAAAATCACCGTCGGAATTTTTTTGTCGAATTAAAACGACAGCGATTTTTTTGTCTTCAAAAATATATAAAAACATAACACAAAAATTAAAATATAGATTTGTAAATAACATAAACAAAAATGAAACAACGACGTTTATTAGTTAATTTTCTATAAACTATAAATAAAAAACTCTAAACTATCGAAAAAAAACTATAAAAACTATAAACTATAAATAAAACTACAAAACAAAATCAAGTTTTCTAGTACGCTATACTATAAGGGGGGGGGGTACCCCCCCCCCTTATCTACGCCCTTGATTTACGTGAAATATACTTTCAGTAAAATGGGGCTCCTCCCTCACAACTTTGAAAATATTAGAATTATGTCAAATTATTATTCATCGATGAATTGGAATCAATGGACCCATACCCATATGATGGCCTCCCTGATTCCCGGATTTGTCCGTTCAGGATTTCTAATTTTGGGGATATTTGAAACATGAAATATATCGTGGCAACTATAATAATGTCGAACACCTGGAAAATGCTTTAATAATGCAATTTTTTCGATATTTGCAAACCTACACCGTTATAATAAATTTAGTTATAAAAAAAAGAAAAACACGTACTTATATTCAGAGATTCAGGGGTAACAGTTCAAAAGTAAAATACATCAGTCCCAAAATAAAATTTTAATGTGTGTATGACTATTTTAGTAAATACCATTTTGATTTTTTTGTTATTTATCACGGCCCACTAATAAGAAAATGGAATATTTTAAATATTGCAGTAAATAGTAAAAATAAATATAGAGTGATATATATTTTGAGTAACTCATAGCAAAACTCATATGATTTATAAATATACGGGTGTTCCGTTTGAAAAAACATAACTTTAGTTCATATTTTCAAAAATATTTTTTTCGTAGAAAAACAGACTACTCCACTGTATTCTGCGTAAAAAGTTCTACCAAGAATCAGTTTTCACTTTCTCGATATCATCTACAATTAGAGATGGGGACATTCTGGGAATCTTATTTTGAAGGAATGTTCCTGGGAACGTTCCCCAAATCGGGATAGTGATGGGAATGGAAAAAATTTTAATGTTATGAAAAATTGAAAACTTTCCGGGAAGGTTCTCGGAAATATTCCCCAAAGCAGAAAAGTGATAAAGTTAAGAAAATATAACTTTCAAAATATATTTAATAACAACAAAATAATATATAAATAACAACAGAAGCAACACAAGTCGATAAAAGAAACAAATTTAGGTTATGTTTATAACCTAGTTTTTCTTCTTCTTTTTATTTGTAGCGTGGCCACTTCACAACTTTTCCAATGTTTTGATTACTTTCCCTAAATTTAAGAAAAGTTCTCGAAAAGTGGGGTATGTTCCGAGGAATATTCCAACTCGCATCAAAATACAACTTTCCCGAATTTTAGTCACTTTCCCGACCTTAGAGGAACGTTCCCGGAACATGGACCCGTTCCCTGAAGCACGTTCCGACCTGCACATCACTATCCACAATAACGGAGATACGGGGGCTGTCCCAAAGTGCAAAATGTTCTAAAATGCCCTGTAGTTCAGAAACGAAGAGGGCTATGAAAATTTTGTTTACAGCATCTTCCTATCTTTACTAATAACGGAGATACCGTATGATTTCAACCAAAACGGGACCCCCTGTAAAATGACGGAATTGATTTTTTGATTGAAGATATTTTTCTTTTATACTTTTCTTTTTGACGTGAACTTTCCACGTCGTAACGCATCTAAAGGTAAATAAATAAGTTTCAAACTGTGTAATTGCTGATGTGATATGAATATTTAATCAGCCCAAGAAACAACAGTGGTAATGTTTGAATTAACCCTAAGACACTGCAGAACTACGAGTTTCTATGACTTTAAAGTAGGATTGAGAGGCAAGAACAATAGATCGAGCGTCTTGAATCGGTTTAATGGCAACAAAGCTCCTTTTCGCGCTATTATACGGAATTGTTTTATTTTCCATTATAAAGGTTCGTTCGTATCCGTAGCGCTTAGAAAATAATCAAAGCCTTATTAAGTCTTGGGGTTAGTTGGGGAAAACGGCATTGGATTATTTTTAAGGGAAGAACATTCAAAATAAAATGAGAAATTCGATAATAGTCTAGATTATTTAACCGTATAATCACTGATAGTAAATTCCAGTTTTCAGAGTTTATTAG
Organism: Sitophilus oryzae; assembly: GCF_002938485.1. Lineage (NCBI taxonomy): Eukaryota > Metazoa > Arthropoda > Insecta > Coleoptera > Curculionidae > Sitophilus > Sitophilus oryzae. The sequence goes on from NW_022146165.1 coordinate 1,682,782, forward strand.
ATGTTTTTTAATGAATATGCATATAGTTTGAATGAATCCAAAGCAAGAAGAACGCGTCTATGAGTTTTTTTCGCAAAAAAAAGATGTTGAAAATCGTGCATTTTGTTTTAAATTTCCCTGTATATTTTTCGGAAACTTTTTAGAACTGTTCACCGCAAATTTTCCCACGGTGTAATCTTTTAATCTCTGATATTACCATGGTTATGACACTAAAAGGGATGTGTAATATTGCCACTTCCTACAAGACTTATATTTTTAATTATTCATACGAGAAAATGCCACTAACAAATAAAAAATTGCTGAAAGAGGGTAAAAATTTCAGAAAAGATGGGAACAAAATATCCTGTATGGTAAAGTGCAGAGATACTAACCAATTATGATTAATTTATCTATTTCAGTATAAAAATATACCCCTTTAACCTTGTTTAAGTTTAATTATAAATAACGAAAACTAAATCTTATACAATGTATCTGTAATCAATCAAATCAGTACAATGTATCCAGTAAAATTGTATCGCCGTATAGAGAGTGAAAAAAAAAATTATGGGCAAGCTGATTTTTTCAGTTTGTCAGCGACTGTCTTCTGAGTGTAAAATTATTAACAAAATCGGAAATTTTCCCCTTGCGGTTTTTGAGCAATAGGGGTGGTTTTTTTAAAGACTGTACTACAACAAAATAATTAGACGCAAATTGTACATAAGAACATTCTCTATAAGTTCGCCTAATGAATTTTTTTTATAAGTTTATTATTTCCGGACTTAGCGGTCGTTTCATGAGCCCAATTGGGGTGGTTTTGTGAAAGTTGTTCATAATAAATGGCAACTTTTCCTCATGATTTTTTTTGTAGCTTGATTATTTTTGGAGATAGTTCATGAACAAATTAGGGTAGTTTTCAATGTTACTCTTTTTTCATCAAATTCACCCTAGGAAACTCGTTCAAAATAAGAGACATATACCTTTGTATTTTTGGAGATAGCGCCCAGATCATGAACAAGTGGTGGTAGCTTTAAATGTTCGGGAAATTCACAAGTGCTATTTCACTTGATGAAATAAATACATATCATAGGGAAGTTTGCATATAATTTTAATATGAACACCTTAGATTAGATTAGATTCTTAGAGGTGGCTTTCGGCCTGATCCACTGTGACCTTCTCAGATCTATTGTTGTCCTCTTCTGATCCTTAGATTACATTCTCCAGTCCTATCCTTTTCACAAAGTTTAGCAACTTGGAAACTGAACCCTCCATGTAGCTCCTTGGCAATGGCCTATCATTGCCTATTACCTGGAACCGCACATTTGCCAGGCTGTCACACCGACATAAAATGTGTTCTGACGTTTCTTCTTCAGATTGGCAGAACCTACACATAGCTTCGTCTGTCAATCCCATCAGCTTTAGATGCCTATTTAGCTTACAATGCCCTGTTAGTAGACCTACTACAGCTTTGACTGTCTTTCTGTCCTTGCTTATCAAGTCTACCGTGAATTTTGGCGAATGTTCTACAATGAACCTTTTCGCCTGTCTCTGCCCTGGTAAGTTTCTCCACCATTCTAGAGATTTGTTGGCTACCCATCGTTCCGTGGCCATTCCCGTGACCGCCTTTGCAATGCCGCAGAAGGGTTCTGGGCCTATGAATGGCATTGATGAGCCTTGCTTGGCCCTTTCATCTGCCTTTTCGTTACCCTTGTGACCCTCGTGCCCTGGCACCCAGGCCAACGTAACAGTGCTACGTTCGCCCAAAGTATTCAGAGCACGCACACAGTCCCACACTAGTCTAGAATTGACCTCCGCGGAGCTGAGTGCCTTTAGCGCCGCTTGGCTGTTCAGAAGATGGCCACAGAACGATTTGTTCTTTGTTGCCTTATTATTTCTTCTACACAATAGTGGATTGCCGTTATTTCTGCCTGGAAAATTGTGACATCCTTGGATAGGCTTACGTGGAAGGATCTCCCTTGTTTCGGCCCTACTATCCCAGCTCCTACGCCTTCTGACGTTTTTGGTTTGCTCCTTTGGTTGCTCCTACGCCTTCTGACGTTTTTGAGCCGTCTGTATACCAGGTTGCCTCAGCTTGAATGGGTACACCTTTACTCCAGTCTTCCCTTCCTTGTATGATTATATTAAATTTGTTGTTGAAGCTATACCTAGTAGGTGTTGCATCAATTGGTAATCCCAATACTTTGTCTGCTTTTAGCTCTTCGATTAGCTTCTGGTTTGCAGCACTATGCGTTTGGCTTATGTGCTGCTGACCGTGAATTAACCTGTGCATGACAGATCTGGCTTCGCCTTGTATGAAAATATGTAGTGGTGGTAAGTTCAACAAGACTTCCATCGCATTTGTAGGAGTGGTTTTTATGGCCCCAGTTACACACAGGCACGCAAGCCTTTGTGTGGAACTTAACAGCCTTACCGCACCCACTTGCGATGTCTTTGTCCACCACGCCACCGACCCGTAGGTTATCATGTGTCTTACTACCCTTATGTATAGCCATAGAGTAATTTTAGGGTTAAGTCCCCAGTTTTTTCCACACATCCTTCTGCACCTACCTAAAGAGATGGCAGCCCTCTGTTAAACTTTGCCTCTGTGTTGCTTTCGCTATGTGAGTATTCCATGTAAGCCTTTGATCAAAAAATATCCTAAGATACTTTGTTTCTTTGGCAAATGAAATTTCCGTTTCTCCTAGCACTGGTGGTTTTAGGCCTTTTGGTGCTATCTTTTTTGTAAAATTGACAATTTGTGTTTTCTGAGCATTGACTGTCAGTCTCTCTTGTTTGCACCACTTGTCAACTTTGTTTAGGGCTGTCTGCATTCTTTCTGATATCATACCAGCAAACTTGCCCCTGACCACAATTACGATGTCGTCTGCATATCCTAGGCAATAAAAACCTTGTGTGGACAGTTCGTTGAGGAGGTCATCTACCAAGGTTGCCCAAAGTAGAGGAGATAACACTCCTCCCTGTGGACAACCTCCACCCGCTACTGCTTTGATAGTAGCTTGCCCTAGAGTGGAAATCACTATCCTGTTTTCTAAGGCGGCCCTTATCCATCTACATACCACTGCAGGTGTACCTCTTCTACTCATTGCATTTACTAGTGAGTCGGTAGTAGCATTATTGAATGCTCCCTCAATATCTAAAAAAGCGGCCATTGCTATTTCTTTGTCCTCTATCGACTTTGAAATAAGCCTATTTAAATCATCTAATGCAGCATCCGTGGATTTACCTGGTTGGTATGCATATTGACGATTGCTTAGGGGACTATCCCTTAGCACTTCGTCCCTTAAAAACCTATCCAAGAGCCTCTCTAGCTTTTTCAGTAGGAAGGAGGATAGGCTTATCGGTCTATATGACTTTGGTGTAAAGTCCGATCCTTGCCTACCTTAGGAAGATATATGACCTTAACCTTTTGCCATCTTTCTGGTATGACTCCCCATGCCAGGCTAGCTTTGAGAATCTTACATATGTGAGGTATTAATTCCTCTATTCCCATCTGTAATAGTATGGGATATATACCGTCTGTACCCGGAGATTTATACGGCTGGAATTTATTTATTGCGCATCTAATTCTACTTGGTCTGGTAACTTCTGTGGCAATTTTCCAATCCACAGGCCTTGGCCTGGCCAGCCTTGGGTCTAGGTTAGTTTGCCTAGTAGAGTCCCTCAGAATTAGCGAGGCCGGAAAGTGAACTTTTATTAATTCTTTAAGACTTTCCTCTTTAGTTTCTGTATAAGTACCATCAGCTTTCTTAATGAAACCTATTTCCTTGATGGTTGTCCCATCTTTTGCCAGGACTTTATGGATACGAAAGCATGCCGGGACATCTGTAATTTCCTCGCAAAACTTTCTCCATGAATTCCTTTTGGCTTTTCTGAGAACACCTTTAAGTTGGTAAATTTGTAGAACTAAACAAAAATTATGAAACTACCCCAATTTGTTATGAACTGGACGCTATCTCCAAAAATAATGAAGCTACAAAAAAATTCGTGAGGAAAAGTTGCTTGTCCATTTATTATGAACAACTTGCATATGTGTCAACTTTTTGAAAACCACCCCAAAGCCCTCATGAAACGGCCGCTAAGTCCGGAAATAATAAGCTTATAAAAAAAAAATGCATTAGGCGAACTTATAGAGAATGTTCTTATGTTGTAGATTTTAAACTTTTTAGGTAATTTCGACGATTGTTTTTTAAATTGAAGATCTCTATCTCCACATGGATCATGATTTTTATATTGTTTAATGGGTATCTATTTATTTAAATAATATGCTAGTTGACTAATTATAGTGTTTGTATTTGCAGAGCCACAACACAACAGTGGTTCCTGAAACAATGGTAGAAACGGTACTGTCTAGTGAGATCACGCGTAGCCAGCATGAAGAAATCAAAATTGCACACCAAAACGGTAAGCTCAATGTTTAAACGTTCAGTCTTATTTTATTTCAAATTCTATTAGAATTGTTTTGATTTTCAAGAAAATCTCACCATTATGATCGTCGAACACGTTTAAATAATTTAGTTTATAATTATTAAAAACATCTTAAACAACTTACTTTGATAAGTATTTCTTTATTTACCGTTTTAATTTTGGTTCGAATATAACTATAAATATAATGGACTGTATGAACAATCCAATCACTGAGAAATAGTAAAATACGATGAGACATATTTACTTATGATGATAAGGCATGACATGACAGATTGTATCGGAATCAACTGTCAAAGTAAAATCCTACGATTTATAAAAACTTTTTGAGCGCACGGTATATTCCATATGTATTTTTTTAAATTTTGGACGCACAAATACTGATCTTACTTATGTTTCAGCATTCGTATCAGTATCTGGAAAAACCCAGAGCCAAAGTAAGTGGAGTGAAGTTTTTATAGTTCGATTTTTTTTTGGTCTATAGGACTAGCTTTTTTTATTTTGTATGCCAGCTTCTACTGAGCAGCAACCACTATGCTTTGGCGATTATAATAATTTTTTTCTCACTTCCTTTGCTATATTTTTATACTGAAACAATGTAACGAGGGTCCTCTGTAATACCTGTAAAAATGTACAGGGTGTCATCTCTCATACGACTCGAGCTAACTTTCGAACGAGGACAAATGGCATAATGTGCCTCGGAAACCACATAAATAAAGGTATTTCAAAAGAAGTTAAAATATACAGTGTGTTCCATTAAAAAGTATGAAGCTATAATTTTTTTCTTAACTTTCAAATCGACTTTTATTGATTTTCATTTCACTTTCTGGCGGTTTCAACTCCTACTTTCAAAGGTTTTTACTACCTCCAATAGGAAGTCTGTTTTGTGTTTTTGTTGCCATTAAAAATATACAGGGTGAGTCTTAAATCAGTGCAAATATTTTCAGGGCTGGTAGATCTCGATAAAAGAAACATATTTTCTCTTTACCATTTTTGAAATAAATCCAAAATAACCGAATTATTTTACTTTGAAAATTTTCAAAAAAAATGATTTTTTGCTTAAATTTTGAGAACCACTGAATCTTTTCTGGATTTTCTTTCTTGTAAATTTAATCTACTACCTATGTTGCCATATTATCACAATAATTATGTTTTTAACTAAAACTAAAAAAAAATCAATTTTCAATTTTCTTCGCGAAAAAACTTTTAATCGTGTTTCTCTGGTCGAAATATACTAGCCCTAAAAATATTTGCACTAATTTAAGACTCGCCCTGTATATATGGAAGTTAAAGCATGCCTCTCAAATAGTGAGAGATGTCATTATAGAAAACGATGTTGGACAAAGCCAAGAAATTTAGTTGGTATTACATCAAGTTGTTTATGTTTCATGTCTACTTTTATACAGGAACTATCAGTAAGTACAATACGGTTGAAAAATTAGACAGTTTGGGATTGTTTGCGAATTATATACAGGACGTTCTATAACTTACTGATTAGAGTTAGATATGTATATGTATAAGCTATCAGTACTGTTTAAGTTGATTTTTTAGTAATGTAATTTACTAGTTCTATTAGTGCACGATAACAACTGCCTACTGTTTGATATAGATTTTACTATATTTTGTATGTATAGATGCTATTAGTATATAGATGTTAGAAGTGTTTTCATAACACTTTAGTTCATTTTTAGGGTTCCGTACTTCAAAAGGACCAAACGGAACCCTTAAAGGATCACTTTGTTGTCTGTCCGTCCGTCTATCTATGAAGACCCTTTATCTCGGGAACCAATGGGGGTATCGAGTTGAAATTAAAACCATATACTCGGGTTTAGAGTCCCTTAAAGCTGTGAAAAAATCAAACTTCTAAGTTAACCTAAAAAATATAAGGGCGTTTATACCGCAAAAAAAACGTATATTTCGACACTCACGGGAATCAAAATGTATAGGATATTTTCCGTTGACCTAGAACTATGAGATTTGGCAAGTAATATCGTCTTATACTACAAGTATAGAGAAAAATCTGAAAACTATACATTTTTAAATAAATCATAAAAAATATAGTCTTTATTTAAAGTACAAATTTGTACGGAACCCTCGCCTCGGTGGGCGAATCCAATTCATATTTGTAAGGTATTTTTAATAGGCATATCTAGACATTTAGTGATTTAGCCCTCGATTTAGCCTTCCTATTTTTACTACCATGATTTTTTGCCACTATAAAGGTAATTTCGTTAGCGAAAAAATACCAACTCGTGTCATTTTTGCGTATACCTTTTTTACGTGCCATATATGTTAATATTTTAAATGAAATATGATCGTGTGGGACCATTATCCTTTAAAAATAATGTTAGTTTTTTTTATCATTTTTGTATTCTATCGTACAGAATATTTTCTTTTTCTCACAGCGTCCAAGCATAAGTTCCAGTACCGGTTTTTAAAAAAAATCACTCAAGTAAGGTGAAACTAGTAGAGATGAGCCGAACAAAGTAAAAAAAATACCGAGGGTGCCATTTAAAAATCAGAAGTTGTAGTCATTTCCGGTGAAACAGGAAGTGATCGAAATTAATTGAATACGTTCATCAATCCTAATTTATATCATATGCTTCATACCAAATGTCGTTTTTTTTTATCAGAAAAAATAAAAAAGTTATAGTTTCGAACCAATCTTTAGAAAGACCCAGTATATTATGATCTTGGTCCTAGAAAATATTACCTTCTCTATAAATAAATAAAATCAGAAAAAAAATGCAATCGCAGTTTACTATAAAATGCTTCAGTGGACCACAAAATTGCATTTGAAACAAAATCGCAACTCCTAAATATTTAAACTCGCAGATAGAAGGCTATCACTGTCCTAGTTTAGAAAATCACAATCGCAACAAAATCGCAAATCGCAACTATAGTAATATTGGTTGCCTAAATTGAAACTCGCAAATAGAATAAACGATGATTCACGGTACACCGTGACGGCCCGGGGCCGTGCGACGATGAAGGCACGGCCAAACATTGTCAAATGTTATTTATACTTATACATTCATGCTAAGCCGAGCACGGTCCGAGCTTCGCCGGAACCCGTCCGTGCCCCGTCCAAGAAATGTCGGTGTACATTTTTCCTCGGATCCGCTACTGTCCGGCCCCGTTGCGACAAACATAAATGAGCCGCCGCGGCTAAATACTTCGTTCGTCTACGGGCCTATAGCGACTGTTTTCTAGCAGTGTTGCCGCACCCAACTTTTAGCGCGTACCACATTATAAACTAAAAATGTACCACTTTGGTACAATTTTTTAAAGCACAACAAAATACATCTGCAAATGACTTTAACCGGTTTGGTCGTTGTGAATTTCTTCATAAATGTCTTCATAAAAAACTTGCTGGAGAAAGACACAAATCGAGACGAAAAACATGAAATAGAAATTCAGAAAACCCAATTATAAGGCAGATTATATATTATAAGAGTATCATACTTATAATTGGGTTTTCTGAATTTCTGTTTCATGTTTTTCGTCTCGATTTGTGTCTTTCTCCAGGAAGTTTTTTTATGTAGAAATTTATGAAGAAATTCACAGCGACCAAACCGGTTAAAGTCATTTGCAGATGTATTTTGTTGTGCTTTTTAAAAATTGTACCAAAGTGGTACATTTTTAGTTTATGTGTGGTACGCGCTAAAAGTTGGGTGCGGCAACACTGCTAGAAAACAGTCGCTATAGGCCCGTAGACGAACGAAGTATTTAGCCCGCAACGGGGCCGGACCGTAGCGGATCTGAGGAAAAAATGTACACCGACATTTCTCGAACGGGGTACGGACGCGTTCCGGCGAAGCTCGGCCCGTGCTCGGCTTAGCATGAATGCATAAGTATAAATAACATTTGACAATGTTTGGCCGTGCCTTCACCGTCGCACGGCCCCGGCCCGTCACGGTGTACCATGAATCAGCCTTAAACCGTAGTCGCAGTTTTCTATGAGAGACACTTGCAGGTTGCGATTGCGATTTTAAAATCGCTGTGATTGAATTGCAGTTTGCAATTTGTTGCTAATCTCTAGAAACTAAAGAGTATCAATTTACATTTTTAAAAATGTAAACAAGGATTATGCTATTAGGAATCATCGATAAAGAAATAAATATTTCTGTATATGCATCCCTTTTATTTCCGTAACCATAGAGTAAAGCCGTAACTATGGTAATATCTGAATGCTCAGCCTCAGCAAGGTGCAAAGACTTGCTTGTCTGAGCATAACAGGGGCGATGAAATCAACGCCCACTGCATCAATGGAGGCGCTTCTGGACCTTCCGCCTCTTCACATAGTGATCCAGGCGGAGGCAAGAATGGGACTCTATCGACAACAAAGTGTCTTGTCTCTGGGAAATAGGACAGAAACAGGACACACAAAGATGGGAAATCCTATCGGGGGACCTCTACTCCAAATGAGATCGGACCAGATGACCCCTCTTTATCACTACCACAAACCATTCGAGGTCAACAAAATGGATCGAGGAATGTGGACAGATATAACATTCCTTCAGGATGGACTAACCTGGTATACAGACGGGTCAAAGACCGCTGAAGGAACAGGAGCTGGAGTATTTGGGGAAAGACCAAGGGTAAGTCTATCCTTTTCCTTGGGTAAACACTCAACCGTATTCCAGGCAGAAATCTTCGCCATTCTACAATGTGCGAGGTAAAACAATAGAAGAGCTTATTCAGATAAGCTCATCAATATATGCTCAGACAGTCAGGCGGCACTTGGGGCGCTTATGAGCCCAAAGGTATCGTCGAGACTCGTCTGGGAATGCCTAGGTGAACTGGAAGCTCTGGCTCGACGGAACAGAATTAAATTATTCTGGGTGCCGGGCCACAGCGGCATCCAAGGCAACGAAAAAGCCGATGAGCTAGCTAGGCAAGGATCATCGGCATCTTATCTTGGTCCAGAGCCAGTACTGGGAATACCCAAATGTATGGCCCGTAGTGCATTAAAACTCTGGATCAGGGAAAAGCAGAATGTCCACTGGAGAAACAGACAGGGGCACAGGCACAGCAAGGCTTTTATCCAAGGACCTAGCTCCAAAACCGCAAAAGAACTGCTAATGCTTAGCAGGAATAAATTGCGGATTACAACAGGCCTCTTGACAGGACATATGGCTGTCAAGTGTTACCTGAACAAGCTCAATCTGTATCAAGGAAGTCTTTGCTGCAGACTCTGCGATAAAGATCCTGAAACAGCGGAGCACATAATATGTCACTGCGAGGCTCTGGATCGCAAGCGACACTTTTATTTGGGAAAGCTAGGCTAGAACCGGAGGAACTATGCTCCCATCCTATCAAGGACCTGCATAAGTTAGTGCAGGGCACAGGGATAGGAGAATGGGTGCAGATATAAAAAGGGGACAAACACAATAGACCTCACAGGTCGCAGTGTTTCCGGCAGAGGACGGCCCCTTATTGTGGAAAAAAATGGTAATATCTGAGATTAAGAAATTATACCGGGGGGTCAAAAATATACAGGGAAATTTAAAAGAAAATGCACCATTTTCAACATCTTTTTTTAGCGATAAAAAACCTCCTAGACGTGTTCCTGGGGTCAAAATATACCACCCCTGAAAATATTTGCACTTATCTCACCCTGTATAATCATTTTATTTTTGTTTCCTAAAATATTTTGATAAAAAAAAATATATATAAGTAAGTGGGCAACACTGTTTTTGTAGTAGTCTTCTTTTAATTCAAAAGAGTTCTTCAAAAAGTTTGAAATAAACTTTTCTGTAAAATAAAATGGGGAAAAACTTATTCATCGTTTTTAGAATTAACATAGGATTTCCTATGTTCAAGTCGACGATGCAACATACGGTATACATGATATCTTATAATGCATTTTTTTGCGAATGAATTTCACGTTTTCAACAAATATGTGATACTACCCGTATCTTGCGGGGCAGGCACATTCCGCAATTCACGCGCTTATTAAAGGCCTCTCCTGTTTCCTAAATACGTTAATAACCTCCTAGGTCTCACGCTCTCTCGCCAAAGAGTCTATTAATAAGACAAAAGAGCAACGACATCGTCACAGTGGCTCTTTTCAATGGGATCGCGTTTGTCGGCATTGCAAGAGTGAATTATTTTGTTGTGTGTGCATTCAATTGCCTGGATTACGTGCACGATGAGAGTTAATTATTGTAAATCAAGCAGATGCAGAGAAATACTAATGGTATTAACCCTTAAGCCAGTTAATAAATTACAGTTGGGGGTTGAGTTGAAACCTTTGGTGTTAACAACAGCAAAATAAAACAGTAGATGATTAAAACTGTTCTGCTGATGATGCGTAACGTGGTTAGGGAAACGCGCGTCCAGTGTAAAAGTAAAAATGTTTTGGTGTATCGTTGTGATTTATAGTCTGTCCAACGAGAAGATCCTTGACAGTGATAGATGTGTCTGTCATTTTAATTTCAAACTAGTTTATTTTATTTTACAAAGAAATAAGTTGGTACAACTGGAACGCATAGATATATTGAAAATTTGATTGACAAGATGACAAGTGATTACTTCAAAATATTGTGAAAAAAACTGTATAAAACTGAAAAAATTTTATAATCGAATTATTTTATTTAATAAAAACGGTATGTGTTAATACAAAACAAACAAGAACAAGACACTACATACCAAAAAAATATAAAAAAGAACTATTATTTACTTTCAAGCTTTATGAAACTACCCGCATTTATGATTATATTTATCAATATAACTTATGTACAAATACAAATTTGTAATATTCCACAGGAATAAATAAAACAACATAGGTAAATAAAACAAACTATTTTATTAATAATAACACCTACCAAATTTTATACCTTAAAGGTTGATTAATTAACTTTAATCTTAATTTTTTTAAACCAGTACCTTTTGACATTATTTTTCTGCAGTACTAAAATCCATTATTTACCTATCGTGTGATGTCGATATGTTACAGCTACTCCAGTTTTTATCCAGTTTTTAGTATGTGTTTAGTTTGATCCTTCTGCCATATACGAGATGCACTTATCTACGACGAAATGGTATACAAACTTTATCGATGGCAACTTCATTGATGTATAAGACTTTCGCCTGGGCAGCGAGTATTAACCACAAACTGTGCTATGGGTCTACAGTTAATTTTCACTCGATTTTTCCTCCACTTGACTTCAAAAGACACAAAACACACGTAATAATACGAATCAAAATGCATCATCTTCCAAAACGCAGGGTATTTAACAAAAGTTGACACAAAATTATAACCTATAATTTGGCAAGACTTTGACAAGCGTCAAAAATGACAAAAATCTAAAGGCGAGTTCATACGCATCGGCGTCCGTTTGTGGTTCATCGTTCCGTCAAACCAATAAAATTGAAATACGATCTGTCATTTTTTAAATAAACCAATAAAACTGGTTAAAAACAACAAGACACGACGCATGACGGATTTATATTTAAACCCATCCATAGATAACTTAAAAATTATTAGAAACTTTTTTTAGTAAAATAAATAGATTGGTATGGGACGTCATCTGCTTTTCTTCTGTCATCGTCTGTCGAAATCTTACCTGAGAAAAAAAACAGAGTATAGTTCTTTTCTTTTCCACTTAATAAAGAGGCACTGTCATACAAACTTTTTGGGTTTGCTTACTATATAAAATCTCTAGTTACAAAATCACAATTCTCAGCTTACTCAACCATTTCCAATTATGGTGTAGCCTCCCTCACATATTTAGATACTCTCTTTGTAGGTGGGTCCATTATTGTCTATTGTTGGATATGCGGGCCCAAAATCCCTGCTAATTTCCTAATATCATGGTCCTATCTCAGGCTTGATCTTCTTTTATGTCTCTCAATTTCCCGTGGGTACCATGCTGTAATTTTTGTAGTCCATCTGTTGTCCATCCTTCTTGTCAGGTGTCTTGCCCATTGCCACTTGGGGGATATGAACATGTGGATGACATTCATTACCTGGGCCTTTTGTCGTATAAAATGTTTACCATTTTTTTCAAGTATACTTATTTATTGAAGTAAATAAATCCAATGCATAACTACACCTATTCTGCCTATATTCTAATCATTGAAATGTTGTTTTATATCGAATTAGCTTCTCATACTACACGGTGTTTCCAAAGAAAACGACAATTTGTATTGAAATGAAATTTTGTGAAATTATGTACAGGGTGGGTCAAATTCGACGCTTTTAAATGGAAACACCCTTTTCTATAGGAGATAGACAAAATATAATATTGGTGTCTGGAGCTCAATTTTTGTCAAAAACATGATGGTGAAAACCGCATATCGATATCTGTTACCGTTCCGGAGTTACGGGGTGTTTTTCAAAAATATGCATTTTTAACAAATCGCTGTAACTTTTTTGCTATAGAAAATTTTGTATTTTTATGAAAACATTTCCAAAGCACCTTTTTACGTAGAATTTAATGGTTTAAGTATAGTTTTTTTAAAATTAATAATTTAAGAATTATCAACAGAAAATTTGATTTTTTATATGGGACGCCCTGTATATTTTTAATTTATTGAAAAGAATTTAAAATTACCTTTCTAAAAATATAACACACTTGATATTTTGCTCGATTCCTCTTCGAGATATAGAGTATATCAAAATTCGCCCGCTTTAAATAAGTAGGCTTTGAACGGCACCGGCTGTAATGCCAAAAAATTCTAGCTGTGAGCATCAATTAAAACGAAAATAATATTTGCTATGAGAGATGCAGAATTTTATAACAATTTAAAATATATTTAACCAACATCAACACATTTAAACTATATCTAATAACAAAAAAAAAATAGCAAACCAGGACATAAGTTCGACATATCGACTGTCTTCTGTTATGGACAGACCGGGCAGTTTTTGAATATTTCTCGCGGACTACTTAACGCGACTTCACTAACTCAGTAGCGGTGAAAGATACCCTTTCATAACTGCTAAGTATTTTTAATTCTTGTCTAGATTATACGGAAGAATAAGGAACCTTTATTCGCAAATATATCCATAGGATTAGATCTATGGGCTCTAAATCAGGCGGCCTCGACGGCCAACGGCTGGGATCTTGATTTGGTTTGGTTTGGTTTGGTTTGGATGTATTTCAGGGAAATATTTTAACTTCTATAGGGTGGCTCAAAGAAGTGTGAGTGAATCGGGATGAGTTTTTTTGAATTTATGAAACACCCTGTATATTATTGCATTTTTGGCTTCGTTTCAAGATATGAGTAAATATATTTCGGTAATTTCAGAGATAAATAGATAAAAAATATATATTTTCCAACCTATCCTGCAAATAAAAACTATATTGTGTTCAAAATTCTACGCCAAACTTTCTAAAATATAAAATATTTTTTCTTCATTTTTTTAAATGGAAAACCGTGTATATTTTTTTTATTAGATGGTATTATTTGGTGGTATTCCAAAATTTTTAATGGTTTTGGAGATACACCTAGTATTATTTCATATGGTTCAAGGGTAAAATACGAGCGAAAAATTATTGGTTGACTTTGATAAAAATTTACTCTGGAAAATGCCATATGAAATATAAAACCGCGAATATCTGCGAAGTCGTTAAAGATTTTGAAATACTGTAAATACAAAAATAGTTCATTTTTTAATTCCCCATCTATTGAAAAAATGATATACAGGGTGTTCCATTAAAAAAAAATGAAGAAAAATTGTTTTATATTTTAGAAAGTTTGGCGTAGAATTTTGAACAACCTGTATAATTTACGAATACCATATTTATACAAAAGTAAGTCCAATTCATCTAAAGTATAATACCTAATATAGTTTTGATTTCAGGGCAATTCTTGTATTTTTAATATTGTTTTAAAACAGGCTGAAAAATATATATTTTTTAATTATTTATTAATATCTCTGAAACTATCGAAATATATTTACTTATATCTTAGGATTATGTAAAGTGATCTGAAAGGAAGCCAAAAATGCAATAATACACAGGGTGTTCCGTTTAAAAAAATCATCCCGAGCCACTCACACTTCTCCGAGCCACCCTATAAAAGTTAAAATATTTTCCTGAAATCCATTCTAGTACATGCTTAAGGTTTACACTTAAACAAAGTTCCCAAGTTGTTTATTCTAGGAGCTACAGATACCGGACCCTGTATAGAGTTCTACAGGGTGCCCCCAAAAAAAGTTATAAACCAAAGTTGTGTTTTTTTTAATGGAACACCCTATATACTAATTATAGGTTTTCGGACTCGAGAAACATAAATTATGGTGAGTTTCATTAGAAAACATATTAGTGAAATCGCGAGTGAAATGTATAGTTTTTGACATATTCGACAAAAAAATCAATAAAAATCTTCCTAAATTGGAATTTACTCTGTATAGACTAATATGTATTTAAATTAACCATTGTAGGTTAAACCAAATTAAAACTGTTTTTAATAAAAAATAAAAAAATTCATTCTAAAGTTAAGCGCGTCTTCTACGATTGTTATTCATTTTTACAACTCACTGAGTACAAATATGCCAAGCAAATCTAAGACCACTGGTTAAATCTTTCAGGACTTCCAAAAGATCGCGAGCCAGATCAAATCTACTATAAAACATCGAATTTTGTCCCATTAACAACACGATTTAATCAGCTCAAATTCGAGCTCAAAAATGACGAGAGTTTTGGTATGTGCCGAGCCTAGTTCGCCGTCACAATTCGGACGGATCAAATCGGTCCAACTTATATGATAATATTTAGGGGGCTAATGACAGAATGACAGTCAAAACAGTACTGGGTCTACTAACAAGGCATGTAAACGCTGATGGACGAGGCCTTGTGCAGATTTTATCAATCTGAAGAAGAAACGACAGAACAGAGTTTATGTCTGTGTGACAGCCTGGCAAATGTGCCGTTCTTTGTACTAGACAGTGATAGGCAATTAACAAAAAGCTATAGAAGTGTTCAGTCGCCAAGTTGCTAGACTTTTTGGAAATGATAGGACTAGATAATGTCACCTAAGGATCAAAGAAAGACCACAATAGATCTGACAACTGATTTGAGGATACCTCAAAAATCTAACATAATCTAAGCTATTTGGTAGGAACGATAAGGTAAAAGAGATACTATCATTATTTTTAGATTGTGCCTCGTACACAGCTAATAACTTGTTAACGACTACAAACACACACACACACAATTACATACGACTTACGACTGATATATATCTAAAAATAATTTTCTTACACACGAGTTAACAATGGCTGAAGATAGAAGTATAATAGCAACTTGTTTGAACAACATTATCATTTAAAATAAATACACGGCTTCAAAATGCCTTAGTTCAACTTCCAAAAATACGAGTCTGTGAGCCGAAAATGTTTTGTTCTATCAGTAGCACCGTTCGCATTGATTGTTAAACGGTGTTAAATTGTAAATGAAACGAATTGAAGCGTTTAATTGATTTGTTTTTGACAAACAGTTGAGACGGTGATATTATTTGGAGTTATTATTCATAAATTATTGTTTTGGTTTGTGTGCGGTTAAAAACTTAGAACAATGACTGTTTCAAAAGGTGAATGTTTTGGTTTTACCTCCAGAATCGGTGATAGCTTTATGGATCTGCATCCGAAACAACTGTGGTGTCGTAAAGCAAGAATTTCAAAAGATGAGGTACCCTGAATTTTTACTGTAGATGTTTTAACCTCGTGTTATAGTCCCTACTAATAATAATTCAAATTCCTATAACAAGATCTTTTCCTTTATAACCTATAAATTCCGTGTCATCGTCTTGGTCTTGCGGTTAATATATAGTCTTGTTCTTGGTCTTGCAAGGGCCTGTCTTGGTCTTGGGCTTCTGGGACCACTCTTTATAAAGTATTCAAGTAAATGTACGGGTATATATATGGAGGTTTTATTTATATTATCCAACGGGTATCTACGTCCACTAATTTACAGGGTGGTCCGAACTGCATTCCGGAAACTTCGGCAGCATGTTCTGCAGATAAAAAAACATTTATACGAACTTTTTTACTTATTTTTATTTGCAGAATTTGCTGCTAAAGTTTCCGGTATACAGATCGGACCACCCTGTATAGTCGAAAATGATTTTTGATCTATCTTAGATAATCTCTAGAATGAAAATAAGAGAAAAAATGCTTATTGCGAATATTTGTTCGATTAATAATGAGTTATAATGTAATGCCAATTTGCCTGCTTTATAATGCACGCCACTGAACTAAAGTAGTTTTTTTTGCTCTGTTCAAAAGATAATTTGCATAAAGTAAAGGAATCTGCATTGGAGCTGGTAAAAGAAAGCTCCTATATAACAATAGAGTTTGCGTTGCATCTCCAGGTATAGTTAAGAACTTTTCTGGATTATCTTTCGCTAATTCTATTCTGCTCTACTTTACCTACTGGTTGGAGATTTATCGGCATTCAGGGATTTATATTAGAATTTTTTCTTAATTGTCGTTTCTGAAAGAACAAGCTACTTTAGAGAAACTTATGAAAACTTAAAATTATTCTTTAATTTTAAACAAAAGTTTGTAAAGTTAGTGTAAAAATGTGAAAAAATTGCAGCATACTCTGCGCATAAAAATAAGTAGAAAAGTTCGTATAAATGTATTTCCGAAAATGCTTAATTTCGGAGATACAGGGTGTAGAAGTTTCATTTATATTTCGATTTTTTCCAAATAATTTCTGAAGTAACGTCAATATTTGATGATAATTGGTGTCTGGGGGCTTTTTGAGTAGAGAAAATTGATTTTGATGTCAATATGACTCCTACTTATAGAGGGCGCCACCGCGCCATGTTTTAACTGGTTTGCAGAGTAATAACATTTCTTCCGTACCTGTATAAAACTACTGAGTGGAAAAATATAAATTTACGACGTTTTTTACGTAAAAAAGGTCTCTTGGTAAAAATTGCTACGAGTAATGGTTTCCGAGATATTTGGAATCGAAATTATCAATACCTGTCATTATTGACATAAATTGAATATGTTGACTAAATAGTTATCAATTAGACTGAAATCATAAATTCGAAATGTTTTTGTTGCAAAAGTTCAACAGAAACTGTTTTATCATCATTTTTTCGAAGAAAAATTTACGATTAATTTAAAAAACAAAAAGGTCCCAAATCTATCAACATGTTTATTTTTTTGTCAATAATGACATGTATTGTCTATTTCCATTCTAAATATCTGGAGAACGGTTGCTCGTAGCGATTTTTACCAAGAGACACTTTTTACGTAGAAAATCACGGAAATGTATATTTTTTCACTCGGTAGTTTTATACAGGTACGGACGAAAGGTTATTACTCTTCAAAACAGTTAAAATACATGTAGGTGGCGCACCCTACAAATAGGAGTCATTTTGACATCAAAATCAAATTTTTCAGGTCAAAAAACTTATATCCTATAATCCCGGGATTTCAAAACTGGATCCCGATCCCGAAAATTAGAAATTTTACCCTTAATCTTCTTATTCAAAGGATCATTCAAATTACAAATTCCCGTTGCTACTTCTTCTGCTCTTCAAGAACACTGTTTATAGTTACTACTGTTACTTCAGGTATATTCCCTGTTAGGTATATTATACTGTTACTTTAGTATATATATCCCTTCTAAAAAGCGGTAACTATTTTTTTTAAGATAAAGAGTGCATTTAGTGATGTTAATATTTCAGAAATTTTTGATTGTTACAGGAAATTTTACAATTTCACATATTTTTTGTTGATACAATAAGGAATAAATTAGATGACATTTGATACCAACATGTAAGTGGAAAAAAAAACAATAAACATAATATTAGTTGTCATATTTTTAATAAACAATACATAACCCATAACAAAAATTATTTGGTAACATTTGTATTTTGTGCATAAACCACGAACTATGACAATGAATTTAAAAAAAAAACAAAAAAGCACGAAATATAAATTTAAAAAACGTAAAACACAAATAACTGAATTATTCTATTCCGGAATATCAGGCGCCGAGCTGGTCCCATCTTCATAGGGTATTATAGTAGTAGTAGTATTGTCTTCGTCAGTTTCTATTTCCAAATCAGATATATTTGATGTATCATCTGGTTCTGATTCTGAAGGATGGACCTCTACCTCTACGGGTTCTAGTGGTTCTGGAGGAGTTTCATGTTGTTGAATATCAGGCTCCATATCCACTTTTTGTTTTTGTAGTAATAATTTATTGTTATGAGCTACGAACATTATTTTGTCGGCTATTTGTGCAGTTAAGCGATTCCTTTTTTTAGTATGGATAAAACTGTTAGTACTGAAACTTCTCTCAGTGGCTGCAGATGACGTTGGTAAAGACAGCAGGACAACAGCTAAATATTTCAACTGAGTATTTTTACACATTGCTTGCCACCAACTTAGACAGTCTACATTTTTAGCTAACATCCAAACGTAGTCGGGACCCCATAAATCCGATTTGGCGCAATAATTTGTTACATCTGTAAAAATGGCTTCTTTATTATTGACAAACTGAGGATGTTTGTTGGTGATATTGTTGATAAATTCCATAGCAGCTATGTGTTCTTCATTGTTAAGTTGCTCTCCCAGGAAACAGAGGGGTCCAAGAGATTCGCGGCAAAATGCATTGGTTTAAGAGACATACGTTTTCTATTTTGTAAGGCGAAGAAGCATTCTTTTTCTTCTGATTTAAGAATAAGCATACTTGATACACTTTCGTTAAATTTTTAATCAATGTCTTGAATTTTGAAAAGAAATTTCTTGCAAAATTCGGATTTTTGCGAATATTCGCGATTTTGGGACCGAATATTTCGGAAATTTCTGCAATTTCCTGCAAAATTCCAATGGAAATATTCGCTACCAACATCACTAAGTGCTTTAGTGTTAATGTTTGATAAGTTTTATGTCAATTTTTAGTAAATGACGTCTTAGCATTGATTGTTATTCCCCTGCCGTCTTTGACGCCGTTTTTCTTTCGATCATACGGTATATTTTTTAAAATAAAAATAAGTTTAGATAACATTAAATCAGGCCAATACGAAATAATAACACACATGTTTTATATAACATATATCCAATTACTGCATTATCGTTATTCCCGTCGATTCAGATTTCAAACGGGAGCAAATTGATAAGATATAGGTATTGCTTGCATTTCGATATATTTAGCACAAAATCACGTAGACAATCTAAATAAAACTTCAGGTCGAGGTTGATAGATTGCAGACCTGCTTGCAGTCATCATAAACTCAATTATCTATCTATGACGTTTATGACGGTGACGTATATCAATGTCAGTGCAGTTTATCCAGTTAGATATCGATATATAGGTCGCGTGCATGTACTTCATTATAGATTGTGTGTGAGAGGGGGGAAGTCAATCACCGCGACCTTATAGATCTTTTGTGTCCCCCTTTCTTGAGTTATAACACATCGTACAGTCTCAGGGCTTCGACAAAAGTCTGTATCTGTGACTGTTCTACAGAGGTTAGTTCTCCATCTCCGATATCAGTCCTATCCAAGTTTGAGACAGGAATTGTCGTCGTTTCGGCTCACTCACTGATAAAGTCTTCTGGTGTTTTCTCACTTTCCCCACAGAATCTGCATTTGCCGTTGTTTCTTATCTTCAGCTTCAGATTTTAGGTTTCATTACATTACGTCTTGTAATGGTATTACTTTTATAGATATTTAGTACAACTCTTAACACTACTTTCTTTGACATATAACCACTATATATTCACTAGAACTCTACAATGTCATGTATCAGCAAAGAACATCATGAATAAATATAGTCATTAGTTTTAAGTAATATACAACTGTGTTTTCTTTCTCTGTACATGCCTGGCGCCCAATATCTATATTTTTTTGTTTATTGTTATTGATTAGTTTTCTCTCTAGTGAAATACCTTACCCACGACTGCTCTCCGATGAAAAGCTGCCGTTCGCAGTGGTAATGTTTATAAAAAACGCTATAAGGTTAGCAACTTGCGGCCATGCTGACGCAATGCCGTCTCTAATAGAACAGCCTCCGAGCGAGATTTATGACGTCACGCTAGTTAGATGCTACAGATTAATAAATACGTTGTAGAATACCTGGAAAACATAATTATTCCTCGTATTTTTGGTTTGTATTTTAAAAATAATATAGTTTACATGAAATATACATAATATACAGTTAATAAATACAATATATACCTATTTATAGTAATAAATACTTTGGCAAATAAACTATGAACCATACAAATGCAGCAAATGTTTTACAATATACAAATACTGAATAGGTACATAAAGGTGCGTATTCATTATCCGAACGAACGAACGAACGAATGTTCGCTAGTGGTATGGACGGGGACCGTACGATAGAACCGCACGAGAAGACCGGAGGCATTTGTTGGCGAACGCCTTTGATGTACCGACTCGAAACGGATGGTCGAGCGAACGAACGAACGAACGGCCGCATGCGTTCGGTCCCCGTCTAAATATACCGCACTTTCATTCGTTCGTTCGTTCGGATAATGAATACGCACCTTAAGATAATGGGTAAAATGTAAAATATATTTTAAATTTTGGGGTTTGGAAATTGATCTAATTTAACAAACAACATTTCATTTCATTCAATATCTACTAATAGTGATGTATTATTATTTGCATTCACAAAATGTATATGTATATTTTGCAAAAAAAAATAAAAAATAAAAAAAAGTATCAATGTTCGAAAAATATATTTGCAAATAATACAATATCATAGAGAAATGGCGTCAGCGATGGCTATGAAATAAAGATCGCTGTCATTTTATATGTAAAATTGTCAAAAATTTTTGATTTTCTTGGGATTTAGGTTCGGGAAAAACGCTTATAACTAAGTTTATAACTGTTTCTAACACCACATAATGTTTACTGCAATTAATAAATTAATATAAACTTGTCAAAAGATTGCCACATATTTGTATATTGTAAAACATTTGCTGCATTTGTATGGTTCATAGTTTATTTGCCAAAGTATTTATTACTATAAATAGGTATATATATTGTATTTATTAACTGTATATTATGTATATTTCATGTATACTATATCATTTTTAAAATACAAACCAAAAATACGGGGAATAATTATGATTTCCATGTATTCTACAACATATTTATTAATCCGTAGTATCTAACTAGCGTGACGTCATAAATCTCGCTCCGTGGCAGTTCTATTAGAGACGGCATTGGTCTGATACTTAGAAATGTCAAAAGCTGATGACATTTTACTGATGAAATTTCGTGTTGATTTTTGCAACTGTCACTTGTTTTATTATTTTCCTTTTCTATTTCACGAAAGTAAAAAGAGTTACCTATCTGATTCGTTCAGGCACTCAATTTAAAGAATATCAGTAACTTTTTTCACAGAGGGATTGTATATTTGCCATGTTGGTAAAAAATAACGGTCAAAATTCAAAGTTATTCATTTTATAGACTATATGGTCGGCTAAAAATCTTGACCAGATAAGGTAAATTGTTCTTTATCACAGCAGAACAGTATATTATTCAAAATAAAATTGACATCTGAGCTGAATGCTATTATATTACAAATTAACTATGAAATTATACGCATCCATATCAGACCAATATACTTGATTTTGCCTCTATACCATATAAACACGAGAAGAATTTTAATTTACACAACCCTATACACGCGTTTTACACAACTCCTATTTGAGAAACGTGACTCTTGTAGATGAATTGCAAATACCTGTTAGTCTTAATTAAAATTAACGTAATTATAAAACAACACTTTATTTCAATACTAATTAATTTTGTTTCGATCAAATAATATTTTACCATAATTAAATTATGAAAAGTCACTTATACACTGAAAAAATTAATTTGTGAATTTAATAACAATATTGAGGGTTATTTCTTGCCACAGATTATTGTAGTAAATTTACCAGCCGTTCTTTTACAACTCGTTTCTAAAATCGCTGTATAGCTAATTTGTGGCATGTATGTAAATATGTTATATATCTTTATATTCACCAATATTCTTTGTGAATTTATTTAGAAAATGTGTATCTCATAGTAAATTTAACTTATTCATTGTAAATTTATCTTTTAAAATCGCCAACTTCTTGTACTATTATACCATATTACTCTATACCATATTACTCTAATACTTACTATAATACACGTCGTACAATATTACTATAAAGTAACAACAAATTAAAACATTTTATTATAGTAAATTTACAATGACTTTTGTAAATTCACAAAGCGCCAGTAAATATTAATAAACATAATAAAACACGTGTTTATAATTATAATATTTATTCTAAAGGTTAACAAAAAAAGTCACAAAACAGAACTTATGTATGTAAGATACTCATTACATCTCTTCTTGTCTAGAAGAACCTTACTGGAATTCTGCGCCTAACCAAAATAGAAACAAAATTGCCATTAGATACAAAATAAAAAAAACATGCAAGAAAAAGGTATCTAATCAAAACAGTTAACTTACTAACTTAGAGACTACGTATGTATAGAGTCCTCTCTACTCCGGTCCTCTTAAATTTGTCCTACGAAACACAGTCTAAAAGAATAAATAATATATAATAATAATAATAGCTCCTGTATATAGCGTTTAGGTTGGCTAGGTTAATGTGGCTAGCACTACGCTTCAACCGCCTATTATTAATTTAAGCCAAGTACTCATTTAAGGCTGAGTCGACCTAGGTACCCAAACTATTTTTATTTTAATAAAAATAGTCGGCTGATGAAATGCCGGGTGTAGGATTCGAACCCACTACCTTGCGATTGGTAGACGAGAGCCTGTACCTCTACGCCACCGGGCACCACAAAGAAGGAACAGGAATAAATAATACTTACAGAAATGCTGTTACAATTAATTTTGTTTACATAAAAAAATCTAAGAGAGCTGGCTTTATATTTACAGAAACTAAATATAAACGTAATTAATATAATATACTTACCCCTAAATTATAAAAACACTAGTCACCCACGAACTGAGACTCCCAGCTGTTCAAAACTTCTTAGATTATAATGTTCTTCGTCGTTCGTTGTTTCCTCTAAACACGTCGATTACTTAATACGCATCAGCTTCACAAGAAATCACGTGACGGGGCGTCATTTTTTACTAAATATATTATGGTAGATTTACACAAGTTTTGTAAATATGTCTAGGGAGATGCAATTTTAACTACAAGATTGTATTTTTGATTTAAATTTAATTTTTAAACTCACAAAACTCATTGTAAAAATAATATCGTTTAGTAATAATCATTTAATATTAATAAACTGTTTTGCAAAATTACATTTTTTTTGTGAAACTATGCTAACTGTCTTATTTTTACAAATTTCTTATTAAAAATACTCTAATGTATCATTATTTTTTTTGTAAAACTATATTTTTGTCAGTGTAGGTATAATTTTATTTTCATTAATCATTTTTGGTAATATCCTACCATAGTAGAAGGAAAAAAGTAGTTGCACTCTCCCAAATAGTTTCTGCCAGTTTTTACAATCTGTCGAATATGCGCAGATTGCAGAGCGTTTCATTTGATTGACAAAAAATGAATACCTTACTGTGTGCTGCTATTGGTTGTAGTAATAATTCAAAAAATTGTGCTTTGAGTTTTTTTTGAGTCATCATGTTTGTGTTCAGGTTTTTGACAACCATCCCTTGCATGCTGTTTAACGAACTGCAAAAATCATTGAACAAAAATTTGCTAGTACCGAAAATAACTGGAAATCCCGGTTCCTTAGAGGCATGGTACCGAAATTACCGGTTCCGGTTCCGGAAACGCTATAACGTACCATAACCGTGATTTGCCCTATACAGGGTGAGTCTTAAATAAGTGCAAATATTTTTGTAGTATATTTTGGCTCCAGAAATATGAGGATTTTTCTGCTCAATTTTTTTTGGAAAAAAATCTTGAAATTTTTTCAGTTTTTATTTAAAAAACTTAATTTCTTGATAATATGGTAACTAGGGTTCAGAACCGAAAATGCCTGGTTCTTTTGAGATATCAAAGAACCGGGACTCGAAATTATTAATTCCCGGTTCTCTCGGTACCTTCGCGGGACTCGGTAATAACTAAAAAATTATTCTTTTATTACGTGAGATTAGTAATGATGCTATTTCTCATTGTTCTTGCTTTTTTTCTCTTTTAAAATTTCTGTAATGTTTTTTAGCAATTATTGAAGTTTAAATATGTTATTTTATTATTTAGTACGATGTGTCGTTCAATATATTAGTTATCCAGTGAAAATCACCTTACCAATATATTGCTACAAATCAAACACATTAATGTTAAAATTAAACTTGTTTTAAATTAAAAAAAAGTTGTAGAAACTCTTTGAAATAGATAATAATATAAAAATATGTCATTATATATTTTTTTCCGCATTTCTTCCCATCAGAAGATTTTCAGATACAGAAGAATTGTTACTTACACGAAATGTGAAAATATTCTGTTTTCAAGCAAATTTTTACTCCATGATCAATTTTTTTTATTTTATTTTATTGTGAACTCATATTTTCCTAAAACATCTCTGTGAAACTATGGCGAGTGTCACGACTATACTTTGCCTAGTTATAGACTACGACTATACAGCTACGTCAGTGGTCACGGGACGCGAGATAAAGGTCATATAAAGTGGTAGAAAAAGAACAAAAGATTTGACAAGGAGTAAAGCTACTAATTTCCTTATACTATGATAAACTTAAATAAGGTACACTGTCGAAAATGTAAACACTTTTACTTTTATCTCTGTAAGTTAGATGTCTTAGGTCAAAACTATGATTTTGTCATCTATTTGTCAAGTAGAAACTAGCGTCCAAATCTTTCTAATTTTGACCCTCTATTTTTTTTCTTCTTTCGAAAAATTTTAACTGAAGTTTTTGGGCTATAATGTAGTAAATGTTATATAGTCTATACGCTTTCGAGATATTTTATATCATTATCTCATTCTTTTTATTTTGAATCAAATTACGTGCTTCTAAATAATTATTGTGTAGCTTTGATTCGCAAGAATTACATACAAGTGTAATTAATCTCATTAAAAACCACTTCAGATAATGTTTTTACTTTGATTTGGAGATGTCGTTATCTGACATCTGTATTGCGTTATTATTATTATCATCGCTCACATTTTTTCATCGGTATTTTTTTTCAACAGTGTAAACGTTTCATATCTACCGATTAACAACTGATCGTTTTGAGGTTATTTGCACCTATTCGATAATATTTAAATTATATCGGTGATTTATTGTTTAAAACAACTTAATCCTCGGTGGTAAAGTGGTCAGGGTTTCTAATAAATAAGTGTATTTAGTTATTGTTTATTTAAAATGAATTTACGTCATACTATTTTGTGACTTTTGTGTGACTGTATTAAGTACGTTTTTGCTACGTTAGTTTTGAAGTGGAAGGTTATGCTGGAATTGTGTGCAGATCCATCCTTTGTATCCGGATTAAAAAAATGGGTAGAGATAACAGGGAGGACACAAGAAGGACCCAGAAAAAGTACTCACGGGGTAAGAAATAAAAATATGCCAAGGATTGTGAATTTATTTTCCCCAAAACAGGCAGTTTAAGCACCAGCTACACATAATGTTTTACCTGTCAGTTTTAGAGGGATTTTTTGACTATAAAATCCAAGATGGCGGGCACTTCCCATATCTGATATACACTCACCGGCACCAAAAACGGACACCTTAAAATAGCCTAATGTTGTGAACATACATTTAATATGGTTATATGTATATGTATATTCGACAAATTGTATAAAATATTATTTTTACCCTTATTCTACGGCTATGCCTAAAGAATTTAAGGTACGAAAAATCCATCAACATTATTATTCTTTCTCAGAAAGATGGGTGATGCAAATAAACAGAACCATTACCTTAAGATGAAATTTGGAAGAAATAGTCATAAATAGTTGCATCATTTTTAGTTTTCCTTTGTAATTCGTTTACTTTCAGACGCGATGTCTGGTTTCTATTTACTTAAGAAATGGTCATGTTTGTCCCTTTGCAAACCTACCTGAAAATATTATTAAGAAATAGTAGGTACGCCCGTGGATTTTCGGAGATTCATAAAAATTTTTCATAGACGTAATACTGCTAAATTTATATTTTGTATTAAAAGTTTAAAAATAAAAAGTAATAACAACTTAGTAAGAATTTAATTATAAAAAAAATAAAGAATAACATTCCCAACAAGTGGTGATACGAGTCAAATAGAGAACTACAACATTTGGTGGCAGCGACTACAAGATTGGTGACGACGGTGGTCCAATCCAGGATCACGACATTGGTGGCAGCGGTGGGATACTACCAAGGTTTCCTGAAGGTGCGCCAGACGCAGCAGAAAACCTACCAGTTTTTGGAAGAAGATAGAGGCAACGGGCAGTTCTTGAAGGTGCACCAAGAAGCAGCAAGAAGCCCGACACGAGACGTAGACATTGGGGACACTGAAGGAGCGCCAGACGCAGCAGCAAGTCTCCTTAGGGAAGCTTTTGTTTTCACCAGATGATGACGGGGGTAAGTCTTTCATTTGTTTACTGTATTGTGACGCTACTGTTTTTCTTCTGATTTTAGTTAGTTAGATTTAAGTTAAGACAATAATAATTCTGGGCTGCAAATAACAAAAAAAAAAAAATATTGCTTAAAATTCGTAAATATTTTTTTTCTCTCTTCAAACTAAAAATACATCTATAAAAATAAATAATAATTCTTAAACTAAAGTAATAAATCATTAATAAAATATAATAATGGCAGGAGGTAAAGACGCAACTGATGTTCTGAATTTAATAAATTCATTTGATGGTCAGGGTGACGCAAATTCACTCCAATTTTTCTTAAAAATTGTGATTCAATATTAAAATTGTCAAAGTGGATCAAAAGAATTACTAGTAGATTTAATTTTTTGGTACTAAATTAAAAGGGAAGGCACAAGAGGTAACACAATATAAACAGTTTCAAAATTGGGAAGAACTAAAAGATTTCTTATTAGAGCACTTTACTGATAAAACACCACCATCGCATTTTCTAACACAAATAATGAATATAAAGCAACATTTTGGAAACTGTAAAAGAATATGGCGATAGATTACAAATTCTCTTTAATAAATATAAAGAAACGTGTCACTTAAATTATGCAAATAACGAAGCTACTGTTTTAATAGAAAATTTAAACTCCATTTTAGTCAATACTTTTAGAAAAGGACTCAACGATGAAAAAATTCAAATGCGTATTATTGCCGAAAATACTACATATTTAGATAAAGCTTTATCATTAGCAATTGAAATGGAACTTGAGAATAATGACAGGTTTAAAAACTCGCATTTTAAAAATATAGGTTTTGTAGAGCGTGGAAATAGACAATTAAATAATCATTCTTCTAATAATTCCTGTTTATTTTGTTTTAAAAATAATCATTTAACATCACAGTGTAGACAGCTTAGGCAATACGAACAAAATAGTAACTCATATAATAGAAATGTACCTAGCAATAATCAGACACGCCCACCGCAAAATTTTAATAGCAATAATAATTTTTCAAATAGACAAGACGTAAATACAGTACAATATAATCAAGGACGTTTCACTAATCGAAACTACAACAATCAAAATTTTAATCAGAACAACGACGTGCGTAATTATAATCGTAATTATGGTAACAATTATAACAGTAATAATCCTCGTTCAAATTACAATAATAGATATTCTCAGAATCCAAGAAATTTTAATAACTCACAAGTTCCTCAACGGCAGCAAAATGTTTCGATACCTCAACAATCTCAAAATTTTTCTAATTACAATAATGAATCCAGTACTACCAATTTTAATAGTTCAAATAATAGATCACCACAACAAATTCAAACTATAAATTCTCAGTCGTTAATCAATTCAGCAGATAATTATTTTTCAGAACCGAGCACATCTCAAAATTTTTCGGGAAACGAGAGCGAAGCCTTGGTCGCGAGCAGCCGATTAAGCGCTTCTTAAAATTAGATAATAGCTGTTCTATGAATTACACACTACCTGAGCATAAAAATAAAATTAAAATTGAGCAAAACTTAATTGACATACCGCATAAATCAGTATTATTTTCCGATAGTTACCAACAATTAGAGATAATTAAAATCCCTTCTTTAGATATAAAAGATAAAGAATTACATCTTTTATTAGATACAGGGGCAGATATATCTTTATTGAAAGAATGTATCTTATTACAAAATAATCTAAAATTAAATAAAACTTGCATTATAGAATTAAAAGGTATAAGTAAAGAACCTGTATTTACTAAAGGTGTTTGTAACATCCCAATTAAATTAAACAATAACAAAGCAATAACTCATCCTTTTCACATTGTGCCAGATAGTATACCGATTAAAAGTGATGGACTATTAGGACGCGATTTTTTGCAAAAGTATAAAGCCAAAATAAATTACGAAGACGGAGTCATTAATTTTGAAGACAATTTTTTTAAAATTTTGCCGTCAGAAGCAACTACAATAATTCCCGCGAGATGTCAAATTATTGTACCTGCTCTAGCTAATTTATCTTCGTCCGAAGGCATAGTAGTTTCAAAACAATTATCCGAACATTTATATCTAGGGTCAAGCCTAACAAAAGTCCAGAACTATAAATGTTTAGTTAGCATATTAAATATTTCTAATGAAGCTCAAACTATCCATACACCTAGAGTGAATGTCGAACCTATTTCTTTTAATGAGTACGAATTTATAGAAACATATAATTATGACATTATCGATCGTTTTGCTAAAATAAGAAAAGAAATTAATCTAGACCAATTAAATGAAGAAGAAACTAATTCAGTATTAGATATTTGTAGAGATTTTAACGATATTTTTTACTTAGAAGGCGATAAACTAACAAGCACCAACACAATAAAACACACTATACCGACAGAAAGTAATAAAGGTCCTATTAACGTAAAACCTTATAGATTGCCTTTCAAACATAAAGAAATAATTAATGAACAAACTGAGCAAATGTTAAAAGACGGGGTAATTTCCGCTTCGGACAGTCCTTGGAATAGTCCTTTACTAGTTGTTCCTAAGAAAAGCGACCCATTATCACCTAAATTTAGAGTATGCGTTGATTTTCGAAAGTTAAATGAAATTACCATTGGAAACGCATATCCTCTACCTAATATAGCAGAAATTTTAGACCAGTTAGGAAAATCTCATTATTTTACTACCTTAGATCTTACTAGTGGATTTCATCAGGTAGAAATGGACGAAAAAGATAAAAATAAAACCGCTTTTAGCACTAATACAGGACATTACGTTTATAACAGAATGCCTTTCGGTTTAAAAGGAGCTCCCGCCACATTTCAAAGACTCATGAACACAGTTTTAAGCGGTCTTAATGGTATGAAATGCTTTATTTATTTAGATGATATAGTAATTTATGCAAACAACTTAAATGAACATAACGATAGATTAATTGAAGTTTTTCAAAGATTTAGACAACATAATTTAAAACTTCAACCTTCGAAGTGTCAGTTTTTACGAAAAGAATGTTTATACTTAGGTCACATTATTACAGAAAACGGCATTAAACCAGATCCATCAAAAATTCAATGTGTAACAAACTTTCCGCAACCTAAAAATCCTAAAGATATAAAATCTTTTTTAGGGCTTGTAGGATATTATAGGAAATTTATCAAAAATTTCGCTAAAATTGCTAAACCTTTAACCGAATTATTAAAAAAAGATTCTGTTTTTAATTGGGGTATAAAATGCGAAAATTCTTTCCAAATTCTTAAAGATAGTATAACTTTTCCACCTGTTCTCCAATACCCAGATTTTACCAAAGAATTTATTATAACAACAGATGCGAGTAATTTCGCAGTAGGAGCAATTTTATCGCAGGGTAAGGTTAATCATGATCGTCCAATAGCGTTTGCTAGTAGAACTCTAAATAAAGCAGAACAAAATTATTCAACTTCAGAAAAAGAGCTAACTGCAATCGTCTGGGCAGTAAAACATTTCCGTCCATATATTTTTGGCACAAGATTTAAAATTGTTACAGATCACAAACCCCTACTCTATATATTTAATATCAAAGACCCTGGTTCTCGTTTGACGCGTTTTAGAATAAAACTTGAAGAATATGACTATGAAATAATTTATAAAGCTGGAAAGATTAATACAAATGCTGATGCATTGAGTAGAATAGTTAGCACAACAAATGTCAATTCTATTATTACCAATTATGATAATTTTAAAACACATCTCGAAAGCCATATAATTATTAATTCCAAAGTCAAAGAAAAAAACACAAATCTGTTTGAAACACCACAACTTATACCTATAGTTTTATTTTTGCCAAAATTATTCAACAAAAACGACTTTAAAATTCTAGAAAAAAATAAACAAATTAATACATTTTTAGAACATTACGATAACACAAATCCTTTAGACATGCCGTCAGTTTTTCAGTATCAACAAAATAATTGTAATATATTTCTATTAACAGACAACGAAAATACATTCAGTGATATTAATTATGAAAATATTTGGTCTTGCTTACTAACTTTACGAAATATTATATCCAACGAAAAAACCGAACTATCATTTATAAAATATCATTACAACTCATTAGTCAAATGGGAAATCGTTCTTCCTATGATAAGATATATTTTTAAAGACCTCTATTCAGAAATTACAATATTTAACAACAGTCTTATCAACCCCTCAGATGCTGAAAAAGTTGTATTATTAAATGAAAATCACAATTGTCCATTAGGAGGTCATCAAGGGTCATCCCGCACATATAAAAAATTATCTCAATTATATACATGGAAAGGTATGAAAAAAGACATAAAAGAGTTTATAAAAAAATGTGAACTTTGTCAAAAAAATAAACAGTCTCGAAAAACAAAAATGCCTATGGTAATTACGACCACGGCATCAAAACCGTTCGAAAAATGTTTTTTAGATATAGTTGGACCACTACCAGAAACCGAAAATGGTCACAAATACATATTAACCTTTCAGGATGATTTAACAAAATATATAATTAATATACCTATGAGAAATCAAGAAGCTGTAACTGTAGCGCATCATTTTGTAACGAATATTATATGCATTTACGGAATACCTGACATGCTAGTCACAGATCAGGGGTCAAATTTTTTAAGTGATATTTTTAAAAGTACTTGCAAGTTTTTAAAGATAAAAAAGATCCAAACAACAAGTTATCACCCAGAGTCAAACGGAGCACTAGAACGCTCTCATAAAGTTCTAGAAGAATATTTAAGACACTTCATTAAGACATCTCAAACAGACTGGGATAATTGGATTCCCTATGCAACATTTACATATAATACTACACCTCACACTGCTACACAATTTTCTCCATTTGAACTTTTATTCGGACATATTCCTACATTACCAACATCAGTTAAACAACCACCTAAAGTCAATTATACTTATGATGATTTCATAAACAATCTTAAACAAAAAATGCAACATTCTAATCAATTAGCTAAAGAAAACTTATTAAAATGTAAAAACATATCAAAAAATAATTACGATAAAAACAGTTATACCAGAATATTCGAAATTGGTGACAAAGTGTTACTTTACGACGAATCAGTTCGACGTGGCAGAAGTAAAAAACTTTCCGCCTTATGGATTGGTCCATATACCATTATAAAAAAAATATCAGATGTAAATTATACAATTCAAAAAGGAAAAAATAAACAAACTATTCATGCAAATAGATTAAAATATTTTTATTATTAAAACTAAACATAATCAGTATATATAGATTATAAAAACTAGAATTAATAAATTTTAATTAGCTTATTATTAGTATATATATTTTGTTTTAGGGTTAATTTATTTATAATAATTACCAGTATCCTAGCAGTAGTCCACTCAGAATACAATATAACCACTTATGACTTGAACCCTGGAATACACTTTGAGCACCTGGGCGAACTAAGGTTTTTTAATAACAAATGGAAACTAGTAACTTTTGTAGAATTAGAAAATATTAGTAATAAGTTATTATCATTAAAGAATTACCGTAAGTATACTACAGATTTATGCAATAATGAGAATGCTCAATATCACTATTATATTTGTCAGTTATTTTTGAAAAGTTCTAAATACACTTTCGAAAAAATTGAAAAAGAACTAGAAGTCTTACACGAATTGATCGGTCATAGTCATTTATCAGAAAGTAGACAAAAACGAGGTTGGTTCAATATTGTAGGAAAAGCAACTAAAGTTTTATTCGGCGTTTTAGATGAAGAAGATGCTAAATACTATAATGATAAAATTTCACAAATGAATAAAGACGAAACTTCAGTCCTTCAACTTTTAAAAGAACAAACAAAAATTGTTCAATCAACAATAATTAATTTCAATAATACTATTGGAACTTTAGATTTTAACGAAAATTTATTAAAAAATAATATAAAAAAGATTAGCGATGAATTAAGCAAAGTCAAAGAAAATTTTCATTTTCTATATATAAAAACCGGCATAGAAGAACACGTCACTATTTTAAATATGATGCTAAATCAATTACAATTAGAAATCATGACGATTACGAATGCTATTTTAGTAGCAAGAAAGGGAGTTTTACACCCCTCAATATTAACGCCATTAAGGTTAATTAACGAATTAAAAGATGTGTCCGAATCTCTACCTCATGGATTAGAATTTCCTGTACCATTAGATCCGCTCAATGCAAATCTCATTCTAAATGTTATCGAGTTGCAAGTTTATTTCGAAAACAAACGATTAATATATATTATAAACATCCCTTTAATTGAAACAAATTTATTCTATATTTATAAAATATCACCCTTTCCAAAATTAATGTCAAATAACCAGTTTATATTAATTCAACCCTCATCTAAATATATAGCAATTGACGAAAGCAAACAGCAGTTTATTACACTGTCGGAAATAGAATTTAATACTTGTTTAAAAATTATAGAAAATAAATTTATTTGCAAGCAACAAAAACCAGTTTCTCTTGCTCATTTGGCAGATAATTGCGAAGTTAAATTATTGCAATTCACAAATATCATACCTGATATCTGTGACAAACGTATAATTCAGTCAGATAGAGCAATTTTTATTCAACTACAAACCAGTAACACTTGGTTATTTGCAGTTCCTCATCCAGAAACTCTTACGATATCATGTAATAATAAAAAAAATCACGTAGATGTAATACTAAAAAATTGCGGTAGTGTCACTATAGGTAAACAATGTAAAGCTTATAGCGCATCATCAATGCTAATCCCTCATGGAAATACAGTCCAGTCCAATATTTCAAGTGATTTTATTCCACCATTCGACATTAGTGATAATTGTTGCGAAAGGATAAAGGAAGAAAAAATAAACATTAGTGAAATATTTCTCAACGAACATTATAGGAAATTAACAAAGCACATCCCCGAACTTAATGTAGCGAGCCATAAGCTAGAAGATATTGAAAAGTTAGGTGATGAAATTCTAAAAAGGAAACTTGTAAACAATTATACATTTCCAGCATCTGTAATTGCCTATATCTTAGCTCTTCTTGCTATTATTTTTATTATTTATAAATTGTATACAAAATGTACTAACAAGACAGCCTGTTGCGGAATTATTCCAAACTTATGCATTAGAGTTAATCAGTCTGTGGAACCATCTTCTAGAAATAGTGATAGATATGTTGCTCATTATAATCGTAATATTAGCCAAAACTCTGAAAATGTAGGTAACTATGAAAACTCCGAAGAAGAGAATGTTAATTTACAGGCGCCCTCGCGCAGACCCATTGGGTATGTACCATCAAGGCGACCATTAAAAGAAAAATAATTTCCGCATTTGATACATTTTTAAATCTGCAATAGTTATAAAAAAAAATGTTAGTTAAGTTAGAATGTAAGTTAGTTATAATTAGTAGTTAAGACTTGTATAATACTTTTATATATGTACTTTTATTCATTTCCATCTGAGTTATACTAATTAATTATATAAACATTTGTTTTGAGATTTCATATCACTTTCACCTCATGAAATCTCTCATTAAGGGGGGAGGTGTTGTGAACATACATTTAATATGGTTATATGTATATGTATATTCGACAAATTGTATAAAATATTATTTTTACCCTTATTCTACGGCTATGCCTAAAGAATTTAAGGTACGAAAAATACCATCAACATTATTATTCTTCTCAGAAAGATGGGTGATGCAAATAAACAGAACCATTACCTTAAGATGAAATTTGGAAGAAATAGTCATAAATAGTTGCATCATTTTTAGTTTTCCTTTGTAATTCGTTTACTTTCAGACGCGATGTCTGGTTTCTATTTACTTAAGAAATGGTCATGTTTGTCCCTTTGCAAACCTACCTGAAAATATTATTAAGAAATAGTAGGTACGCCCGTGGATTTTCGGAGAGGGCATTCTCATAAAAGCACGGTCACAGAAGGGACCGGGAACATTCATAAAAATTTTTCATAGACGTAATACTGCTAAATTTATATTTTGTATTAAAAGTTTAAAAATAAAAAGTAATAACAACTTAGTAAGAATTTAATTATAAAAAAATAAAGAATAACATTCCCAACAAGTGGTGATACGAGTCAAATAGAGAACTACAACATTTGGTGGCAGCGACTACAAGATTGGTGACGACGGTGGTCCAATCCAGGATCACGACACTAAGAGCTGACGACAAATTTAGAGAACATATTTTAGGCAAGCTAGAATAACTTAAAATGTATAGTTTATTAACTGGTAAATCCAGAATCCTAAGTCTGGCTGGGGGGTTGGGGGTATTTCGCTACTGCGCAACCCATAACATTTGCAAAAAAATCAATCCAAAAAACATTCTTTAGGCAACTTGAAATTTGTCTATTCTTAAATTTTAGCATCTATTTAACCTAGAAATAAGTATGCCAGACTTTTTTTTCGGGTTTAAAGTGTAACCCGGCCATTCCAAATATGTATAATTATTATACCTGGAAAATATACTTTAGGCATTCTAAAATTTTTACAGCGTGTTTATTAGATGATATTAAAAAATATGTGTTAATTGCCAGACGAATTCAATTGGGATTTAATACTTGCCAGACGCGAATAAAGATTTTAAATGAGCGCGATAAGAAAGTCTTATGAGTATCTATAAGCGCGAGAAAGATAGTTTATTGAGACCCCTCGGCAGCCGATGCGGCTGACGTAACAGCATTTTGGAGTCGTAAAAACTTAAAAAAAAACTAACTAATATTGAATAAATAAAAAGAAACATTTTTTAATAAAAATGTATGATTGAAATCCTTCCAATAAAACTTTTTAATTTAAGTATTTTGTATCTGAAATAATAAAAAGACGAATAATTATTTAAAAATTAGCATAATATAAAATATATTTTTTTCAAACGTCACAAAAGTATAATTATTATTACACTTTTGTGACATATTATATTATTATTAATTTTTGCGACCTGATTGACAATATAAAAAAGTCATTTTAACGCCTAAGCATAAAAGTAAAGCACTTTTACTTACTTTTGAATCTATTTAGAAAGATTAACAATGGTACTTTAATAAAATTCCAGAATATTTATCTTTTTAGCACTGTACATGGTACTCTTTTGTCGGGACTACCACTTCTTTAAATTTTAAACCATGTTGTTGGCGCACTTAAAAATTCTTTGCATTTTTGTAGTCTGCCTTCATAAAAAACAATAACTTTGTCACAGTAACTTTTTTACAAACTACACAACTTAAATGTTTTTTATCCATTGTGATTTAGTAGTTAGTAGCGAAATTAGTAGTTACTAAAATATTTATTTGCAGTAATTGTTCTAAACTATTTACACTATGCACGTCAATATTTAATTTATAAATACATATTTGTACATGGTAAATTAATTCCAACAAAATAATCTCTGAATTAAAAGCCTGCAAATAATTGAAATGAAACCGAAAAAAAATTGTTTTTATGAAAATTTGAAGTACTCCAAAATACTGTTACGTCAGCCGCATCGGCTGCCGACGGGTCAATGGGAAATGGAAAGATTGGAATGGGAAGATTGGGCAAACGTCACATGATTTCTAACCTAGCTGTATAGAAGCAATCACGTGAAAAATGTAGATTAGGGATTCAAAGCGCGAATAAAAATTAAATACAACTGAACGTGGGAACACAGCGAATACAACAAGTACTGTGAACATCGCGATCTTTTCCTTATTGAGTTCGTTCGTGTGCGCTCGGCTCGTTTGGTTTGGTTTGATTTGAAATGCTCTAGTGAGTACGCACCTTTGGACTTAAAACTATATATATCTGCTAGAGTCCGAGAGCCCAACAGACAATAATAATATGATTTTTCAAAGACAGTGACATTGTAAATGACTTAAGGAATAAGACTGCTTCGTCTGGCACAGTCTTTAATTCACCTGAAGATTTAAACACTTACTTTGTTAATGTGGCTAAAAATTTAGTGAACACCATAACTCCTTCCCATGATTCACTTTCATATCTCCCTAAAGCAAATGAGAATTTACACAGTTTCTTCTTCACGCCCGTAGCATTAGATGAGCTCCATAGTACAATTAAAAATATTAAAAATAAATTCTCATCTGGGACTGATGGGCTTACTCTCAAAATGATCTCTGAACTTCCGGAATGCACATTAATATATCTTACTACTTTAATTAATGAGTCATTCCAAAAAGGAGTTTTTCCAAACTGCCTTAAGACAGCAATAATTATTCCTCTGCATAAAGGAGGAGATAAAGATTAAGCTTCGAACTATCGCCCAATTGCTCTCCTGCCCACATTATCTAAGATCATTGAAAGATTGGTTAAAAAAAGGCTTCTATCTTTTCTCCTTAAATATAAAGTACTTTCTACTCATCAATTTGGATTTCTAAGTAACAGTTGCACAAATGATGCTATGTTCGACCTTTTTAATAATGTATACTCTAGCCTGAATAACCATCACTCTACAGCTACAATTTTCTGTGATTTCTCTAAGGCTTTCGACTGTGTAAATCATAATATCTTAATTAACAAATTGCAATACTATGGATTCAGGGGAGTGCCGCTCGAATGGCTTAAGTCGTATCTTGGCAACAGAAGGCAGCTTGTGAGTGTAAGGCAACTACGTCTATGTCTTCTTGTAAGCCTATAGAATGCGGTGTCCCTCAGGGTTCAGTACTTGACCCTATTTTATTTCTGGTGTTTATCAACGACATTGCAAGTCTAGACATTAGCGGTAAAATCTGTCTCTTTGCGGACGACTCTAGTTTCACTTGGAGCGGCCCAGATGTTTCGGCACTATATAGTACTATATCCAGTGACTTACGCACCATTAAATCTTGGTGCGATTCTAATCTCCTATGCCTCAACCTTTCAAAAACTAAAGTTTTGTCATACAAAAGTACAATACAACCTTTTGTACTTAATAACACCACTATTGACGTCGTGGACTCTGTGAGATTCTTAGGATTTGTTGTAGACTCGTTAAAATGGGACTTGCACATCGAAACCTTATCAAAGAAACTAAGCTCTGCCTGTTTTGCGCTAAGATCAGTTTCTAAGGAACTTAACTCATCAACCTCTAGAATGGTCTATTATGCTCTTTTTGAGTCGCATCTTCGTTATGCCCTTCCATTCTGGGGTACTTGCTGCGCGACAAAATTTGATCGTATTTTCAAACTTCAAAAGAGAGCAGTTCGATACTTATTGGGACTAAACAGTAGAACTCACTGCCAGAATTTCTTTAAAAATTTCAAAATACTGACTCTTCCTTCCTTATTCATTTTTGAATCTGTTTGCTTAATCTGGAAACACATATTCTCTATTCCGGAAAGGCCTTCTTACAACTATCCACTTAGGAATGCGGAGCACGATATTTATCTGCCAACTCCGAGTTCAGAACTAGTTAAGGGCTCAATACTGTACAATGCCAAGAAAATGTACAATCATTTGCCTTCGAATATCAAGTCACTTTCATTCTTTCCCGCATTTCGCAAAGCTCTGAAATTATACTTACTGGAGAGAGCCCTATATGCGGTAAACGACTTTTTTGTTGATGTTTAATCATGAACAATTTTGAATTTTAATATTTTGATCATCTCACACACTGGTTAAAGGTCTAGTATTTAATATTTTATAACTCTTGATTTTATGTTATTATAACATGATTTTATCCATTTACAGTTTTCCTTTTGTAAAATTTCTAGATACGTCTGTGTTCTGCAATGTCCATATATGTTTTATTTGTAATTTTATGACGTAATTTTTTTTTTAATTGATTTGTATTGTATGACATTTTTACTTGTTTATTTGTATATTTGTTTTTGTGCTTTTTTGTTTTGCTTTGTCGATGAAGCTGTTTTGGCTTTTTGTACAATAAAGCGTTGTGTTTGTTTGTTTTTGTTTACAAAAATCATAAACCCTATTTTATAGGTCTTTTGACTAGGACCAAAAGCAAAGACGTGGTTTAATGTAAAAAATACGAAAAAATGGTGTCTGGTTCAAAAGCGAATATCAACAAAAAAATGAGGCTATTGAAATGAATCAAAAAACAAACTATCGAGGAAGGATAAACCTAGATAATAAAATGATTTTTAAGAAAGAACTACACTGTATATTACTGTGTAACTTGTAAATACCTACATATTATGTGCGAAATATGTGAATTCATTTTATGGATAACGTCGTTACACTGTAACTGCCTCTTTCGCCAAATTAACTTAATGCGTTTGTTCGCTGTACATTTGCTTCCAGAGATATTACGAAATAATACATTGTATTTAGAATATATGCTTGAACAGTCCATGACAGAGGTAGATATGAGTCATTGTATCGTATAGTCATAATTGAAATTTGAGTTAGTTATTTATAGTTGAGTTGTTCAACAGAGATATTTTTTAGAATTAATTAATACCAAGTGATTCTAACAATAACTTTGAACTGTCCAAATATTGGCTCCCCTGTTAATTTTACAGCCAAGTCGTAAATAGGTTTTTTAAATGTCTGACAATTTTGAACAAGCCGGTTTTAACTAATTTAAGAAAAACTACATATATTTTTAAATTTAAACTAGACAGGTAGCAGTGCAAAACCAGGCAAATCAATATTTGGACGGAGGAACGCAAATCAGTATTTAGACACTTCAAAATTTACATGGGATTTCCTATGTTGCTAACGACGATGCCACAACCTGGTATACTATGGGAGCGTTTATATACTCGCTCAGTGGGCACCGAGTGGGCGTGGCAAAATCTAGCCAACCGAGTCAGAGCCAACTGAGCGTAACAGTTAGATTTCCGCCACTAGAGTAGTAGGAACAAAGAACTTGAAGGAATTGTACCGTTGTCTCTGTTCACACTATCTTTACATTTATTAATTTTGATGCTTTCATATGCATCTAATTGCCTGTAATTTGAGACTTGTTTAATTAATTTTAAATTATTAAGATCTATACAATGTTCATTATCAACAATATGTTCGGCAACGCAAGATTTATCCGGTCTACCATATCTTATCTGAGCTAAATGTTCTTTAAATCTAGTTAATATTGATCTTCTAGTTTGCCCAACATATTTCTGATTACAATCTTTACAAGAAATTTCATAAATACCCGACCTTTCCAGTGGAGGTGTTTTATCTTTTGGATTACCTAATAATTGTTGTAATTTATTATTAGCACTATACACAAGTTTATAATTGACATTCTTAAAAATTCTTTTAGACCACGGGCTAACTCTCTATCAAACGGTATCGAAAAATATTTAGACGTATCTTTCTCCACTTGAAAAGTCGAATTTTCAGAAATCATTAACCTATACCTACGTTTTCTAATTAATTTATCAACTAGTGAAGGAGAATATCCATTACATTCAGCCACATTCCTAATGTAATCTTTTTCTATTTCATATCTTTCGTTGGAAAGTGGGAAACTAAGTAATCTATGAACTAAGAAATTTAAACTAGCCAATTTATGTTCAACACTATGATGTGATTCATTAGGAATGTATCTTGCGTGTGGTCGTATTTTTCCTATAGATATCAAATTCCAGGCAATTATTAGTATTTCTAATAACTAATACATCTAGAAATGGTAATCTGTCGTTGTTCTCAATTTCATGCGTAAATTTAATGGAAGGAAAACGATTATTTAACTTAGAAATAAAATTATCTATGGTGTCTGAATGTGTGTCAAAA
Organism: Sitophilus oryzae; assembly: GCF_002938485.1. NCBI lineage: Eukaryota > Metazoa > Arthropoda > Insecta > Coleoptera > Curculionidae > Sitophilus > Sitophilus oryzae. The sequence continues at coordinate 1,723,399 of NW_022146165.1, forward strand.
ACAGCAAAAATATCATCCACATACCTAAACCATACTCTTGGAAAATACTCAAACTGATTCTTAGCCTCCACTTCAAACCTACTCATGAATAAATTAGCTAAAAATGGAGACAATGGATTACCCATTGCTGTACCTTCCCGCTGTTCAAAAAAGTTGTTATTAAATTGAAAACAATTTTGTTTCATACATAACGATGTAAGCTCAATATATTCACTGACAGTTTTGTTGTCGAGACCATTTGCGTTCAGTAATTCCTTTAAGTAGCCTAAAGTATGTGGAATTGGAACACTTGGGAACAACGAAGATACATCAAAGGAGACCAAAATTTCACCTTCATGCAATGTTATATCTTTAATTTTGTTAATGAATTCAATATTATTTTTAACTGAGAAAGAAGGTTCATGATCAGGTAAATTTTCGAACTCCCTTGATAACCATTTTGCCAATACATTCCTAATGAATCACATCATAGTGTTGAACATAAAATGGCTAGTTTAAATTTCTTAGTTCATAGATTACTTAGTTTCCCACTTTCCAACGAAAGATATGAAATAGAAAGAGATTACATTAGGAATGTGGCTGAATGTAATGGATATTCTCCTTCGCTAGTTGATAAATTAATTAGAAAACGTAGGTATAGGTTAATGATTTCTGAAAATTCGACTTTTCAAGTGGAGAAAGATACGTCTAAATATTTTTCGATACCGTTTGATAGAGAGTTAGCCCGTGGTCTAAAAGGAATTTTTAAGAATGTCAATTATAAACTTGTGTATAGTGCTAATAATAAATTACAACAATTATTAGGTAATCCAAAGGATAAAACACCTCCACTGGAAAGATCGGGTATTTATGAAATTTCTTGTAAAGATTGTAATCAGAAATATGTTCGGCAAACTAGAAGATCAATATTAACTAGATTTAAAGAACATTTAGCTCAGGTAAGATACGGTACACCGGATAAATCTTGCGTTGCCGAACATATTGTTGATAAACAACATTGTATAGATCTTAATAATTTAAAATTAATTAAACAAGTCTCAAATTACAGGCAATTAGATGCATATGAAAGCATCAGAATTAATAAATGTAAAGATAGTATGAACCGAGTCAACGGTCCAATTCCTTCAAGTTCTTTGTTCCTACTACTCTAGTGGCGGAAATTTAACTGTTACGCTTAGTTGGCTCTGACTCGGTTTGGCTAGATTTTGCCACGCCCACTCGGTGCCCACTGAGCGAGTATATAAACGCTCAACTTGTAGATTGTACTTTAGTTTATAATCATCTGCTGATGATGCTAACATGGTTAGCGAAACGCGCGTCCAGTGTAAAAGTAAAAGTGTTTTGTTGTATTGTGGTGATTTAGTGTTTTTATTTTGCTGTGTAACACCAAAGGTTCCAACCCTCAACTGTAATATACTATGGGCTGGCAAAGGTTAGTTTAGGGTCGAGATTTCCGTATGTAAGAAGGGTACAATGAGTTTATAATGTACTGAACAAAGAGAGAACAGTAAAAACGTTGCCAAACCTATGAAATAAACCGAGAAACTGTACACATTACTAAGTGACGTGAAAGAGGATATAGCAAGTTCGTGATGGTCGACCCAATAAGTACTTAAAAATTCTAGGAAAGGGCGTACATCATGAGTTCAGCTTCACAATTTAATTACGTCTTATGATAATTTATTTGTTTATTTATTAACAAGTCGTATTTTTTCTTATAGCTTGTAAATTTAAGTGCTTGTAAGTGCAAGTTAGAAGCATTTGCACTTTTGGTAAAAATAAGTAGGTTTGAGTTGGTGTTCGACAGTGGTTGCGCTATTAGAACGCTGAATACAAAAATCGATATCCCGAAATCCACTAGAAACAATTGATTGTAGTTTTTTCAAAAACTTTCTTAATATTTCTGCTATATTTTCTCTGCAGACATTATGTGCAAATCTTTATAAATAAAAAAGTTGATTACTGAAAATTGCTATGCACTAAAAGTAAATAGATCGTTTTTTTTTTAATTTTTGAATGGAAAAAAGCAAGCCTATCGAATTTTTCTTATTTAAACATCTTGTCAAATATCCGAACTTCAAAATAAAAAAAAGTTTCAATATATAAAGTGGTTCTTGAGTTATCGCGTGTTATCTGTTTGTAAAATCGTTATTTTTGGGGCTTACTCAACCGGGTCTCACAATGCAAATTCACCTCAAATATCCATTTAGTTGGTCATTGGCAAGCACTCTCTCATTGTACATGAAAATAACAAAACAAACATTTACTGATCTGGATAAAATTGATAGTTAAATAGTAAGACTCGCCCGGGGGTACTCCGCCCCCTAGCCACTGACATCACTGACATTCTATTCAATATATCCCATTCCATATCTTCCATCTAATTCAAATATCATTCGGATTTATTGGTTGATAATCTTCAACAACTAGCTAGTGTCACCTGAAATAGTATAAGGGCTTCCCCCGGACGCCATTCTGCCGCTAAACAGATTCGCATCCCAATCGAATAAGCTATTTGGGTGGCTCACCATCCCAACGCCGCATCGTCAATCGAGAAGACATTATGGAGACCTCAAACTCTCAAGACCAACTCGAAGGCAGGACGTCACAGAGGTTTTCTTACCGTGGTCAAACGACCCCGTTGGCTTACAGTCAAACGACTTGCAACTATATTAGACAAAAGACTCGCAACCTCCATTTGTGAGCTCTGTGACAAAACACAACACTACACAGCCGGCCGGCCTACCAACGACTGACTGACCTGCCGCCTGCCGAGCTAAGCCATATCAATACATCACAATTTTACCTGATCACAAATATTTACATCGCTTGCCAATGAATCATACTGTTTTCTCTAATAGACTTTCAAATAGAGTGTTTTAGCATTACCAAATAAATAAATAGAGAGTTTCCGAAGGAATGCATATTGTTTATTAGAATAGTGAATAAATAAAAGCATTATTATGACGAACTTATTTTCCAAGTTTTACATGTTAAAAAGTTGAGTTTTTAAATTCTCGCGATTTCTGACTTTTTTCGTTATAAAAAAATTGATATCCTATCGATATCCTTATAATTCCATTTCAGATGCTCAAAAACATATCTGATGATTTTATGTAGTTATCTTTTCGAAAAAAAAAGGCTGGAAAGGCGTACCGAAGAAATCTGGCAACGCCGCAACAGCACACCGTCAAAGAGTAGATAAGACAAGAGACGACAGTTCGCGCGGTACCTTTCATGTTTGAGTGGTGGGGAGAGTGACCTCGTCTCGCTTGTCCCTTTAAATTTTCGTAATTTTTTCCCGGGAAATTTGAAATACGACTCTTATTAAAACTTGCCTGTATAGCTTATAAATAGTTACTGTATGGGTAAAGAAATAAATAGAAACAAAAAAAATGAGTTTTCTAAATATTATATAAAATAAATTATAATTAGAAACATATTTGTCGGGGAATAAAGATAATAAAAGCAATATTTTGTATATCGTTGGTAAACAAGATAAAGTGATCAAGTCGATTTGTAAGAAATGTTTTATTTACGTGTATTTTTTTACATATGGACTTGAACAAGTGTAAAATCACAATGTGGAGTTTATGTACAAAAAAATAGAGTTGCTCAATTTTTTTTGTAAAAATATATTACAAGCTTCTAACCATGTCTTCGATCTATGGATTACATTTAGTTTAATAACATAATTATATAGTATATTTCTATAAAAATACTTTTCAGGATCCTTTGGAAAAAAGTGAAATATTATGTTTGTCGAAGAATAAGACCTATTTTTGCAGTCTTTATAAGCACACACATTGCCATCATCTCGTCTTTTCCTGCTACTCGTGTCCTGTTCAGTATTCATATTTAACAATATTTACAAATTAGTACGCAACAAAAACAATACTAAAATTAAACCTTAAAAACTCTCAAAACGATAATATATCGAAAAACTCTGAAAACACACTTTAAAAAGGCAAAAATGCAAGAAAACCACTAATCAGTTTTGTTTATGTTTAGGCCTGATTAGCACAGCTGATTAGCGTCCTAAAATCATAGGTTAGATTTTATCTGTTTATCTTTAAAATCGATCAACTTAGTCATTCTGTTTCTTTGATATTATCAGTACATTGCGAAAAAAGAACCTAAACCAACCTAAACTAAAAATTTACATTTCCGCATTAACATACGTTACTTATATCCTTCTTATATTATTAATTTATTTTCAGAAAATCTTGTTTATTTTTCAAAGAAATATACTTGGCAACAGACAAAATGGGACTTGATGGGACCTTTAAATTTTAATATATCTGCGTCTCTCTCGCGAAATTCGACTTCTTTGTTCACTGTCGTCTCTTGTCTTATCTACTCTTTGACACCGTCGCATTTCTCTCACTCCGACTTAATAAGATCAGAAGCAACAAATCCGCAAATTTTCAAGTCAAATTCAAATGTGTTCATTGAAACGTCAAACAGAACTTTCAAGAAAAGGGATTTTATTTATAATAAATGCTAACACACTGAATTGAATAGGTGCTATGTAATTTGTCAGTACTTTATTACCTCTAACTAATAAATCATCAACATTCGAAAAAAAGTAAATATTTTTGTTAAATATTCAAGCAGTCATCATTTTAAATACCCTTGTTTCGTATTCCCTATATTTACGTAATAAATCATACTTTCCAGCCGTATTTGTTTTTCTCGAAATCCACATTTCAGTTAACCCATTAGCGAATATATTCAACCTGTCATATTCCGTATCGTTGTTTAAAAATTCGGTATGAAATATCAAAGAAAATTGGAATAAAAAAAACATCTTGATTAATAAGAGTGTTATATGGATTACCTTTGTTCGCAGCAAATGAGATTTTTTTGTTAGGAGAAAATAATTCAGGATAATATACATTAATAAAAAATATTTTCATATACGTTATAGTGATGAATACGATACGTACGATTTATTTTTGAACGATTTGAACAAACTACAAACAGATTTTGTGTATCACGGTATAAATAGCTATTTTTTTGTAAATAACTTTCACATCGCTTGTATTTTATATCCATAATTTTGGGCTTTTGTTCCAGTATTGATACCCTACTACATAAATACTCATTCTATATATATCTTTCTTTTTCTTAAACCTTTATTCAATGTTTCAATTGTGATTCTCTTGAGTATAGGTTTCTTTATTAAAAATTAAATTATTTCTAGATGTTTTTAAATCATTTATTTGCCGACGTTTCGATTTTTCATGCAAATCTTTCTCAAGGCATCTCAGATGAGGGAAAGATTTGCATAAAAAATCGAAACGTCGGCAAATAAATGATTCAAAAACACCTAGAAACCATTTAATTTTTAATAAAGAAACATATACCCAAGAGAATCACAATTAAATAATAAATACTAATAATAAATACACATTTTCATAATAATGAAGGCGGCATGAAATTATACAGGGTTGTTCACCACATACGACACGGAGTATTGTAGCTAAACGATGAGATTTTTACAAATTGTAAGTTTTGGGTTCGATGAAGGACTATTAGAGGTACAATTTAAAAATAATTTTACAAGATACAGAGTGTCCCAAATAAGTAAAATATATCAAAGTTGTATTTTTTTAAATGGAACACCCTGTATATTATTACATTTTTAGTTTCTACGATTAAAATAAAGGTAAATTTGATTAAGGTTTATTATACTTAAACCTTACCGTTTTTGAAATATTTTCAATTTTGTGAAATTGCAGTAAAATTTTAAGGCTTCATTTCTCCAAGGGTATCAAAGTTTTTAATACTAAATATTTACTGAAGTTTATTTACTGATCAATTATTGTGTTGCAATAATAAAAATAATACTACCTTATACAGAGTGTCTAAAAATTTATTTTATATAATTATTAGCTTCAAACGGCAATAACTTGTTTAATTTAAATAGAACACCCTCTATATTTTACGAGAATCAGATGCACAATTTAATTGTCTATCAAATTATATTATACCATTTTTTACCTGTCTCTTTAAGTTTCCGTAGAAAATGCATTTTCTTGTAATTTAGAATTTATTTATCAATATACCCATGGACTATTGACATTTTAGATTATTTTTAAAGATGTACCAAATTTTTAAAGAGTACAGATACTAATATTGTCGATATAATTCGTTTATTTCGTTAAAAATAAAAAAAACACTGTTTAAATATTTGTTAAAAAGGATCAATTAATATGATTCCAGTATTCAAACTACATTAACTGACTGTTTGCGTTGATTAATAATAATTGCTCGAAATACTAAAAAACTGAATTTTGTATGGGCATTAGACAGTGTGATAAAAAGTAACACCTTAAAAATGATATTTCATTTTTTAATAAATGCTTATTTATAACAACTGAGACTTTAATTTGATAACTTATTATTATATTGATTTCTGACTCAGATCCACATTTATTTATAATAGTTTATTAACGAACACAATTAAGTATGTAATTAATTAGTATATGGGCGGAAATAATGGTGTTATATTTAATTAATGGTATACTCTTTTATAAAGATTTAAATAGTTTTCTTTTTGCATACAAATGGGCTAGTAATATTATCGTTTTGCTAAAAACGATAATATTACTAGTCTGTACATTTTGTACATTTGTTGCTTTAAAAACAATTTAAAATGTCTAATAAATGAGGTCTAAATTAAAAGAAAATGCATTTTCTGCGAAAACTTGAAGGGATAGGTAAAAAATGGGATAATACAATTTGATAGACAATTTAATTGTGCATTTGATTCTCCTAAAATATACAGGGCATTCCATTTAAATTAAAGAAGTTATTGCCGTTTGAAGCTAATAATTATTTAAAATAAATTTTTAGACACTCTGTATAAAGTAGTATTATTTTTATTATTGCAACACAATAACTGATCAATAAATAAACTTCATTAAATATTTAGTATTAGAAACATTGATACCCTTGGAGAAATGAAGCTTTAAAATTTTTACTGCAATTTCACAAAATTGAAAATATTTCAAAAACGGCAAGGTTTAAGTATAATAAACCTTAATCAAATTTACCTTTATTTTAATCGTAGAAACTAAAAATGTAATAATATACAGGGTGTTCCATTTAAAAAAATACAACTTTGATATTTTTTATTTATTTGGGACACTCTGTATCTTGTAAAAATATTTTTAAATTGTAGCTCTAATAGTCCTTCAACGAACCCCAAACTTACAATTTGTAAAAATATCATCGTTTAGCCACAATACTCCGTGTCGTATGTGGTGAGCAACCCTGTATAATATTGTAAGCAATGAATCCAATTCTCACAATTTTTTGAACGAGCCGTAGAAACGAACGAGTCGCATTGTGATCCGATTCAATTTTTACGATTCATTCGTTCAAATTTTATGGATCCGTGCTGGCCACGAATCCATTGAACGAACCGTATTATAAGCAATGATTCAATGCTTACGATTTTTTGAACGAACAAGTCGCATTGTGGTCCGATTGAATTCTAACGATTCTTTTTTATGATTCCTTCATGCGAATTTTATGGATCCGTGCTGGCCACGATTCAATTGAACGAACCGTATTGTAAGCAATGAATCAATACTCATGATTCAGTGAACGAACGAGCCGTAGAAACGAACGAGTCGCATTGTGATCCGATTCAATTCTTACGATTCTTTTGTTCAAATTTTCCATGCTGGCCACGGTTTAATTGAACGAACCGTATGGTACGCAATGAATCAATAATCACAACTTTTTGAACGAACGAGCAGTAGAAACAAACGAGTCGCCTTGTGATCCCATTCAATTCTTACGACTCGTTTGTTCAGATTTTATGGATCCGTGTGTAGATAAACAGACAATTCGGGGTGTATTGCTGGCTGCATCATGTGTATATGTCGTGACAACGATAATAATCTGTAGTAGTTTAGGCGTTTACTCCTGGTTTATTCTCAAACCACCGTGCTGGACACCGATACGGGCACCGATTTTGCCGGTGTGTGTGAAAGCGCTCTAATACTTTATGTGCCGACTATCATCTAAAGGTGCGTATTCATTATCCGAACGAACGAACGAACGAATGTACGCTAGTCCGCTCTACGGAGGCAATGCCAAATGCCTCCGGTCTTCTCGTGCGGTTCTATCGTGCGGTCCCCGTCCATACCACTAGCGAACATTCGTTCGTTCGTTCGTGCGGATAATGAATACGCACCTTTAAGGCAAATGAAATATGAAACAAAACCCATCAATATCAATCATAGATCCAGGAACCATTCTATGGCAAAAACAAGTTACAATAACTGCCACAAAACAATATATTTCCAAAAAATTTCTAGAATAATGGAAAATTTACCAGGGCAGAGACAAGGAAAAGTCTGAGAAAAATGTTAAAATAATAGGCATTTAAAGCTGATGGTATTGATGGACTCTATGTGAGTACGACAACCTGGCAAATGTGCGGATCTTTTTGTATTAGGCAATGAAATGCCATTGACAAAAAGCTATATGGAGGGTTCAACCCCCAAACCATTAGACCTTTTGAAAAGGATAGTACTGGAGAATATAACCTAATTCTTTTAAATATATATCTATTCGATTCATAACAAAAATCATACGATTTAGTATTATTTATAGGATACATTAAAATACGCAACCAACCGTCATTGAACCGTCCAATCAGATCAAAGGAGTAATCGTCGTAGATCGTGCGTTATCGATAATGTTCGGTGCCTGGAGAAAATTGACAATTGACAAGAGAATTGTTTATTATTTTTGACTTTTTAGTTCGTTTAATTTAATAATTACTAAAACCAGTAGTTCGAAAGATATATTTAAAAATAAAAGATAAAAATCCAAAAAATTAATTATCTATTAACGTGGATTTGGACGACAATAGGTAAGAACACTAAATTTATTTCTATATTCGATATAAACTTGTTTATTAGGTTTTTAGTTTGTGATGTTTCATTGATGATCATTTTCATGTTCATCGTCTTTGAATTGACATGAGGATATCTATGGAAAAGTAACTAATCTGAAAGTAAGCCAACATATCGTTTGTCCTTTGTGTGCTAAAGAAAAGATTTTCTTTTCGCATCATGAGGAAGTATTACATCAATTAAAAAATGTTAGGAAGTTGATTACTTGTCATGGAAAAGTATACCAATGGAAATTATTTGTTAAAGAAGTATAATTCTAAGGGTAAATTTTATTATAATTAGTAACCTGTCTATTTTTTATACGTAGATGTTTCAGGTTTTAAGAATAAATTGGTTGAACCCAAAATCTGGAGGAAGTACCTATATCCATACACAGAATATGCCCATTAAAAATACTAGTCCAAATTTGCTTTAATGGTAGACAATTATTCAATACAAATTAACTTTTTAAGTGACTGAAATATTAAATAGTTTAGAATATGGTATAACAATGTAAAAAAATATTATTTTCAGGAACGATTAGGGCCCGATATATTTGAAACTCATGTTGGACATAGTATTGAGTTGGGTAGAATATTATTCTACGTTAAGTGAGGGTATCAGATACCTATTATTGTACTGTATTTTAATATATACATTAGAATTGTTGGTTTTTTCATATTTGTTTTATTTATTATTTTACTTACAAGTTATATAAAGTTAACACTAAAATCTACTTTTTGACTTATATAAGTTAGTCTGTGGTTTAATGCGTGATTACATCCACATGATTTCAAGTTTTTAAAATATAAATATTATAACTGGCTTTAAAAACTCCATTAAACTGTTAAAAGTGTAATTTATTTCAAAATAAATATACATATATAGGTATATATTAATATCGAAAAACATTTTTATTCCTTAACACCAATTTAATCATCACATACATATGTATAAACATTTATTTACGTTATTTCAAATGAAGACCACAGGAAAAACCAGCTTTGTTCATTTTAACTGGAGCCGAGAAAATGCAATTACGAGTGAACTACTCTGGTTTTTCTCCTGTAGGGCAAAATAACTAAGCTGTAATATCTCTGGGACTAAGCATATTATTATTGCTTTCTTTGATGGTGCCTCGAATAATGCAACACTTGCCTATAAAATTGTCTCGCTATCAATTTCTATGAAAATGTAACATATTATCTGGTTTTTTCCGTGTAGTCTTCAAATGATCTAAAAATTCAGCAGGAATGATCCATTATGCAGCAAACACACTGATGTTGAATCATTGGAAGCTTTTTTGTGGGCATTTCACAAATAAAATGAAATATCTGATCAAAAACTGAAAATGCAAATCAGATAGTAAGCTTTATAAATACATACATATATATAAATAATCATACCTACATCTATTTATGTCGTACAATCCAACCGATATTTTAATATCCTAGCCCAAGTAAATAATCAAAAATGCACTTTTTATATCAAAAGCAGTAATGTTATCAAGGGTTCCAATTAATATCCAGGATTTAAAAAAAAACACGATCCTAATTCTTATTATTTTTCTAAATACGTATTGTCTGATAGGCAATTACAAAATAGAAATCTGATGTGAATAGAAAAATAAAGTAAAAACTGTAAAAACATGTAAAAACAACAACAAAAATTCTAACCAAAGATTTAACCGTCATACGACATGAGCATCACGTGATTGCACAATACCCAACGATAGGGTACGTACCTCTTTCATCTGATTGGACGGTTGGTTGCGTATTTTAATGTATCCTATTATTTATACGATAACTTTTTAAATATCAGAACTATAAGGATTTACAAAATACCAAAAATACTTTAAATATACTTACTTTTCAAGTTGATTGACGTATATGTTTATTTATGTTCTGTAAGGCAGAATATTTGGAAATATTGCCTTATCACGATATCTTTAACTTCTAAGGGATTTTTTAGATTAAAAATAACAATCTTAAAGCCAGTTTATAATGTGCATTGATGCATAATTTGAGCACTTATCTAAACTCACTTTGTATATATATATATTCTTTACAACGGTTTTTTCTTTTGAGTATCATCAGTTCTCGTCTAATATCCAGTCTTAATTATTTAATTAACTACAGAAACATATTTTATATATTATTTTTTGAATTCTGACACTTGATAAAGCAATATTTTTAACTTGTAATGCTAAGTAAAATATTTAAATTATTACTCATTTAGTAACGTGAAATTTTTCAACGACGCGTTAATTAAACAATTTTAAGTACTGTTAAAACAGAAATTAACAAATCGCATTTTGTTTAAAGCAATTCTAAATATTTTATCTTACTTGTACATACAAAGCCTACCTGCCGGATTTCGCGAATAACCATATAAAATACAACCAACCAAGCAGTCATACAAACAACCGAAAATTGTGAAACTTTTAAACTTAAATGTAGTGGAAATTTTCACACTTGCTCGAATTTCGTCTCTGTATTTAATTCTATTTAAGTTACTGTTTAGGAAGACGCTGGTATACAGAGTAAAATATGTGACGCTTTATAACAAATTTAATTTAAATAAGAGTAAATCTTACCCAACAAAGGATTAAAAACAAATGGAGAATATCTTAACCATCTAAGATTCGCTGATGACATAGTTCTAATTGCCAATAATCCCGAAGAACAACAAGCACAAATTCAATGGAACGAAATTATGCTGGGAATAACCAAGAAAGACCATAAAAGAATATAGTGGATACGACAGAAGACCCAGGTAATAGATGTCATCAGATCAGTCAACAGAATCAAATATAGTACTATTCTTTTAAAAGTTCCTCAATATGGCCGACCTAGTTACGAAAATTGGTAATTTTTTTTAATGAAAAATAAGTTGGCGTTAGCGAATTCAGAAATTGAAATACTCTTTGGTTAACAATAATATTTTCCAGGATTGTCAAGTTGACGTTAAAGTTAGGTTATTAGGTGGTTGTCATAAATAAAAACATAAATTATTGAAATTATTTAATAAGAATAAAGGTATTTTACCGCAGATCCAAAGGGATTTTACTTAAAGGTATTTTATAAACTTTCTCAGTGAGAATATTAACTCCCCTGTTTCTTATATTTCAGTTAAAGGGACGTAAGAACTATAGGAAGTAAATTTTTGTTTTCATGTTTTGACGATATCTGAGAGTTCCTAGAATTATCAAGATTATTGAATAATTATAGTTGTTTAATAAGTGAAATTGATAGAAGACTTGGAAATAGGATGATGCTTTTCATGTTATACTTGATAGATCACCCCATTTCTCTTAATTTGTTTTTATTTCAGCACAGTTAATCACAAATTGAATTGATGTGTGCAAAAACAGCTATATATTTTCAAACATCTTATTTAAATAGTCCTTTTATATACTGTTAAACTGTATCAACTACAAAGTATTTAGCAAAAAATTATAAGGTAATAAATTTTATAGATATAATTTATGAAAATTTATAATATATAAAGATTAGAACACAATCCTTTGAAGGAAAAAGAAATACTCAAAAACTCATTAAATATACTTTATTAAAAATAGCAATATACAAAAACATCCATGCAAACTGTAATAATCAGAACATTATCCACATTATACCTTTATTAAATTTGTGTCCACACTCCTGTCAAGGAAAGCCAGAAATGTTTGTTTAAATATTAACTTATTTTAAATTGCCAGAAACACATCAGAATATATCACAACCACAACTATAGGTTAATCAGTACTAAATTTTTAAGTGATGCGTTAACTAACAAGTATAGGATAAAAACAATTATTAATATAGAGTGTACTATACAATGTCCTGCTTATTTATGAAATGACTTTCCCTTCAAATGTGAGGAATACCAGTAAAATAAAACATAATTTTTGGTTTGGTTTGGTGTTTGATATTCTAACTACATCTATTACAAACCTTAAGTGCTTTTAGTGTGTAACTGTATTTTATTATTCTTTGTGTATCCTGTAAAGTAAAAAAATATATATTTCAAGAAATATAAAAACAATGCAATAGATATCAAACAGATTCATAAAAACTACTTACAATTATTGTACATAATTATATATTTCAAGTGTTATTTGATGTTTGGTCCCATTACCAACATTACCTTATTTAGGTCTTCTCTACTAACTCAACTTTTAAACCTGTTTTAAACCTTCTTTATATTTTAAAACTGATTTACAACAATCTGTAATGCCCGCGCTCTTTCCTGTGAAATATAAGTTTTAATCTATTTATTATCATATAGTACATATTAACAAACCTGAAAATTACTGATACGAGGAAACTTCTCAAAATAATTAGAGACTTTTTTACAAACATCTGGACTAATTTATTTTCACGAATTTGTGAACGAGTCAATGTTTTCTAATACGTTTTTAAGCGTTTTGCACATTTTGAATATCTTCCAGCCTATTCGTCAATTCTTGATCGGTGAAAAGATTATTTATAACGATATAATTAGTACTGCAGGTTGCAGGTTAAATAAAAGAACAAAATCAAGTAGAATTTGTGAATAAAAACTCAAAAAATAATGAAAATATTTAGAAAAAGGAACCGTAAACGTCAATGTCAGCCAAATGTCAGAGTTCAATTGGATTTACCACAGATTATCAATTTGAACGATTTGAAGTACAGTCGATTCCAGTCTTTGAATAAGAAGACTAAGGAAGGAGCATATCAAAAATCTTAGGTACACCGCGATGGGCCTCAAATATGGCCGACTTAAATTCCGGTTTATCAGTGTCGTTCTAATTTTATTTAAAAAATGTAAAACTATGATGTAGGGTAGACATGGGGTAGACTCAATAATTTGTTGTATTTTACGTTGTGAATAAATGTTGGTAGTTATTAAAATTGTTATAAAAATATATAATTCTAATAAAAATAGATAAGTTATAATAAGTATTTATTAACACAAACATCCGATACGCTACTGAAGCAGGTAAGTCAAATTAACGTATCTAAATTCTTTGACATCTAATCTTTGACAAGTAATAAATAAAAGCTAAAAATGCAAGAAAAATATATAATTTAGTTAATTTAAGTGAATTTCATAAATGATCGGTTTACTACACGTATGTATATTATATAGTCACTTACTAGCGAAAAGTTGTTCCACTATTTCACTCAATTTTTGCCGAGATCTACCGCACGCTACACAACCAACTATTTTAGAGTCTTTTTCGATAAATCGCGATAGTGTCACTCAGAGAATAGGTACATTAAAGAAATGCTAACTTCATGTTAAAAAATGGAAACAGACGCCACCTGGTGTCGCCTGGCAGTACTAGCTAAATTGAGGGGAATTTGAGGGGCGGGGCTTAAAAGAGGGGAAATTTTTAAAAAAATATTTTTAGTTATCACCAAAGGTATCACTGACTTACTGTTTAAAGTTAATAAACATATTTTTTATTACTTTAATATAATTTAATGTATTAAAAAATATGTCTATTAACTTTACACAGCAAATCAATGATATTATTAAAGACTTATTATTTTCAGAGAAAATTCATAGTAAATAAATTACACATTCGTAAACAATATCATTTATTTTTTAGAGCTGCGATTTATATTACAATAATATTAAAATATATATATTTTTTTAACAATGAAAAAGAATATCCCGGAACCTGAAAAAGAAAGATGATCAATTAATCACTTAAATTAGTTCAAAATACATTTTGCAAATAACTAGTGAATTGGAAAGATAAACATACTATTAAAAAGACATTTTAGTAGTATGTTATCATCTATTTACTGATTATACATAAGTATATAATAGGTAAATAACATGCATAAGGCACTATGATACAACTACCTGTATCATTATAACACACTAATATCACAAAAAATATATGCTAATTTAAATTCCTTTATTGATCTAATGAAACACTATCTAGCCTCAATGCATGCCATCCCAAAGGCAAAAAAAAACTGTTATACCAAATAAATATAAGCTGAATAAAACATAAACCAAGCCAACGTGCATAAACAACCAAAAAATGGACCAAAAAATACTTTTATCAGATCATACCCTTGGATATATTATGTATTTTATATATCGCACATCCCGTTCAAAAGTTTACTAACTCAAAATAGAGAATATAGAGAACATTGTCAGGAGAATTAAAAGAAAATTTAAGTTAAGGCAATATGCTCCTTTTTGCATATTAACGGCCAAATAATATAATGTTGATTTAATAAAATTTTACTGGCATCCTTCTGAGGTATAAATCAGATTAAAAGGACATTGTTTTTGTAATAATTGTTTGTTTTGTAAACATTTTTTGAAGACAATACAGTTTTGAACGGGCTGTGCGATATAAAACAAGGATCTTACTATTATTTGAGGTTAGAAAGTATTTAAATAATATAAAACATAATCAAAATCATTTTTCATCATAAATTATAGAGGTACTTACGTGTTTTGATATTATTATCAGGAAATAATACGTTTAGTTAAACAGGTACGCTGCCAGGCAAGTTCTATCGGCGGGTCTTTGCAAAAGTTGAAATCTAAAAATACAAAAATACGTTTACATCTTAGTTGTATTTACGAATAAAGTATTTGTGTGTAATTTCTGACTTACCAGTTAACTGAATAATCGCATTAAATACATCCAAATGGTCATTTAATATTGTAAAAAGCAAAATTGTTTTAAATCACTTGCCAGGACAGCCCGGCCAGCTTCTTTGTTGGCAAAATGGCCGCGGTATCATGATTTAAGCAATGTGAGTGACAAAGAAAGCCAATGCCTGGCAGATGTTGCTTTCTTTGTCGTTGGTCCTGGCACGTTTAAATTTGACTGTTGCCTGTTTTCCCATACAAGTGACACCCCCGTGGCGTCACTGTTAATTTAAGTTGTGCCACAATTTTCATCTAGATTTACTACCTTTATACAACTATCAGTAGTAGAATAAATAATAAATAACATAAAATAAGCTCCGTAAAGACTGACAAATCCACAAAATTTCAAATCAAATTGAAATGTGTCAAATGAATCGTCAAACAGAACTGTCAAGGATCCCCACCCTAGAAAGCTTTTATGGTGGCTTTTCCGCCCACCATGCATGAATACATGGATAGCATTATGCTCCTTCCTTAGTCTTCTTATTCAAAGATTCCAGTTTAGAGATTTTCGTTTTTTAAGCCTCCCATACTGAAGTCCGCCATATTGCGAAGTTTTAAATGAATACAAGTATACCTCAAGTGGTAATGGGCGGGACACCAGGCAAGAAGAACGGACAACAGATGGACCACAAAAATTACAGCATGGTACCCACGAGGAATTAACAGACCTAGAAGAAGACCAAACCTGAGATGGGATTCCATGATATTAGAAAATTATCAGGGATGACTTGGACTCGCATAGCCAGCAATAGACAACAATGGGCCCAGTTACAAAGAGAGTACCTAAACATGTGAGGAAGGCTACACCATAATTGGAAATGGTTGAATAGCTGATAATATGATCTAGGATTAAAGTTCTAAGTGCAAAAAACTGGACCACCTTGTATTGTAATTTAAATTTTCTTATCAATGTTCAAATCTATGCATGGAATTTTTTGTTGTTTATTTTATTTCTAATATTGACCGATGTATATTCTATAAATATCACAGATTAATTTCTAAAGATATTTGGAGGACTTTGTCAACACATTAAACGGTTTGAAATCCATACGGTACTCACCTTGTTTGTATTCAAATAGGGATTAAACAGAGACGGACTTGGAATTTCCATTGCATGTTTGAACACACGTATAGGTAGGGGCAGATATTGCGGATAACCCCAGAATTATATCTTGGCATTATAATTACCTTGTCGTTAGCGTGATTTAGTCTCAGTTTAACCAAAGGACAGATTGATTGATTGGTCATTGGAGTCGAATCAATATCGATAATGAGTTTATTTTAGTCTCAGAAGAAGTTAGTATTAAACTGAAAGTAATTACTTGAACTTAGTTTTTTTTTCTGGTGTTATTGGTGGTTAAAGAAACAAATTATGAGAAGGAAAAGAAAATACGAAGAAGATATACACAAGGTGATTGATGTAATTTTTTTTATATTGAGGAGTAAGATTAATATTTAAAATTAAATTGTGATATTTTAATGTTAAGAATCAGGTACATTGGTATTTTGGTATACAGGGTTGTTCACCACATATGACACGAGTATTGTAGCTAAACGATTAGATTTTTACAAATTGTAAGTTTTGGGTTCGTTGAAGGACTATTAGAGCTACAATTTTAAAATATTTTTACATGATACAGAGTGTGCCAAATAAGTAAAAAATATTATAGTTGTTTTTTTTTAAATGGAACACCCAGTATATTATTCTATTATTTGATTCTACGATTGAAATAAAGGTAAATTTGATTAAGGTTTATCACACTTAAACCTTACCGTTTTTGAAGTATTTTCAATTTTATGAAATTGCAGTTAAGGCTTTATTTCTCCAAGGGTATCAAAGTTTTTAATACTAAATATTTACTGAAGTTTATTTATTGATCAGATATTGTGTTGCAATAATAAACAAAATACTGTTATACAGAGTGAAATTTATATTAAATAATTACTAGCTTTAAACAGCAATAACTTCTTTAATTTAAATGGAATAGGTACCCTGTATCTTTTAGAGAACCAGATGCACAATTTAATTGTTTATCAAATTTTATTATACCATTTTTTACCTATCCCTTCAAGTTTTCGTAGAAAATGCATTTTCTTATAATTTAGACCTCGTTTATCAATATACCCATGGAATATTGACACTTTAAATTATTTTTAAATATGTAATACATTTTCATAGGTGGCGCCACCTACAAATGGGAGTCATATTGACATCAAAATCAAATTTCTCATATCAAAAAACATCCGTCCACCAATTTTCATCCAAATATTGACGTTGCTTCAGAAATTATTTGGAAAAAATCGAAATAAAACTGAAACTTCTACACCCTGTATCTCCGAAACTAAGTATTTTAGGACCTACATTTATACAAACTTTTTTATTTTTTTTTATCTGCAGAATATGCTGTCGAAGTTTCCGGAATACAATTCGAACCACCCTGTATATTTGATTCACTTGGGCTGCCTGTGTTCCAACAATTTCAAATATGAGAAAAATATTTAGTTAAAGGAGCGTTAAAATAGAGAACTAGAAATTGTGAGAAACCCGCAGCCTGCATATTCCTGTTTTAATAAAGAGGAATATTTTCCTTATATTTGGAAGGAATGCATTTCCCGCTGCAGCAGGTAATGAAATACGTAGATATTAAAATTCCCCAAAAAATTTGTAGGCGGGTTCATTTCTTGAAAAAAAAATCTACAAAATAAAAAAGTTATTTTTTTAAACCCTAAGCCCACGGTCACACCGAAAGCGTTTCTAGCGTTTTGCGTTTTTTGCGTCTCAAGCGCTTTTTGCGATTTTACAGTTTTAAGCGCTTTTTTCGATTTGTGTCATTAAAAACACGCAAAAGACGCGGCAGGTCTGCAGTTTCTATCAAGATGTCAATAATTAGTAACGTCACAAGCTCGTGGATTCCCGGCCCGTTCAACAATCAAAGGCTGATTCATGGTACACCGGGCAGTACCCGAGCCGGGCACGTTCCGTAAAGTAGACACCGAGCCACGTCCGGGCCTTCAATATATGCTACACCGAGTGGACAACGGGGATCATGTCCGTGCCGATTATATTCTAGAAAACAGTGTTGCCGCAGTGGTACATTTGTACCAAATTTGATACTTTTAATTCTATTTGGTACAGTAGTACTACATTTTCAAATCCAGGATGATTTGGTACAATAATTATTTCCCACGCGCACCGAAATTGAATAGATATTTAATAATTATTGTCGTTGATATTGCATTAAACGCGCTTACCGATACCATTCGGAGAAAATCCGCATTAATTAACGACGTATTATAAACGTTGTAATGTCTATAGCGTTGCCTATATTAAATAACCCGAAGAAAAAACTTGAAAATTTACTGTTTCTAACATGCTTCTATATTTGCGTTTTTTTTAAATAAAATTTAAGTTTTCCAAGTATTGTGTGTAGTATTAGAATTACTTAGAATTCTTCAACCTATACATACTTATAATTGGGTTTTCTGAATTTCTATTTCATGTTTTTCGTCTCGATTTGTGTCTTTCTCCAGGAAGTTTTTTTATGTAGAAATTTATGAAGAAATTCACAGCGACCAAACCGGTTAAAGTCATATGCAGATGTATTTTGTTGTGCTTTAAAAAATTGTACCAAAGTGGTACATTTTTAGTTTATAATGTGGTACGCGCTAAAAGTTGGGTGCGGCAACACTGCTAGAAAACAGCCGCTATAGGCCCGTAGATGAACGAAGTATTTAGCCCGGGCGACTCATTTATGTTTGCCGCAACGGGGCCGGACCGTAGCGGATCCGAGGAAAAATGTACACCGACATTTCTCGGACGGGGCACGGACGGGTTCCGGCGAAGCTCGGCCCGTGCTCGGCTTAGCATGAATGCATAGGTATAAATAACATTTGACAATGTTTGGCCGTGCCTTCACCGTCGCACGGCCCCGGCCCGTCACGGTGTACCATGAATCAGCCTCAATCCTGTGAGAAAGAGATAGGCGAGATCGGCGCCGTTAGCGTTGAAGACACGAAGATAAAAGATGCTGGGATTGAATTGTGGACGGGCCGGGGCATATATTCGGAGACAAACAGAATCTACTGCTAGTGCCAGGGGTGTGTGTAAAAATAATAATTATTATTTGCCATTTATTTTACGAATTTTAGTTTATATTATGTGTATAGTTTTTTTTATGTTGTAGTGTTGTGGTTAGTACTTGTTATAATCTATACTAATATATAAAATCCTTAAGTGACTGACATACTGATTAATCACGATCCTGCTCAAACCACTCAACGTAAGAAGCTCAATTTTGCCATACACGTTGATTCTAGGGTGTAGAGGTTCGATAAGAAGGGATTTTTCGAAATTCCAGTTCCAAGAGGGTGAAACCATCCCTCAAATATTACAATATTTTTATTTAAAAACGGTCAAGTTTCCTAAAAACGTTTAAACACGTATATTTTATTTTGTTTTTTACATATTTTAAGAATTTTAAAATGTATACAGGGTGTTTCGAAAAATCTGGTTATTGATTAGTCACGATCCTGCTTCCAGCGCTTGACGTAAAAAGCTGATTTTTGGAAAACAGATTGACTTTAGGGTGACTTTAGGGGTTCGATAAGAAGGGATTTTCGAAACTCGAATTCTAAGGGGGTGAAACTATCCCTCAAATATTAAAATCTTTTTATTTAAATTATGGTGAGTTTTTCGGAAAAACTCTAAACACGTATATTTTATTTTGTTGTTTTACATATTTTAAGATTTTTATAAATTTATACAGGGTGTTTCATAAAATATGACTCATTGAATAATCACGATTCTGCTTAAACCGCTTGACGTTTAAAGCTGACTTTAGGGGTTTCTCAAATCTTAAGTTCCAAGAGGGTGAAAACGCCCCTCAAATATTACAATATTTGTTATTTAAAAACGGATAGTCTTTCGAGAAAACGCTTGGACAAGCATAATTTATTTGTTTTTTTCATATTTTGAATTTTTTAAAAAATCATACAGGGTGTTCCAAAAAGTTGGGTAATTTCTTAACCACGATTCTGCTTTAAACTGCTTGACGTAAAAAGCTTATTTTTGGCAAACGGATTTTTCGAAAGTCAAATTCCAACGAGATGAAACTACCCCTTTAATATTACCAAGTTATATAATAATATCGCCATATTGTTTTTTCTCATGCTGACATAAATGTGAGAAAATTTTATCCAGTTGTATGTTAATGGAAATTCTTGTTTTGCTTTATCATCACCATTACAAATGATTAATTCCACGCGAACGAAGTCCTATGTGTCGTAATAGTTATTATATAATATAATAAATAATTATAATTATACAGGGTGTCCCAGAAATGAGTGCAGATATTTTAGGGGTGGTAGATCTGGTCAAAATAAACATATTTTCTAATTTACCATTTTAAAATAAATTGAAAATAACCGAGATTATTTAACTTTGAAAATTTAAAAAATAATCGCAACATTTTGAGAACCGCCGACAGATATTGCCAACTACATCCAATTACCGGATCAAGCCCGAATTTTAGTTAATTCGACGCACTGTGTTGCCATATGGACAAGAACGATGATATGTTTACAAGTAAGTCATTAAATAACAACACCTGATGAGTTTGCAGAGATGCATTACATTTTTAAGATTGGGATATTATTACATACATAAAATAAATTAAAAGTTAAATGTTTAAAAGTTAAATTAAAAACTTACCCAACATTAAAAAGATACTTATGACAGATCGATGTATCTGTGACAGTTCTCTTTTCGATACACACTTAACTAAAATACACTTCATTGTGCTGGCTTTACTTGTACGTGCTATTACAAAACTGCTAAAATAACAGTCCCCATTTTTAACTTAACACATTATTTTCATATAGGCTTTATCACAATTTGAACCACTGATTTACAAAACACCTTGAAATCTTTCCGAATGAATAAATGTTGAGAATTATTGTCTCTTACCGCCACTTTACGAAACTACTTTCAATCTAAGAAAATACATGTTTCACTCAACAATTTTAAATACGTATTTTGCTTTTTCGCTATTTTTCGATGTATTTCGACAATTCCAACAGCCCAACCATCGGCCAAGACAGCCACGCATCACTGGTTGGTAACTGCTAACAGAAGTGTCTAGTCCTAGCAGTCAACTATTAAGCTTGACCAATCAGGTTGGTTAGCGTGGTTATTTGGAGTGTGTTAATTCATTTGTGTTTGTCAAAAACTCTAACGTGATTGGTCGGGCCTTAACAGTTGCCTGCTAGGGCTAGACACAAGTACTGCTCACTGCTCAACTTTGTCGCGCCGGCGTGTCAAGCTTGCTTCAGGGTGAGGGTTGCCTCAAATATTCAATATTTTTAAATTTAAGACACTCGAAGCGATCAAACGCTTATTAAATTTTAAAAATAAAACAGAAAAACATGAAAGGAAACAAACAAAACACAAATTAATTGATTATTGATAAGGTCACAAAAAGGAATTTCTAAAATGTTTATCGTAATTCAGAATTCAATATATCGAAAACAGCCCGACGAATAATCTTTAAATTCATTTTCGTTTTGTGTTGTTTCCTTTCATGTTTCTCTGTTTTATTTTTAAAATTTAATACAATTTGATTGCTTCGAATGTCATTGAATTTGAAATTGTTGTAACTACGGCAACGTTCAAGGACGGCTCAAAGGACCAGTTTACACGTGGCACTCTTGGCCGACGCGCGACGGTTGGGCTGTCAAAATACATCGAAAAATAGCGAAAAAACAAAATACGTATTTAAAACTGTTGAGTGAAACATGTCTTAGATTGAAAGTAGTTCGTAAAGTGGCGATAAGAGACGGTATTCAAAGTAATGTGCGCTTTTCAAGGTGTTTTGTAAATCAGTGGTTCAAATAAACAGAGAAACATGAAAGAAAACAAATATTGAATTCTAAATTACGATAAACATTTTGGCAAACGGATTTTTTTGTGACCTGGTTGTGAATAATATGATGAATCATTTTCGTAAACGTCATAAACGTAATGTTTTAGTTAATTTTCGGTGGTTTTGTTAAGTTTTTCATTGAAAGGGTAAGTACTAAAAATAATAAATGTGTTTTTTTCTATAATAATTATTAACTGATAAAAATTTAACATTCCTAATTTTTGAGTAGAAATTTTTCTATGAATTTATAAATGTAGAACTATGTAGAATGTGGATAACATAGGAGGTTGCAACACTCCAACGAGATGAAACTACCCTTCTAATATTACCAAGTTATATAATAATATCGGCATATTGAATCGCCATACATTTTTCTCATGCTGACATAAATGTGAGAAAATTTTATCCAGTTTGTATGTTAATGGAAATTCTTGCTTTCCTTTATCATCACCATTACAAATGATTAATTCGACGCGAACGAAGTCGCTGGTACACGTAATTATAATATAATATAATAAATAATTATAATTATATAATAGAATAGTAAATATTTCTAGTTGCTAATGCAATTTTAGGATATGATTTATGAAACATTTTGGAGTGAAACTTCTTTACGCGCGCTGAGAGTAAAAATTCAAAGCCGTGACATACGAGCTAGTGAGACGGCCTTGACACACGAGCTCGTTGTAACGAAACGTGTTAACGGCTTAGAAATACGTAGCGACGCGACGTGTATTTGTGGAGCAGTCCACGTGTTTATCAAAAATATTGATATTTTAATACAAATTTTGTAAAAGCGAATCAAATTATTACGTGTAAAAAAAACATTTGTTATACGTTAAAAATTATTTTTATTATTTTACGCCAATAAAACTGTTACACTTAAAAACTATGTTTTACGCGTATAAAACAATTTGTTACTGGTAGAAAACTATTTTTTACGCGTATCAAACTATTTGTTGCGTGTAAAAATATATTTGTTACACGTAAAATACTCTTTTTTTACGAGCCAAAAACTTATTTTTTCTGGTAGAAAACCTTTCTTACGCAAAAAAAATTACGTGTAAAAAACTATTTGTTACACGTAAAAAACTATTTTTTACGCGTCAAAAACTTATTGTTTCTGGTAAAAAAACTTTTTTACCCAAAAAAAAATATTTTTTACGTGTAAAAAACTATTTGTTTCTGTTAAAATAACTTTTTTACGCAGAAAAAAACACTTTTTAAGCTTTTTTAATTAATTTATTACTTTTTCAACATTTCAAACTACATTTCCTTCAAATTTTTGAATTTAACGCAAAAAACGCTTTCTGTGTGGCCGTGGACTAATGCCGGGTCCAGACCAAGCAGACAAAACAACGACAATACAGAAACACTCATGTTTTACGACAAAATGGCGACAAATCTAATACATTTTTGCGACATTTTTGTCTCATTTTTGTTTTGTTTCTAAATTCGGAGACTTTTCAATGTCCCGTCTCGAGTCGGTAAAGATCAAAGTGTCTATGTTTTGTTCGTATACGACATTTTGTCGGCACAGTGTGGATTGCGTGTGCTACCAACAGTAGGGACCAGTGAAAGCACACATGGTTGATAAAACTCATTCGCAACAACCAAAGATGCAACAACTAAACTTTTGACTTTGTTGTACAATTTGTCTCAAGTTTGTCTTGTCAGAATTCCCCATTTTGTTTGTGTCTTGTCTCAAAATCGTGTTTACTTTTTGTCACCTTGGTCTAGACCCGGCATAATAATTGAACCAACTGAGACCAATATGTCAGTATTATTTTAGTAATCAAGAACACTTTATATCAAAGAATTTATTTATATCAAATTTCAGGTATTTTTATATTTAAAAAAAAAATAGTAGAACGGATAGACACACGAAACCTCCAAAAACATTGGATTTGTTTTTGAATTCGCCCTTATTTAAATATGAATTTTCTTTCCCGCTTTGTTTTTTCGATTAAATTTCCATTTTGCCTGGGTGGGAAACTTGTTTTTCGTTTGTTCGGGCTAATCAAGCATTTATTTATTTTTCCCGGCCTGTATAACACGAATTTAAACGGTCCGAAAGAGTTTAAAAACAGAAATTTTAGAAATAATTAATCGTTGGGTGTATTTTGATGATCTTTTAAACGACGAATTTCAGTCAAAATCTGGTTAAATGTCGGTTAAAAATATCCTGGGAGATTACCTACTAATGACGCGAACTTTTCAAATTCAATTTAATATTTTCTTTCATTTAAAGCGGACTTTCAAAATTTGTTATTTTGCGAACATGAGTTTTTATTATCTGTAAAAATAACCTGGAGCCATCACTTTTACTGTTTATGATCATTTTGTGGTCATCTTTTGACAAGTTTATATTTGTTTATTAATTGCAGTAAACATTATGTGGTGTGTGGTGTGAATATTTTATATGTAATTTTTTGGATTATATTCGACACTATTTTTTTCATATGACACAACACTGATGAAGGCTATAATGTTAGCCGAAACGTTTTTTTAACCAAATAAAAATAATGAAAACTTAATCAGCGTTTTTTCCGAACCTAAATCCCAAGAAAATCAAAAATTTTAGAATAATTTTACATATAAAATGACAGCGATCTTTATTTCATAGCCATCGCTGACGCCTTTTTTTCTATGATATTGTATTATTTGCAAATATATTTTTTCGAACATTAATAACAATACATCATTATTAGTAGATATTGAATATTTTTTTGTAAAAATAAGATCGCTTTTCAAAACTCAAAATTTAAAATATATATTACATTTTACCCATTATCTTATATACCTATTCATTATTTTTATATTGTAAAACATTTGCTGCATTTGTATGGTTCATAGTTTATTTGCCAAAGTATTTATTCCTATAAATAGGTATATTGTATTTATTAACTGTATATTATGTATATTTAATGTAAACTATATCATTTTTAAAATACAAACAAAAAATACGAGGAATAATTATCTTTTTCATGTGTTCTACAACATATTTATTAATCCGTAGTATCTAACTAGCGTGACGTCATAAATCTCACCCGAGGCTGTTTTATTAGAGACGGCATTGGTCTGATATTTAGAAATGTCAAAAGCTGATGATTTACTTTTGAGAATTATGACATTTCGTGTTGATTTTTGCAAGAAGAGGATGAACTGTCACTTGTTTTATTATTTTCCTTTTCTATTTCACGAAAGTAAAAAGAGTTACCTATCTGATTCGTTCAGGCACTCAATTTAAAGAATATCAGTAACTTTTTTGACAAAGGGATTTTATATTTGCCTTGTTGGTAAAAAATAACGGTCAAAATTCAAAGTTATTCATTTTATAGACTATACTTGCCGTTCATCACTGCGCACGCAACTTACTGCTTGGCCTTTGGCGAGTACATACAACAAGCGACGGGTGAAAAACCGTATTTTTAAATACGAGTGATATTTCGCTCGAGCGATCACTCGATTATTGCAATCGCTTGAAACTCGAGTACTCGATTATTGAAATTAATCGGTTTTTCTCATTACTACTGTGTATGGACGTTTACTCTCCAATATACAACTCGCCGCATTTACAAGGTACCTGGTAGATGCACTCTTTCTCTTGTTTCAATGATTCCGGCCTTGTTTTTGTTAGGGCGCTTCCTAGAGTCTATCAGATTTGAAGACAGTTTTAATGTTACACCTTATATATATCAACACCAGGAGGCATTAGAAAAGGAGACAGCCTTAACCCCTTCTTATTCAATCTTTTAATGGACATCATCATAGGAAAAGTGACCTCTGAATCTAGTGATGTTTAATTCATTCGATAACCAGGAGGTTAACTTACTGAATGGGACACAACAGAGTTATCATGGTATGTTACGCTGATGGTGCAGCCATTAAAAGAGCTGGTAAGATGCAAACTGGTAGTAAAAAACAAAATTATTGAACAAGTATCACAGTTTAAATACCTAGGAATAGATATGTCGTACTACCATGATTCATAGAAAGATCTGTGAAGTCAAATAAACAGAGCAACGGCCATATCAGGATGTTTGAGGGAAATAGTGTGGATAAACCTCTTCTCATGCGACCAGACAGCAAAATTAAACTTTATATGACCTGTATCAAACCAATAATGACATATGGCTTAGAAATTCGGAAATTTATGAAATTTTAGGAAATTTTACTTTAAGAGCTACGAACATTATTTTGCCGGCTCTTTTTGCAGTTAAGCGATTCCTTTTTTTAGTATGGATAAAACTGAAAGTACTGAAACTTCTCTCAGTGGCTGCAAATGACGTTGGTAAAGACAGCAGAGCAACAGCTAAATATTTCAACTGAGTATTTTTACATATTGCTTGCCACCAACTTAGATTGTGACCATTTTTAACTGACATCCAAACGTAGTCGAGAGCCCATAAACTCGATTTGACGCAATAATTTGTTACATCTGTAAAAATGGCTTCTTTATTATTGACAAACTGAGGATGTTTGTTGGTGATATTGTTGATAAATTCCATAGTGGCTATGTGTTCTTCATTGTTAAGGTGCTCTCCCAGGAAACAGAGGGGGCTAAGAGATTCGCGGCAAAATGCATTATTTTAAAAGCCATACGTTTTCTATTTTGTAAGGCGGAGAAGCCTTCTTTTTCTTCTGATTTAACAATAGGCATACTTGATACACTTTCGTTAAATTTTTGCTCAATGTCTTGAATTTTGAAAAGAAATTTCTTGCAAAATTCGGATTTTTGCGAATATTCGCGATTTTGGGACCGAATATTTCGGAAATTTCTGAAATTTCCTGCAAAATTCGAGTGGAAATATTCGCTACCAACATCACTAGTTAAGAGCCGCTGAAATGAAGAACCTAAGAACCATAATGGGGAAGACTAGAAGATACAGAATTAGAAACACAAATATCTGACAACAATGTGGAATACAGGACGTAGTGAGATGGGGTATAGGCAAAGAAAAAGACAAGGTTCGCACACGTAAAACGCATGGAAGAAAACAGGCTACCATGCATAGCTCTTGAAGGGAAACCCATGAGTAAGAGACAGTCGGGAAAATCGACTAGATCTTAAATAAGTAGAAGAAGAAGATCTCCGCAGTTCACCAAAGCGCAAACATGGCGGCCACAATGGCATAAGAAACTTTTTGGATGCGCATTCGTCAAAGCTCACTCTCCCTATAGCTCTTTATATCTCTCAGACAATCTCATCGTTGTTGTGTTTCTATTTTTAGAATGCCGTCGCTACTTAAATCCGGGGACTCAATTTATCTGAAATGAGTATCTTACGGACTTGCTACTTCCATTTAAGTTGGCCACGCTGCAACAAGGAAAGGTTTTATCTTGATTAGCGATGTTTAATTCATTCGGCGCTTTATCTTATTAAAAGAGCTCGGATTTTCTTTTAACTAGTTCTAAGTAAAATGTTGCTTTTCCCCGTACAAGCCCAGAACGAGTTTCATTTTGGTTTTATATGATACTCGTTGCTTTTTCTATTTGGAAAATAAATGTAGCAGGTCACGTTTTATCTGAAAATATATAAAAATGTTATTAAAAAGTTCAGATTAAAGTATTAACCTTCCAGTAGAATGTCGATCTATTGTGTCCCCCTTTCTTGAGTTATAACTCATCATACAGTCTCAGGGCTTTAATAAAAGCCAGTATCTGAGACGGTTTTACAGAGGTTAGTTTTCTATCCCCGATATCAGTCGTACCAAAGTTCATGGCACGAATGGTTGTCGTCCCGGCGCCGCACAGTGCTTCGAACATATGGCTCTAGAGGACAAAAATGCAAAACTTCTCTTTTATTGTAGGCAATTTATTCAAACTAGGTTTATTTGACACAAATGATGAGTACTCTCATTGTACTAAATGATGATGTTCTTAGTCCCACGTTTATGAAAAAAAAATCTTATAAATAATAAAAATGTTGGAGCTGTGTTCCATCTAAGGAATAATAATTTATAGTATGAAAACGGTGTAAGTATTAAATAAATCCCTGTGATAAAAAAGAATTGAAATAACATTAGAACATGATTCCTACAATATAAGTCTAATATAAGATAAAAATATTTTTCTTTAATGAAAAAGAAACATTAATGTTATATTTAATTAAAAAAAACTTAAGATACTATAAATTTACTTTAGGACAACAAAATGCAAAGATCGTAACTACTCTGATTCAGAAGAATCACTGCTGACAGAATCTTCCAAATTTATAGTATCCAAATCACAGGTAGATGAAGTATCCTCACATATAAGATATTTCTGTACATTATTTTCTAATATGTTACTTTTTCGCGTTGTTACTGTTCTTTTTGTTGGTATGAGGGGTTCGGATGTTATTAGTTACCTCTTTAATAGACCATATCCATATATTATTTTTTCCTTTTCTTGGGTATGAGGTTTTATAATAAATTGAAAGATGGAAACTTTTTATGCGACGTTTCGCTCCAACATAGTGGGCTTTTTCAGGTACAAGTGGTGTCTCATTTGACTGGAAGGTTCATCAATATCTAATAAAGAACACATTTTTTGAAATACAAATAATTTTGAGTTCTTGTCCTTATGATCAAGCCAAGTATTAACCAGATCGGCATTGCTTATTACTTTTACTCCATCTGAAAAGTATTATAAAATAAAGTTCGTCGCAAGCAGACGCAGGTGAACTATACAAAAATTAAAACTGTATGAATATAACAACAAAAATATTCAATAAATACGATATGTTTTGATATGTTTTTTTTAATGCCTTTTTGAAGTTTGAAAACGTCAAATTTTTATACCCATTTAAGAATCATCTTAAAAAATAAATAAAAACTAAACAATCACGAACTTGTTTAGAAATACATTTAAAGTACATACCTTGTGTTTAACAATATCCATAGTGGCTTTCAATTTAAGTACGTACCGTTTAACTCCATAATATTCAGAACTACTATAAATGTTATTCTTTTCACTGATAAGATAATGATCGCAACATTTATTTTTAGTGAAAATATTTGCTAACATAAAACGCTGTTTATGAAAAATAATATACAGGATGGTTGAACATTGCTATAAGTATAAAATTACATATTCAGATAAAAATTAAGTAATTAATAGTCAGTAAATTTTAACTTTTTTTCAATTTTTGTCCATGGGACGAATCACTGTGCGCCGGCGCACTCAGTGATGAGGTGTTCTGGTGTTTCCCCATTTTCCCTACAGAATCTGTATTCTCCGTTGTTTCTTAGCTTCAATCTGCTGAGGTGTTTGTTGAGGAAATAGTGTCTTGTTAAAAACCCCGTTACAATCCGAAGAATCTTAAATCAAGGAAAAGTTTTGATTTTTCTCGGTCATAAGTTGTGGTCATAAATGAGAAATTTCTTTTGACCGTATGGTATAATGTTTTTTATAAAATACAAAAGGATTTTCCTCGGGACAAAAACGTTTTTGACTAAAACGTGACTTTCAGTGATTTTTTTTTCAAAAGATTTCAGACTAAATTATATTTATTTTTATTTAATTAATTTTAATAAATTTCACGCATGTGTAAATGATATGAACTGTTGTTTAAATCGAAAATTAGTATTATCATATTTACATAAATTACACAAATATGTTTGCACTAATTATCGTTAATGAAATATAAACCTCATTTGCAAACTGGGTATTTGACCTTACAATAAATTAATAACGAGTTATATTGTTTTAGGATTATATAGTTAACTTTGAACGTTAAACGAAATATTCCCATATATGTGTAGGGGGCGTTAGCAATTAGTAATATTTACTAGTCTATTATATAATTATAATTTTTTATTTATTTTATAATTTATAACAAGTAAACTAAAATTCCTAAAATAAATGGTAAATAATAATAATTATTTTTACTTACACACACCACTGGGCACTAGCAGTATATTGCATTTGTCGTCAAATATCCAGCCAGTTCAACGATCGATCCGAGTATATCTTTCATCTTCGTCTTTTCAACGCTGACCGCGCCGATCTCACCTATCTCTCTCTCAAAGGATTGATTGTTGAACGGGCCGGGAATTCCAACAGCTTTTCCGTTACTAATCGACAGCTTGATAGAAACTGGAGACCTGCCGCTTCTTTTGCGTGTTATTAATGGACACAAATCGAAATAAAAGCTTCAAACGATAAAATCGCAAAAGCGTTTCACACGCAAAAAAGCAAAAATCGCTTTTTGTTTGGCCGTGGGCTTAGAGTGGCTAAATGCAGAGCCTAAATGATGAGACCGTGCACTATGAACCCCATGGACTGAATTAAAACGTTATTTTTATGTGGATTTCTATGTCATTGAAGAGTATATAAAGACAATTTAATAAACGTACTAAAATACTCATAGAATTTGATTTAATTATCGATTAATTTTAATTTTAGTAGCAGATTTAATACAGAATACATTAATAGCATGTTCTTCGTGTTAATTGTACCTTGTTATGCACAGCAACTGTATCTATTAATAATTATAACGGATTGGACAGACAGATTATATCATATCATATTACACGAGTGAATAAATACGTGTTGCTGTATACAATAATGCTTCCTGTTTATTTATTAATGAATAGGTGGTCAAGCAATAATAGACCGCGATAATTTGGTAGTTATTTAATATAATATATTTTTTTAAATTAATCAACAAAATATCTTTCTATCACAAATGATTATATATGTACATATGTTGGAATTACCAAAATTTGTATCTCAAAATATCTATAATAAGTAATTTTTTTGTCAGTCCGGCAAATTAAAAATGACTTTTACACATAGTGTCTGTTATTTACAGATCTGTTTCTTTAGTACTGCGATATGAAAATATCGGTCCACAATAGTTGTACATAATATCACAAATAACTAATCTGGAAGTAATAGTGCACTGATAACGATGGATATGAGTTCGAGGTTGGCGCTCCACAGAATTCTACCGAGCTTACATTAACTTGATAATAACAGGCATGAAAATAACAGTGCGCTGGCTGTTATTTCTAAATATCAGTCGCAATTTCAACTTCAATATTTAGGAATAACAGTTTTTTTCACAATTTCTCTTCTATAGAATGTTACAGTTTTGCTACAAATACTATATCTAATCTAGATAATTGGCTAAATAAATACTTACACTGGAAGTAACAGTGTAAGTGTTTATTTACATTTACACTGAAGGCACTGACTAAGTGTCGCTGACCACAGAATCCTATCGAGCTCGCATTAACTTACGAATAACAGGCATGAAAATAACAGTGCTCTAACTACCAAACCTGTAATTTTTAAATAACACTAACAATTCTAACTGTTATGTTTTTTCACTATATATTTTATCTACAGGGTTGTTCACCACATACGACACGGAGTATTGTAGCTAAACGACTAGATTTTTACAAATTGTAAGTTTGGGGTTCGTTGAAGGACTATTAGAGCTACAATTTAAAAATATTTTTGCAAGATACAGAGTGTCCCAAATAAATAAAAAATATCAAAGTTGTATTTTTTTAAACGGAACACCCTGTATATTATTACATTTTTAGTTTCTACGATTAAAATAAAGGTAAATTTGATTAAGGTTTATTATACTTAAACCTTACCGTTTTTGAGATATTTTCAATTTTGTGAAATTGCAGTAAAAATTTTAAAGCTTCATTTCTCCAAGGGTATCAATGTTTTTAATACTAAATATTTAATGAAGTTTATTTATTGATCAGTTATTGTGTTGCAATAATAAAAATAATACTACCTTATACAGAGTGTCTAAAAATTTATTTTAAATAATTATTAGCTTCAAACGGCAATAACTTCTTTAATTTAAATGGAATGCCCTGTATATTTTAGGAGAATCAGATGCACAATTAAATTGTCTATCAAATTGTATTATACCATTTTTTACCTATCCCTTCAAGTTTTCGTAGAAAATGCATTTTCTTATAATTTAGACCTCATTTATCACTTTTTAGATTGTTTTTAAAGCAACAAATGTACAAAATGTACAGACTAGTAATATTATCGTTTTTAGCAAAACGATAATATTACTAGCCCATTTGTATGCAAAAAGAAAACTATTTAAATCTTTATAAAAGAGTATACCATTAATTAAATATAATACCATTATTTCCGCTCATATACTAATTAATGACATACTTAATTGTTATCGTTAATAAATTATTATAAATAAATGTGGATTTTTGAGTCAGAAATCAATATAATAATAAGTTATCAAATTAAAGTCTTTGTTGTCATAAATAAGCATTTATTAAAAAATGAAATATCATTTTTAAGGTGTTACTTTTTATCACACTGTCTAATGCCCATATAAAATTCAGTTTTTTAGTATTTGGAGCAATTATTATTAATCAACGCAAACAGTCAGTTAATGTAGTTTGAATACTGGAATCATATTAATTGGTCCTCTTTAAAAAATATTTAAACAGTTTTTTTTTTTTTAATGAAATAAACGAATTATATCGACAATATTAGTATCTGTACTCTTTAAAATTTGGTACATCTTTAAAAATACTCTAAGGTGTCAATATTCCATGGGTATATTGATAAATACGTTCTAAATTACAAGAAAATGCATTTTCTACGGAAACTTAAAGAGATAGGTAAAAAATGATATAATACAGTTTGATAGACAATTAAATTGTGCATCTGATTCTCGTAAAATATACAGGGTGTTCCATTTAAATTAAACAAGTTATTGCCGTTTGAAGCTAATAATTATTTAAAATAAATTTTTAGACACTCTGTATAAGGTAGTATTATTTTATTATTGCAACACAATAACTGATCAGTAAATAAACTTCAGTAAATATTTAGTATTAAAAACCTTGATATCCTTGGAGAAATGAAGCCTTAAAATTTTTACTGCAATTTCACAAAATTGAAAATATTTCAAAAACGGTAAGGTTTAAGTATAATAAATCTTAATCAAATTTACCTTTATTTTAATCGTAGAAACTAAAAATGTAATAATATACAGGGTGTTCCATTTAAAAAAATACAACTTTGATATTTTTTACTTATTTGGGACATTCTGTATCTTGTAAAATTATTTTTAAATTGTACCTCTAATAGTCCTTCATCGAACCCAAAACTTACAATTTGTAAAAATCTCATCGTTTAGCTACAATACTCCGTGTCGTATGTGGTGAACAACCCTGTATACATTGTTATAGTTCTGCTACAAAATGCTGGGTATCTCTGTAAATTACAAATCTGGATATAATAGTTCACTGATACCGATGTATCATGATATGAGGTCGGAATTGCAGCACCACGGAATTCTACCGAGTTCGCATCAACCCCAAAATAGCAGGCATGGATATAACAGTGTTGAGCCTGTTATTTTTAAATAACAGTTACAATATCAACCGTTATTTTAAAAATAACAGTTTTTTCCACATTTTTTCTTCTATAGACTGTTATAATATTGCTACAAAATTTTAGGTAACTCCGTAAATGACCAACCTGAAAATAATAGTACATTGACAACGATGGCTCATGATATTATGAGGTCGTGATCGCAGCACCACGAAATTCTTCCCAGCTCGCATTAACTTGCAATTAACGGGCATGGAAATAACAGTGCACTAACGGCTGTTATTTAGGAATATCAGTTTTTTTCACATTTTCATTTTTAGACATTTGTTATAGTTTTGCTGCAATATTCTGGATATTTTGGTATAGCTTTTTGTACTATAGGAACGGTATTTAATGGCCGTGTTATTTCCTGCTCCGCGAGATTCCTTTGCAGCCTGCATATCGAGTTATTTTTCGATTTCCTCTCTCGCAAAAGCAAAATTATTCATTCGGTTGCACTCTGGCCGCATGCATTTTTAAACAGTTCGCTTTAAAGCCATTCTTCAGTACTTTCTTTTTCCCTTTAGTTACATAACTTGAAGATTACCGATTCGATATTTTTGTTATTATTATTTCCAGATAAAGTAAAAAAAAACATATTTTTCAAATAAAGAAAAATCAAAATGTTCTTGAGCTATTGCATGAGAAAATAAATATGCATCTGCTTAAAAGAACAAATAGAATACGTTCCTTTCTCGAAAGTAACAAGGAATGAACAAGAAAATTAAAATATTTTTCCTGGGCACGACGTTAAAGAAAAATTGTACGTGCTGAGATAACGAGTTTGAATAAAAGTTCTTTGCTTCGCGTGATCTTAATTGTGCAAGGCAAAGGTCGAGGTTCAGGAGCTTATATTGAAAAATATCTCTGGTTGCGCTTTTTTCGCGATGTTATTCATAATAGGCACGCGAAACACGTGTTATAGTTGTTAGCATAGATTTAGGAAGAACAGATATCACATTATGCATTTTAACCCGATCAAACATTCGGAGGTTGACTACGTACTGTAAAAACCAACTGAGATAGAGAAGGCGACATTGCCACATATCAAATTTGCGCCTATCTACTTGGTTTGATTTGCAGAAAAGGTGAATTTAAAACCTTCACCGGATATCAATAAACTCTTAAATTTATGTTGCTCTAATTTAATTTTTAGTTTAGATTTTTAAAGAAGCATGCGTAATAATATCGTTATCGATCCGGCAAGTGAGTCATGCGCAATATCTCTAGATTGTTGTTATTTATTAATTTTTGAATGTTTTGATAAGCAAATTTCTATATAACTTTCATTAACCAGAGGATATATACGTTACTATTAAAGGACATGTTATTAACTTTATTGTGCTTTAACGTATATAACTTTTTTGGCACGTCGCTGCTAGTCTTCCAGAATGAAATGAGCCGTCCGTCCCACCACCCTCGCGACGGCCTTTGGTTTTTATCTGCGTATTACTTTGTTGCAAAACGGTTTTGTTTGAAGTCGGAATCAAGGCCGAAGTGAACTTTTCAGTGGTTTTCAGTAGTTTTTGTTTTTGTTTAACCTATTTTTTCAATCTGCGAATTTTTCATATTGTAGGGGATTGTCAAATGTGCCTCAAAAATTAGCTGCAAATTATCTTAATTTGTTTTTTCACGGTAGGTATTGTTTCCGCCGTAATCGTACATAGGCGTCCCTCAAGGGAGCCTCTCACAATTAAAATAATTTCTAATTATATTTGTTGAATTTTGATCTATTAAAAAACAAGAACGTAGTAGCCGGTAATTGAATTATAATTCGTCTCAATTACTACCTAACTGTTGTAGATCATAACAAATTTGAATATAAACGTTACATTTGAAACTTCATTAGGATTCGTAGAAAGTGACCTTTTTTTTTAAAATTGCGTCCTATTTTTGGTCATTATATATGATATTCTAAAAGGACTTTTTTTTCTTCTACAAAAAAACAAATCTTGTTTATGACCTCTTTACATTTATTGCTTTATTATATCTGCTCCTTCGGCCTTGTTTCGGAGCCGAAAGTTTTTTTTGTCCACCGAAGAAATACATCTGGGCCTAAGTTAGTTTTGTTCTGTGTGAAGACTTCTTTTTTAGAATGGGACGAACTGTAGCAGTTTTTTGGGCTACCAGTTTTACTTGCATTCCTGGAGGAGTTGACAGTGACAGGCCGAAGGTTTTTACCTATTACGTTTTTTGGTTTAGAAGATTTTTTATTTCAAATTTTTACATAAGATGGGGGCCATTGTAATTTTTATTTTTTCAAATTATTTTTGTCAACATACAGGGTGATTCAAACCGCAATACATATGCTTAATAAGTTCATGAAGATTAGGACATTTAACTAAAATTTGATTATCTGATTAGCTACCTTTAAAAAGTAATTAATTCTGTAAATAAACGTAATAGGTATTCATTATTTTGCGACAGAAATCCCATACTGTAGCACACAGATTTTATACTTTTAATGACACAATGCTTTTTTCTATTGCGAGACTTAAAGGCAATTCATTTTCGTATCGATATCATCATAATTACTTGAAGAAGACCGAAGTCAAATCTTGTCTATATATTTTCAAAAACAAACATAATTTTCTCATTAAATATTGATTTTAGGTATAGGAAGTTATTAATAATTATTTGATTAAACAACTTGTACACAGTAACTTGACAGGAAGCTATCGATTGCGAACTAACTAAATCGTTACTAATTAGGTACTAATTTTGAAAGGTTTTTAAGATAAACGAAAGGTAAAACTAAAACCTAAACTATCATTTGAGATTAAACAGGAAGTTCTAAATAATATTTGCATATTCTAAACAAGAAAAAATGTATTTATAAGTTAATTTTTTATTACATTCCTATTAAAATTTGGGCAAAAAAAGAATATTTCTGTTTGCTGTAGGTATATTTCTCAGGGAAAATACGTAAATAAAAATGACTTTTTAAGTCAAAAAAAAGTCAAAAGGACAAGTTATTCTAGGACTTTCCTTTTCAAAAAGGACAAGTGGCAACCATAGGTATTTCTGAATTTTTTTGTTTATTTATTACAACTTTTTTTTAAATATGTTTTGTGCCACCTATGTTTACAAAAATGTCAAAATGTGGATAAATGACTTTTATTCTGAAAAAAAAAATTGAAAGAAAAGTCACCAACCACGCCCCTACTCTCCGAACTGTTTCGGAAGCCTGAGTCACCATAAATTTATTCAAAAGTAGACTGAAAGTTTATATTCTATAAATATTTATTAAATTGAAAATCGCTAACTTAATAATTTTTTTTTCTTCTAACGTTTTTTTTTAAGTTTCTGTGGGATATTAATTTAATTTAAAAGAGCCGAGCTTAAGGCCAAAACATCGTGACAATGTTCTTGATGTATGAAAGTAACAAGGAATGAACTAAGAAAATTAAAATATTTTTCCTGGGCACGACGTTAAAGAAAAATTGATACGTGCTGGAGATAACGAGTTTGAAAAAAGCCTCTTGTTGCGTGGTCGGAAATTGTGCAAGGCAAAGGTCGAGGTTCAGGAGCTTATATTGAAAAAATGTTTGGTTGCGCTTTTTTCAACGATCAGTATTCATAATAGGCACGTCTAAACACGTGTTTTGGTTGTTAGGGATGCAAAGATTGCAAAATAAGCATCGATAACTGACTGTGAGTTTTAATCATCTACTGCAAATTTTCGTGTTTTTTTTAATTTTCTCTAAAACGGTATTGAAAAGTATAAACTGGATTAACTATTTTAGAACAAGCAAAATTTTTTATGAAGAATGCATTTTTGCCAAAATTTCAAAAATAAAAAAGTTTTACCTTTTGTAAAGACAATGCTGTGTCAAATACAGGGTTGTTCACCACATACGACACGGAGTATTGTAACTAAACGATTAGATTTTTACAAATTGTAAGTTTTGGGTTCGTTGAAGGACTATTAGAGCTACAATTTAAAAATATTTTTACAATATACAGAGTGTCCCAAATAAGTAAAAAATATTATAGTTGCATTTTTTTTAAATTGAACACCTTGTATATTATTCTATTTTTAGATTCTACGATTGAATTGATTAAGGTTTATCACACTTAAACCTTACTGTTTTTGGAATATTTTTAATTTTATGAAATTGCAATAAAAAGTTTAAGGCATCATTTCTCCAAGGGTATCAAAGTTTTTAATTCTAAATATTTACTGAAATTTATTTCTTGATCAGGTATTTTGTTGCAATAATAAATAATATACTACCTTATACAGAGTGTCTAAAAATTTATATTAAATAATTACTAGCTTTAAACGGCAATAATTTGTTTAATTTAAATGGAACACCCTGTATATTTTACGAGAATCATATGCACAATTTAATTGTCTATCAAATTGTATTACACCATTTTTACCTTTCTCTTCAAGTTTTCGTAGAAAATGAATTTTCTTATAATTTAGACCTCATTTATCACTATACCCATGGAATATTGACATTTTAGATTATCTTTAAGGATGTAACAAATTTTCAAAGAGTACTAGATACTAATATTGTCGATATAGTTCGCTTATTTCATTAAAAAATAAAAAAACTATTTAAATATTTTTTGTTAAAGAGGACCAATTAATATCACGCAGTATTCAAACTACATTAATTGACTTACGTTGATTAATAATAATTGCTCCAAATACTAAAAAACTGAATTTTGTATGTAGAATTAGACAGTGTAGTAGAATTAGAATAAGTGGGAGGGGGGTTAATCTCTGCGACCTTAGAGATCTATTGTGTCCCCCTTTCTTGAGTTATAACTCATCATACAGTCCCAGGACTTCCTACGGAGACCCGTGTCCCTCACAGTCGAGGAGCTACGACCCAGGCCGGGTAGAGGAAACGGTAGCTTGTGTCGCCTGTTGGGTTTAGAGGTAGGAGGTAGGCTCCCGACCCTTGGAGGAGGTGGTAGCTTGTATGCCACTTGCGGAGGATGGTCTCACGAAAGTGTCAGCCACCTCTCCTGTAGTTCTCTTTGGGTTTGGCCCCTTGGAACTTTCATTGTTACTGTTCCCAGTGTCGCTAGGGGGTTTCCCCACAGCTTCACCGGTGATGTTTTTATTACTATTATTATCGGATCTCATAGTGTTCCTATGAGTCGCTAGGGACAGTCGGTCCACTTCTACAGAGCCCCGCATGTAGAAGTAAGGGGTAAAATACAATGGGGTGCCCCCAAGGTTGAGGCTGTCCGTAGTCCCGCCCGGTATCGTTATATGTCTTGGTGCAATTCCCTGGCCACGACACTACAGTCAGGGACAAAACGATGAGTGAGATGCTTCTTAGAGCAAGCCAATAGAGGAATCCCCTAGAGGGGATTCCCCCCAGCACCTGACCAGGAGCTTCCCCACCAACGACAAGGTCTTGCATCTCCTAGGGGAAGGACAGTGTAGTAAAAAGTAACACATTATAAATTTTATTTAATTTTTTGACGAATGCTTATTTTTATAACAACAAATGACATGTTCATTTTCATAACTTATTATTATTTTGATTTCTATGTCAAATCCACATATATTTAGAATTAAAATTTCTTAATTAAAACAATTATGCATGCAATTAACTAATTTTTGTGTGGAAATAATGGTGGTAATAAGGTAATAATAATTGCTTGCAATATTATTATTTTTACCACCTGTACATTTTGTACATATATTATGTTACTTTAAAAAATCTAAAATGTCAATATTCCATGGGTATATTAATAAATAAGGTCTAAATTATAAGAAAATACATTTTCTACGAAAACCTGAAGAGATATGTAAAAAATGGTATAATACAATTTGGTAGACAATTAAATTGTGATTCTGATTCTCGTAAAATATACAGAGTGTCCCATTTAAATTTAACAAGTTATTGCCGTTTGAAGCTAGTAATTATTTAATATAAATTTTTGGACACTCTGTATAAGGTAGTATAATTTTTATTATTACACACAATACACAATATCTGATCAATAAATAATCTTCAGTAAATATTTAGTATTAAAAACTTTGATACCCTTGGAGAAATGAAGCCTTAAAATTTTTACTGCAATTTTACAAAATTGAAAATATTTCAAAAACGGTAAGGTTTAAGTGTGATA
This sequence comes from Sitophilus oryzae, assembly GCF_002938485.1. Taxonomy (NCBI): domain Eukaryota; kingdom Metazoa; phylum Arthropoda; class Insecta; order Coleoptera; family Curculionidae; genus Sitophilus; species Sitophilus oryzae. The sequence continues at coordinate 1,763,378 of NW_022146165.1, forward strand.
AACCTTAATCAAATTTACCTTTATTTCAATTGTAGAATCTAAAAATAGAATAATATACAGGGTGTTCTATTTAAAAAAAATACAACTATAATATTTTTTACTTATTTGGGACACTCTGTATCTTGTAAAAATATTTTTACATTGTAGCTTAATAGTCCTTCAACGAACCCAAAACTTACAATTTGTAAAAATCTAATCGTTTAGCTACAATACTCCGTGTCGTATGTGGTGAACAACCCTGTATGTATATACTGTATAAATATTTTTCTGCTTTAGAAACTAAATATGTCTGAGAAACTAAATATGTCTGTAAGTAAGACTGAAGCTAAACAAAAAATAGGGATATAAATTTAATATAGGCAGATAAAAATGATGTCAGTTTGAGAGTATGCATTGCGCAGCGAAAATGTACTTTATTAGATGTATCTCCTACAAATGATGCAAATAGATGCACTCTTCACTCATGCATATACCAATACTGTTTGTAGATGCATTTGCAATTGAACCTCTGCCAAATTTATATGGATGCATATCGTTACAGAGGCGCTGGAACTGGAAACAGGTGAAATGCTACTATAACATTCCATAGAGAAACGAATTTAATATACAGGGTGGTCTATTAAGTTCTTAGTTAACTTCTATACTATTTCCGAGTTACAGGCCACGTCTTCTAGTATCGTACAGGGTGTTCCATTTTCGTGGGGTTTTTCGTTTATGAATGGTTTTCACACACAATAAATAATAAAATAATTATTATACTTAATAAATAATAATGGAACAGTAATAATAATAATGATAATTCAATACTTATAACATAACCAAGATACGAAGGGTGTTAAAAAATGCAAAATTTCCAAATTCGCCCTGTATTTTAGGAACTAAGATGTCCAGGTCAAATCTGTCTGTAGCATCTTTAGTTTCATAAAAAAGCAGCAAAGTGATGTGAAAACCGCATCTTTGTATTTCTACTTATAAACGAGAAATCCTGTAATATACACGATAATTGGACACCCTGTACATAACGATTTTGAGAGACTGATATATTCGACTGCAGGGAATTTATATGTGGAATTGTGCATGCATGCGGCAGTTCTTTTGCCAAACTGTATGCCATCCCCAAGGCGCTTATATGGCTTGGATAGTCGTGCGTGAATATCATTATATTTTATGGAGGGAATATTAACTTTTCAGCAGGCTTTGAAGAGGAACCGAAAAATTTGTTTTTCCTCTATACAGTAAGTGCCCGGATTGTCTTTACAAGAGGAAAAACTTTATTATTATTGGAATTTTGGGAAAAATGCATTTTTCATAAAAATTTTTGCTTGTTCTAAAATGGTTAATCCGGTTTATTCTTTTCTAAATATCCATACCGTTGAGAAAATTAGAAAAAACATGAAAATATGCTTGAAAGTCCTAAAAATAAAAAAGTGGTTCTATGGGAATATAATTTGGATTTCATTCTTTGATAGATGGTTATTATTAATTTTGATTAACGTCATATTTTTGCTGTTGTTAAGGTATCACATTTTCCGATAACTACTACTGTTTGACCAGCGGATCTGTAGCTACGGAAGGAATGCGAGAAAAAAATATCGATATTGCCACGTTTATCTATAAAATTGCAAAATTGCCAGACATGAACTATAAATTTAATATATTTTTATTATATATAATGTGTTTAGCATATATTCTGACGTATATTACTAAGGAATTTTAACGTAGTTCATATTGTTCGATATGTTTTATTTAATAACTTATTTCTTTCATTCTGAGAAAAAAAAAATCAATTTGCCACGTTTATCTATAAAATTGCAAAATTGCCAGACATGAACTATAAATTTAATATATTTTTATTATATATAATCTGTTTAGCATATATTCTGACGAATATTACTAAGGAATTTTAACGTAGTTCATATTGTTTGATATGTTTTATTTAATAACTTATTTCTTTCATTCTGTATAATCCGCATATTATGAAAGTTGAAGATTTTTCAACGATATCATTGGCAAACCGGCATCGCCGCGCATGGCCGCCTATTCGTCGAACATGATTGGCGAGACTACGTCACAGGATTTGTTACCACGCGGTTGCCATGGCTTTTACGCCTTTCCTATTCGCTTGCTTTATCCCCAACTTCACGGTCTCTTCTGAAAATAGTAGGAATATTGAATACTATTGAAATATCCAGTGGCGGTGTCATTTTTTTGATCATTATTACTTTATTTCATTATTTTATACCGGTTATCCTAAACTTTATTCCTATATTTTTCGTATATTTGATAGTTAAATTGTGTTTTATTGTGTTGTTATCTTGTTATAATGTTTTTCGTTCGTAGTTTTTAATTATTAATATCAAGTTTGATCGTATATTTGTGTTTTAAAACGAACAAATGTGTTAAGGGCAAGACGCTACATAGTCAGACAAGAGAAATAATAGCTAATTTATATAGGTAAGTGAATAATAACGTGGATGAAATCTCATTTGTTTTATTTCCTTGTGTTCATAATAGGGTTTGCGATGAAGAAGCTACAGAGAGTTCGCTTAAGTTGCCGCTTAAACGTAAACATGAGCGGATATTTCTTTATACCGGAGTTAGCGTATGGGCTATAAAAAAATTCACACAGAAGATAAAAAAAGGCTGAAAACTAACCCCGATAAAATGATATCCAGCTCTGGAAAGAAACGACCACGTGAGACCGCTGTCGAAAAGCTCGACGACTTTTTCGAAGTGGTCAGGAATTTGATAAATAAATTTTATCTCGAATTCAAACTCGTCCCCACAATTAGAAAGCTTTTGCAAAAATTGCAGGAAGAATCGAATTTTCCTTTTGCAGGGAAATGCTTAGGGGGTTATTAAAATCAAATGAATTTTTTTGGCGTAAATATCAAAATAACAGATAATTATTAATGGAGCGGCCCATTATATTGCAGAGAGAGATTGCATTGCAAAAATATATACGCGAAATTCGAAAATATAGCCAAGTATTATCTATTTGGATGAAACATATGGGTAGACAATGACCTAACCTTTAAAAACTGCTGGCGGAGCGATACCATATCTGGTGTAATAGGCAATATTGGATCTACTAGTGAGTAAAATTATGTTTTGTTTGCGCTTCCAAAGTTAACTATTTTCAAGATTTTTTTGCTGGAAATAGTTATATCTAGAATTATGTATTATAGAAAAAAATATAGTTAGTACAGATATATAAATAAATATACCTCAAGACTCAGTCTTGATCATCTGCTGATGGCACACATGGTTAGCGAAACGTGCGTCCAGTGTAAAATTAAAAGTGTTTTGGTGGATTGTACTGATTTAGTGTTTTATTTTGCTGTGTAACACCAAAGGGTCCAACCCTCAGCTGTAATTATTTCTTCTATTATATTAACAACACAATAATAAAATGATTCAAAATACTTAAGGGAGCTTTAATAAAAGCTTTTAGTGTTTATCTGCTAACTCAACAGTAACGATTCAAACAGCATAAAGTTTTTTGAAAAAAATTATTAATCTGAGTATTATATTTATGATACACATTATTTTCATATAACACCGTACGCCCATGCCTATTTTATGAATGAAATTGGGCGTGTTTTGTTTACAACTGCGTTCCCCTGCCGATACCCCGTAGCTACAGATCCGTTGGTCACACTTATAGAAACGCGCATACCTTGAATTTTAGGATTTAGAAAAAATGTTCATGTTTTTTCTATGGGAATATGGAAAAGTATAAACGGGATTAACTATTTTAGAACAAGCAAAAAATTTTATGAACGAACGACAATCATTCATGCCATAAATTTTGATACAACTGATATCGGAGGTAGAGAACTAACCTCTGTAAAACGGTCTCAGATACTGGCTTTTTTGCTGTAAGATATACAGAGTGGTCTGAACTGTATTCCGAAAACTTATTCCGGCAGCATATTCTGCAGACTGCATATAGAAATAAGTAAAAAAGTTCGTATAGTTGTATGTCCGAAAATGTTTATAGTTTCGGAGATACAGGGTGTAGAAGTTTCATTTTTATTTCGATTTTTTCCAAATAATTTCTGAGGTAGCGTCAATATTTGGACGAAAATTGGTGTCTGTGAGTTTTTTGACATGAGAAATTTGATTTTGATGTCAATATGACTCCTATTTGTAGGGGACGCCACCTACATGTGTTTAAACTGTTTTGAAAAGTAATAACTCTTCGCCCCTACCTGTATAAAACTACTAAGTATAAACTACTAAGAAAATATACATTTCCGCGATTTTTTACGTAAAAAATGTCTCTTGGTAAAAATGGCTACGAGCAGCCGTTCTCAAGATATAGGAAATAGTCAATACATGTCATGAAAAGCAAATAGATACCACAGATGCCAGAATTATTGGAAACCTATATTACGACCAAACAGCAAACATCAAGATAGACAATAAATACACGGAAAACAGCAACATCAAACGTGGTGTAAGACAGGGATGTATACTTTCCCCGCTATTGTTTAATATGTACTCGGAAGTCATCATGAGGGAGGCATTACACAATGAAGCAGCTGGAGTAGTAGTAAACGGAGTTCCTATAAACAATATACGATACGCAGATGATACCGTACTGCTAGCAGAAAGTATACAGGACCTGCAACGAATGGTCCAAAAAGTGTATGCAACAAGTATCCATTATGGCTTGAATATGAACCTTAATAAAACAAAATTCATGATATTTACCAAAACACCAAATCAAAATACTCAACTGATCGTAAACCATCAGATAATAGAGCGAGTCTATAAATATAAATATCTAGGAACCCTGATCAACGACAACAATGATCATGTTGATCAGAATTAAAAACGAGAATTGAAATAGCACGTAACACCTTTATTAAAATGAAGCAATTCTTTTGTTGCCAAAACTTTAAGTAACCACCTTAAAATACGAATGCTAAGATGCTACATATTTACAATAATGCTCTATGGTATAGAAGCCGCCACTCTAACAAAACAAATGCTTAAAAAGATAGATGCCTTCGAGATGTGGCTTTACAGAAGGGTACTCCGGATATCATACGTTGACAGAATTACCAATGAAGAAGTCTTACGAAGAGTCTCAAAAGATCTAGAATTGTCCCAAGAGGTGAAAATCAGAAAACTCCAATATATGGGCCACGTAATGAGAGGTACAAGATACAAGCTTCTACAACTAATTATCCAGGGTAAAATAATAGGGAAGAGAAGCATAGGAAGAAGACGGATGTCGTGGCTTCGAAATCTCAGAGAATGGTTCAACTGTACGACCTGTACAGGGCAGCAATCAACAAAATAAAATTAGTCATGATGGTCGCCAACCTTCGCAAGAAGTCGGCACCTTAAGAAGAAGAAGAATACATGTCATTATTGACAAAAAATTAATCATAAATTTTTCTTCGAAAAAATGATGATCAAACAGTTTCTGAGTTTCTGTTGAACTTTTGGCACAAAAACATTTCAAATTTATGATTTCATCCTAATAACTATTTAATCAACATGTTTAATTTATGTCAATGATGACAGGTATTGATAATTTCGATTCCAAATATCTTGAGAACCATTACTTGTAGCGATTTTCACCAAGAGACCGTTATTTACGTAAAAAACGTAAATGTATATTTTTTTTACTCAGTAGGTAGTTTTTTACATGTACGAACGAAATGTTATTACTCTTCAAACCAGTTAAAAAATATGTAGGTGGCGCCCTCTGCAAGTAGGAGTCATATGGACATCAAAATCAAATTTCTCATGTCAAAAAACTTCCAGAAACTAATTTTCATCAAAATATTGACGTTACTTCAGAAATTATTTGGAAAAAATCGAAATAAAAATGAAACTTCTACACCCTGTATCTCCGAAACTATAAACATTTTCGGACATACAACTATACGAACTTTTTTACTTATTTTTATATGCACAATATGCTACTTAAGTTTCCGGAATACAGATCGAAACACCCTGTATATTAAAATCGAAAACTAAATATATGTTCTTAATTTTAACTTCACCAATTCATTTCAATGTAATAAATCCAAATAAAAAGGTACTTCTGACTAAAAATCGAGAAAGATGTTACAGCTAAAATATATTTCTACCTCTAGAGCGGAGGACGAGCCCATAATACGTCGGATATACGGGAACAGGCGAATAATGAAGGGCTTAGCTCCCACACAAGGGCTCGAAAGTACGGATTTTATAAGAAACTTTTACCGGTTTTATTGTAGGGATTAACCTGGATATAGGGCTGATATTTTGTGCAAAGTTATTGGCTAAAGATCGTGCTAATATTGAGAAATAGCGGATAGAGTATTAATATTTGTATAGTGAGATAATCCGGATAAAACTTATAAATCCTGTTTAACACTTTGCAGAAGAATCTATTTACCTATCTAATAATGGTTTTTGTACCTTTTCCTAGACCATAATGTTTATATCATCAGGATTTACAGCTTATTCAATCATTTCTAAGTATGGTGTAGCCTTACTTAAATATTTATGATAATCTCCTTATATAATTAGGCCTATTTTTGTCTATTGTTGGCTATGCAGGTCCAATTTATCCCTGCTATATACAGGGTGTTTCAAAACAAATGCGAAAAACTTTAGGGGGTGATTCCTTGTTCAAAATAAAGGGTAGTTTGCTTCATAAACGTTGGGTCAAAAGTCAACCATTAGGGAGATATTGCGGTACAAAGATGGCGGAAAAATAATGTTTTTATTTTTTATCTTGAAAACGAAAAGAGATAGACTAATGAAATTTTATGGAAGCATTACTGTTATGAAAACACACTTTCATGTAATTTTTTTACTTTTTTAAAATGAGTGGAAGGAGTTGAAATAAACTACCCCTATCATTCTTGTTAACGAAATTTAAAGAAAAATCTTATCATTAATCTTATCAACACATGCAAATGCTTTAATTTGGATAGTTTAGTTTGTTTAGAAACTTTTTTACCTCTTGGGTTTTTTTGATAAAACTCACCGATTGGAAATTAAAATATAAAATATTAAGCATTACATGTCAGGACAAAAAACATTTTTAGATTAAGAATCTAGTGAAAATAACGATAATAATAATCATCTAGATAATAACGTATTGCAGTAGAGTAATGTCAAATAAAATAATATTAGGAACATCCTAAAAAAGTAACAGCGGCCGACTAGATTTTTTCCTAAAAAAATTACAGCAGCCCACTAGATTCTTTATAAGAAAATGTTATTTGTCCTGACATGTAATGCTTTACATTTTATTTTTTAATTTCAAATCGGTGAGTTTTATCAAAAAATAGAAGAGATAAAAAAGTTTCTAAACAAACTAAACTATCCAAATTAATTTTTTTGCATGTGTTTGATAAGATTTTTCTTTAAATTTCGTTAACAAGAATGATAGGGGTAGTTTATTTCAACCCCTTCCACTCATTTTAAAAAAGTGAAAAAATTACCAGAAAGAGTGTTTTCATAACAGTAATACTTCCATAAAATTTTATTAGTCTATCTCTTTTCGTTTTCAAGATAAAAAATAAAAACATTATTTTTCCGCCATCTTTGTACCGCAATATCTCCCTAATGGTTGACTTTTGACCCAACGTTTATGAAGCAAACTACCCTTTATAGTCCAATTTATCCCTGATATATATATAAACGGGATTTGGTTTAAGCATTTAATACTCATTTCCAACTACAGCCTATTGCTGCCTTCCCGTTACCCTACGCCACACATCTCGATTTAGAGCGTCATCAGCTTCTAGATTACGAGCTTCCATTGCTTCCGTAACCGTTCCGTTCCAGGATTTTCTAGGTCTACCTCTCTTTCTTCTGCCCTGGGGAGCCCATTGAAAAACTCTTTTTGGCCACCTGTTCTCCGGCATACGCAGAACATGTCCAAACCATTTTAAGCTGGATTTTTTCGATTCGATCCAGTACTGTCTCCTCCGATGCATTCATGATACGCCTGACCTCGATGTTTGTCTTTTTTTCCATCCTAGATATACCTGCACTTCTTCTAAGGTAGTCCATTTCAACAACTTGGATTTTGCGCTTCGCGTCTGCACTCAGAGTCCACAGCTCTGAACCATAGCAAAGAACTGACTCCACCAATGTTTTTCCAAGTGTCTTTTAGTTGTTGCAGATAAGTTTCGGTCCCACCAGAGGCTGTTAAGACATCCAATAACTTGTTTGCTCTTCTGAATTCGGTTTGTATTTCTTCTTTGCCCAAACCCTCGTTGTTGATAGTAGCACCCAGGTATTTAAATTTGTCTACTTGTTGAATCTGGACGTTATCATTAATGAAGACTTCAAAACAAGTGTTGGAATTGACAGCTAAGTATTCGGTCTTCTTTAGACTAACCTGAAGTCCCCATTTGTTGTATACTTGATAAAGCCTCTTAGTCATGAACTCTAGATCGTATGAGTCCTGCGCAATCACGACCTGATCGTCTGCAAAGCTCAGGGTAAATAGTGTGTTGTCCCCAATGGGTATTCCCATACCTTGATATTTCGTCTTCCATTCCCTAAGGGCTAATTCGACGTAAGCGTTGAAGATCAGAGGAGATAAGCTGCATCCTTGTCGCAACCCTTTTGTGGTGTTAATTGGATTAGATAGCCTGTGTCCTATCTTAACGTACGATTCATTTTCTTTATATAGCTATTTTATTATCTTAAGCAAAGGTCTATCTACTTCTAAGATATTCAATACTTCCCATATCTTGCTGCGGGGAATAGAGTCGTACGCTTTCTCCAAATCAATAAATGCTAGATGGACTTCTTGATCTACTGCTATCTTTTTTTCCATCACCTGCTGCAGGACAAAAAGGTTATCTGTGAAAGATTTCCCCGGTGTGAATCCGCTTTGGTCTTCCGAGATTTGTCACCAATACTGTCCCTGAGCCTACCCTGTAGCACCTTTCCAAAAAGTCTGCTGACCGAACTGTTAATGCTCTATAACAAGTGGGGTCGTTACGATTTCCCTTTTTAAAGATGGACACTATGTGAGCCACTCGCCATTCTCGAGGTAGTTTACTTTGCAGGCAGCACTGGTTAAATAGCTCTGCCAGACGCCAGCGCAGTCTTTGGGTTCCACACTTTAACAATTCGGCTACAATATTACCAGGACCTGGTGACCGTCCATTTTTCATTCTTTTGAGACTTTGATGTACTTCTCTTTTACTTATCATTAAAGTGCCTGCAAGGTTGTTCTCATCTTCTACTGCTTGGAATTCTGGTCGGTTTTCTGTCATTCTATTCAAGAGCTTGTCCGTTTGATTGGTTTTCATTTGTCGGATTGTTCTCCATACCTCAGTACTCCGTGCGCCCCCTATTAGGCTTTCCACTTGCTGGCACCTTCTTTCCCAAATATCTGTTTTTCCTACCTTAATGGCGGCTCGTACCTCTCTATTTTTTGCTTGTAATAACTCCAGTTAGTATCTGTTCGGTCTGAGAGCCATCTTTGATAGAATTTTGTTTGTCATTGATTAAGGCCTTTATGTTGTCAGTTATCCAAGCTGGTTCATCTTTTTTTCTGCATGTTCTGTTCACCTAAAACTTCGAAAGCTACTTTTTAATTAGGGTTTTTAGGTTGGTATACTCTAGTTCTACATCGTTACAGGCTTTCACTTCCTCTAGGGCTACATCTAATCTTCTGGTACAACCATTTAATACTGGCATCGTGTAGTAAATGAAGCTTGTACTTAATACGCTCAGATTCTTCAATTTCCAGTTCTTGTGATGTTGTGTATTCTATACTTTTGGCTCTGCTCTGGAAAGGTACTACTAATTCTGCAACGACCAGACGGTGGTCGGATCCACAATTTGCTCCTCTCTTAACTCTACTCTAAGTACGAGAGCTAGCAACGTCGAAAAAACAAGTATTTTAAGACGTCTGGCACTTTGATATATCTTTTACTATGCTCTCTAGAATAGCATGCGGCCCGTCTGGCTGCCGGTAAACGTTGCGTTTCCTACTGCGCATTGAAAGAAGATCCTATATTTTTATTAGTCCTTTAAATTTTCTAGTATTGAATATAAATCGAACATGTCTCCATAGCGCAGTGCGTAGAGTTTCCGACCATGAACCGATGATTCAGAGTTCGAATCCGGGTCATGGCAACGACTTTTTTATTTTATTTTCGTGCATATTTTGATAGTAAAGTATTAAATATTTGTTTTGTTTTTTAATTACCAGAATTATTTAATACTTTACTATCATAATATAAACGAAAATAAAATAAAAAAGTCTTTGACCTGACCCGGATTCGAACTCTGAATCATCGGTTCGTGGTCGGAAACTCTACGCACTGCGCTATGGAGACATGTTCGATTTATATTCAATACTAGAATTTATAGGACTACATTAATAAAAAATATAGGATCTTTTTCCGATGCGCAGTAGTGAACGCAACGGGTATCAGCAGCCAGACGGGCCGCATGCTGTTCCAGAGAGCATAATAAAAGACATATCAAAGAGCCAGACGTCTTAAAATACTTTCTCGAAAACGTTGCTAGCTCTTAGACTATTAGGTCTGGTCTTCTTCTAGGTCTCTTAATTGTTCGTGTGTACCGTTCTGTAATTTTTTGGTTCATCTGTTGTTCGTCCCTCTTTCCAGGTTGCCTGCCCATTGTCATTTGAGGGATTTGATTCTGTTGATGACATTTATTAGTACCTGGGTATTTTGTCGTATATTCTTTTACGACCTTTTTTAATTTCTCAGCATATTTCGTTCCATTGAGCGTTGTGCGATATGCAGTTTCCTTATAATGTCCGCTTTAAGTATCCAGGTTTCGCATGCATAGGTCATGACTGGTAGTACACATTGGTCGAAAGTTTTCTTCTTTAGGTAAAGTGGCATTTTAGATTTGAATATGATTGAGTTTCTTCCATAAGTACTCTATGCTATCTTAATTCTTCTGTTGATTTCGGGTAGTAGAGATCCCGAGCTATTGTCACCCTAAATATAGTCCGTCTACAAGTATCCGGAAAAAAGAAAGCAAAATTACAATTATCGGTATATATTTTAGGACTTGAGTTAAAAAAAATTAGAACAAATTATTAATTTTATTTACTTATACACCCTCCATTTTACTCCAAACACTTAAACTAAACGTCCAGGTACACTCGAAACTAGGTCCACACCATAATGTTCAGTGGCGGTAGTCCAGGCCTGTAAAACTGAGCGAATCAAATCTTATTTATTTCGTGGAGCTGCTCGTTCCATTTCAATCTTCATTTGTTTTCAATCCCATATGTTTTCAATGGGACTAAGGTCTGGTGAAGTTGCTGGCCATGGAATTCTTGCCAAATGGTGTTCTTGCATCCAAGCTTGAGTATAAGCAGACGTATGGCATCTTGCATTATTCTGCTGAAAACGCCACCCCTCTGGATTTAAAACATAAGCCGTTTCAAGAAGAAAACCATTTAAAATATCACAATGTTTTATTAACAGTTCCATCAACAAAGCGTGGTGCTACAGAGGTGTAGCACCACGCTGAGATATTGCTCCCCAAACCATTATTTTAGTGGCAAATTTTGAAACTTGAACGGTAACATTTTCTTTTGATAGGATTTTTAGGTGGTTTCCACCAAGCTGGAAGCAACTTTCGTCAGAAATAGAAACATTATTATTTGGGTTCTCAAGATTTATAAAGGCTATGACTATTGGAAGTTAGGTTAGGTTAGACCCAAAATCCAATCGTGCTGGAGCCTGCTTGTTTTCATGGTTGTGCAGCGGCTAGCGTGTTTTGTATTCTGTTGTTTATTATTTTTATAAATACCTTGTGTGTTACTGGTAGTAGGCTTATGGGTCTATAGTTTCTGATGTCTTCTTTTCTGCCTTTCTTATGAATTATACATGTCTGAATTGAACTTCAAATGTAATCAGGTTTCATTTATTAATCTGGGATTAACAATATTTATTCTCTAAATCCCCTGTAATCGATTACAATACAGATTACGACTTACTAATAGTTTTATTATAACAAAATAAACAACACGAACTAACGAATACGTACCTACATATAAGTATTAGATATGATTTAAAGCAATAGATAAAGGTAATCACACAAACCGCTTAAAATATTTCATTAAAACTTCATAAAAAATAATAATCCTTTTCTGTAATTTATCCTGATTAACTTCTGATTTATTGAGTTTCGGAATTCCTTTTGAAGCTAATTTTTATTGATGGTTTGCCAGTTTATTTTTGGGATCTTCGGAAATCTGTAAAATATTGTTACGGATTCCGTGGGTCCACTATTTAAACTCACGATAAAATACTTAACGAATTTATTTTCTCACTTTATACACAATTACTAACTGATAACACACAACAAACTAACTATTTATAAGATTCCTTCACCAAATTGTCCGATTTTCAATTTCCACGCGGTATATTCAAATTTCAAAAACTGTCTCAGTTGTCGATGGCTCCGGCTTATATACTCTATTGACTGCTTCTCGAAATTTCCCCAATTCTCGGAAAGCGTACTTCTTCATACCAGACAATTCTATTGTCTGATTCCCTTACTTCTCGACTTGACTAAAAGATGGCGCCTGAAAAAGTCTTTTAATTTCTGGCGGATACATTGCGGTTGTGCAGGCAACCAGTAATACATTTTTAATTTCTGGCGGATGCGCCATTTTTCTTGACAATATAATTTAATTTTCTATGAAATGTATTTTGGATTCATTGTAGATAAGGGCAATTATATTTATTAATGATTTTTTTGTTAACGAGTTATAAAATTCATAAGAAAAAAGAATCTGCCTTAAAATCTTCACCTTTAATGCTGGAAGTACACACTCGCCGAGACGACCCGAGTCATGACAAAAAATGAACGATATGTACATTATTATTGGCTAGGACCGTCCTTTTTTGTAGCGCCTCAGGTTGTCTCGGCAAGTGTCTACTTCCAGCATAATAACTTTCGAACGGTGAGGTTTACAAAAAAATTTAAGAAACCTTTTTTGTAGAGAATCCCTTACAAATATATGAGACGAGATATTTTTTCCAAATAGTAGATACCTAGATATGAATTTTTCTTTCTAATAATAAGGAAAAAAAGGAAAACTCAAAGGCGATGGACCTTCCTATTAAAATCAAGAGGTCATTATGTCATACTTGGTAAGGATTTTTTTTTTGAGATGCCTTTGGAGCGTCTGGCTTTGGATACCGATTTTCGTGTATAGGAAGAGTAAAGTAAATGTACAGGATGGGTCAAATTGGACGCTTTTAGAGGGAAACATCCTTTTCTATAGGAGATAGACGAAAACTAATATCGGTATCTGGAGGTCAATTTTTATCAAAAACATGATGGTAAAAACTAGCGATGGGAACTATCGAATGAATTAGACTATCGAATGGTTAATGAATGAATGATTTCAACTATCGAATGGTTTTATTCGAATAAAATCATTCATTCATTTGTATACTAAAGCATATGTGACAACCTCGCCGTGCGACTAAATGGTTATCGTTGAGCCACGACTATCGAATGCTTTTGATAAATGAAATTTAGTATACGTTGATTTTTGTATGCGTCAGTGCATTATTAGTTCTTCCAAATTTTTATAACTTTGCCGTATAAATACTGTGCTATTTTTGCGTTTATTAAAATAGTTAAAATACTAAAATAGTAGTTATTTTTTAATTTTATTTATTGACGATTGTGTGCATGTGCAGGTGGTCAAAAGTTTTCCGAAAATTTGTGTGGTTTTCCGTAGTCCGATCTTTCAATTATTTAATTTTATATGGTATATGGCTATTTTTTAATGGGAAATTTTGAGAGGTAGCAATTTTTAAGAGAGATGAGATGAACTTACAATTAATTTTAAAAATACATATTTGTATTTTAGATGTTTTAATAATATTAATTAGTTGAACTTAATAATCATATTTAAGTAATGTAGTTAAGTAAATGGTTATCGAACTCAAACTATGGGGTGAGAAAATTAAAATGAAAGTTTTACACGTCCCAATTTAAAAAAAAAGTTAACGATGTTTGTATTTTGTTTATGCTAATTCTCTTACATGTAGTTTTTTGCGAAGAAATATTTCATTTATTTTTTAAAGTAAATGCCAGTAAAAGTAAATATAATTTTTAAATAGTAATATAAAGCACCTAATATAAATAATTTTTATTTCTAATTTTTTATTTATATTTTCCTTCCATTACACTGCATGATTAGAAAATTAATAAATGTTTATATTTCATGATTTTAAAATTTGTTGTTAATATAACAAATTAGTTCTGTAATTATTATTATTTAATAAACCAACGTTGCCAACAAATTTCGAGACTATATTATTTTTAAATAGGATCTAATATAAATAATTTTGACATCTAATTTGTTGTTTATATTTTGCTAATACTTAAAAAAAATATTTATATTAAATCATTTTAAATTTTGTTGTTAATAGGTATAACAAATTATTACTGTTATTATTATTTATTAAACCAGTCTTTGCTTAAAAACATTAAAAATCATTTTCTTACATCCAAAATAACAAGTATTATTGCAGTGTAACAACAGGATATTAATAAAAAAAAATTCAGAATATATAGACATACTATCCCTAACTAACTAAAGCCAAACAATAATATTCTTTGCTAATATCAACTAATACCAAAATATGGCAACAGCGCCCTTCATAATGTATTTTCTGTGTAAATACTAGCACCTCAATAAAAAAAATAATGTGTCGTTATCTATATCTGACTCCGCAAAAAATCAAAGATGCCGGCTTCTTTCATAGCATTGCCACCGACCGCTGTCGGGTTTGGAAACCTACGTCGCCGGGCGACAACTAAAATTCAGTTAATATTTTATTATAATCGAACCTGACGAATAAATGAATTTCATAAATGAATGAATTTTATAAATGAATGGTTTTTGCTGCCGAATTACTAGAATACAATATTTCAAGGCAGATGACGGATCTATTCGATAATTTTTATTCGAATAGTTTTCAACGAATGTTTTCTTACTAACTATCGAATTATTCGAATGAATTGCAACTATCGAATGTTTCGATAGTATTCATTCGATAGTTCCCACTACTAGTAAAAACCGCAAATCGATATCTGTTACCGTTTCGGAGTCACGGGGTGTTTTTGAAAAATGTGCATTTTTGTCAAATCGCTGTAACTTTTTTGTAATGTTGTATTTCTATGAAAATATTTCCAAAGGACCTTTTTACATAGAATTTAATGGTTGTAAAGAGTTATCAACAAAAAAAATGTTTTTTTTATTTATTTGGGACACCCTGTATATTTTTAATTAACTGAAAAGAACTTAAAATAACCTTTCCAAAAATATATCACACTTGATATTTTGTTATAATCCCCTTCGAAATACAGAATTTTTAAAAATTCGCCACTTTTAACTAGTAGGCTTTGGACCCGTTATTGATGCCCCTAATGGAACTCGAAAACATATCTTTCCAGCAAGACGAGACACTGCCTCAGAACGCTGAAGTTATCAGCAAATTTTTGCAACCAATTTTAAGAACAATTGATGAGCTAACCAAGATCCCAGCCGTTGGACGTCGAGGCCACTTGACTTAGTGCCCATGGATCTAATCCTATGGATATATTTGCGGAAGAATAAAGGTTCCTTATTCTTCCGTATAATCTAGACAAGAATTAGAAATACTTAGCAGTTATGAGAGGGTATCTTTCACCGCCACTAAGTTAATGAATTCTGCGAGAAATGTTCAAAAACGGCCCCGTCTGTCCATAACAGAAGACGGTCGATATGTCGAACTCCTGTAGCAAAATCTCATGTCTTGGTTTGCTATGTATTTTTATTTTTATTGTTATTAGATATAGTTTAAATGTGTTGATGTTGGTTAAATATAGTTTAAATTGTTATAAAATTCTGCATCTCTCATTGCAAATATTATTTTCGTTTTAATTGATGCTCACAGCTAGAATTCTTTTGCATTACTGCCGGCGCCATTCAAAGCCTACTTATTTAAAGTGGCGAATTTTTATATACTTTATATATCTGGAAGAGGAATCGAGCAAAATATCAGGTGTGTTATATTTTTAGAAAAGTAATTTTAAATTATTTTCAATGAATTAAAAATATACAGGGTTCCATATAAAAAATCAAACTTTCTGTTGATAATTCTTAAATGATTAATTTTAAAAAAATTATACTTAAAGAGAAATTCTACGTGAAAAGTTGCTTTGAAAATATTTTCATAAAAATACAAAATTTTCCATAGCAAATTGAGCTCCAGCCACCGATATTAGTTTTCGTCGATCTCCTGTAGAAAAAGGTGTTTCCCTTTAAAAGCGTCCAATTTGACCCATCCTGTACATCTATATATTTTGAAAATTGCAGCATTTTTTTAAACGTTTTCAATTTTGTTGAAAACGTTTTTTTCTCCATGCGGAAATGTTCGTAAAATTTTTGATGGTGGGCTGTGAGTTGTGGATATAACATATGATATCTACCAAATTCAAAATGAGACCGATTAATTTCATAAACGCGAGTATTACTTTTTTGTGTCAGTTTAATATGAACATTATTACTAGCTAATAAAAAGACATAATAGATCTCCACGGGATAGATCCATAATGCCAAATGACATTCCCGCTTCCTGCAAGTGGTTGTTAATGGCCACTATCTGCTTCAATGACCCAGATTACAAAGCAATAAGACCTGCCGGTGCACTCTGGACGTACCTTTAAACCGTCAAGTAATTCTCCCGTAAATAATATTACGCTACTGCCATAGAAGTGCAGAAAAGTTTACGATACCGAAAATAAAATGAATTGGTCATGTAGCCAGGGATTTATTTTTAATTTATAGAGACGTAAAAGTTTCTGCGAATGTTTTACTACCAGTAAAATGAAATACTTGGCTGTTATAAGGATATGGCGGCACTTAGAGAAATATTTACAGGGTGGTCAGAATTATATTCGGGAAACTTCGCCAGCATATTCTGCAGAGGAAAATAAGTAAAAAAGTTCGTATAAATGTATGTCAAAATACTTAGTTTCGGAGGTACAGGGTGTAGAAGTTTCATTTTTATTTCCATTTTTCCCAATTAATTTCTTAACTAACTTCGATATTTGGATGAAAATTGGTGTCGGGGAATTTTTCACCTGAAAAATTTGATTTTTATGTTAATATGATTCCTACTTGTAGAGGGCGCCACCTACATATGTTTAACTGTTTTGAAGAGTAATAACTTTTTGTTCGTATAAAACTACCGAGTAAAAATATAAATTTACGAGATTTTTTACTTAAAAAATTATCAAGACCTGTCGAAATTATCAAGACCTGTCATCACTGACATAAATTAATATAAAAATTTGGTATGTTTTTGTGCCAAAAGTTCAACCGAAACTGTTTTATCATAATTTTTGCGAAGAAAAAATTATTTATTAATTTAAAAAACAAAAAGTTCTCAAATTTATCATTTCAGTCAAAAAAATTTTTTTTGTCAATAATGCCATGTATTGATTATTTCTATTCCAAATATCTTGAGAACGGTTGCGATTTTTACCAAGATACATTTTTTATGTAAAAAATGACGGAAACGTAAATGTTTTCACTCGGTGGTTTTATACCGAGGTAGTTTTATACCAAGTTATTACTTTTCAAAATAGTCATATTAACATCGAAATTAAATTTCTCATGTCAATAGTTACTATACAGGCCCGGCAATGGATCTCTAGGCATAGGAATTACATGCATTGGAATGAAACGCCTATAAAAAGCCTATGCTTAAACAGAGATGGACAACAACTTCCCCGTTTCCACTTCCACTACGACTGTCTACTTAGACAAACTCCAATAAGATA
The DNA here is from genome assembly GCF_002938485.1 of Sitophilus oryzae. NCBI lineage: Eukaryota > Metazoa > Arthropoda > Insecta > Coleoptera > Curculionidae > Sitophilus > Sitophilus oryzae. Next base: position 1,781,207 of record NW_022146165.1, read on the forward strand.
ACAAATTTTGGAAATTCCGCCACCTCCCATCCACTCATGATACCCATCTCCCTGCCCTTTATTTATGGCCATTATTTTATTTCCCTTTCCGCACCTCGCTATTCCGACTCCCGTCAGTTCATCACAGAGTTGCCAGGTCTACCGGTTTCGTCTGTAAGCTACCGATCTACCGATTTAAAGAAAAATCTAACGATATATTCAACTGCGTCTTTAGTTTTTACAATAGAAGCACTTTTAAAAAGCTGACTTATTTGACTAAAAATTAAGCGACTGCCGCGTTGGAATCTGTATAATCTGACTTTATTATTATTTCATTAAATTTTATTTAGTAATAACACACATACAGGTCATCGTTCTGTCTAGTTGCAGAGTTACAGAGATATTCCTAAAAATCCTTATTACTCCTTATTAGGCGCGGTATTGGCGACATGCCCGAAGAAGTTGATATCTTTTGAAAAGATTTTATTTCATTCATCTACTAAAGTTGAACCCATATTTTCCCCAAAAAATGTAAACAAAAACAAAATTTAAGTTAAGAAACAACCTAAATTCGGACAAATATTTTAGTAATTTTCCCGTCAAAAAAATATATTAATATGAAAAAGAGTTGAGAGTTGCTACAGCTTTCCCATTGAAATGAAATTAATTTTAGATATCACTGATCAAAATTTGTACAAAGGTAAAAAGTGACTGCTACACTAATTTGTGACTGCTATCCCTACTTGTTATAGTTTTATATGTTTTTATTAATATATTAATATTATTTAATTCAATATTTTTTTTAATATTAAATAATATACCTAGCTATTTCTAATTCTTGTTATATTTATTATATTTGTATTTTATTTGAGTGATCTATTATTACGACACATAGGAATGCTAATTTTGGACTTAAATATTATATTTTATTTCGTTTCTGTACTTTTAATTTTTGTTGAAGATCTACCGAGAATTTTGTTCTCGTATGGAATTATAATCTAACAAACCCGGCAACCCTGTTCGTCTACTCCTTATAAAGTTTTTTTCGGCCTAATTCCTTTGTCACAGCCGCGGCTTTGTGAAGCGCCGCCGCCGACCGACTGTGTCGGGGCGACTGCTAGGAAGATCGTACAGTATTGCCATTTCATAGAATTGCACTTGCTATTTTAGAAATGATATCAAAGTTTTGCATGTTACTTTTCGTTTTAGAAAGAAGTTATGTGCCTAGAGAAAACATTCGTAAAATTGTTTCGTACTTTATTTAATATTTCATTAAGTAGGCAAGATAATGGGATTAGAAGATTTAGGATTTTGACAAGCCAACATAATTTCGATTTAATTGAATGGCAACACTGTCCGTCCTGTTTCTATTTTTTCGATTCTGTTCTATTAGTAGGCGGTAGCCCCCACACAAGCGTCTTAAAGACCCCCCGGCGCCCCCTCTCGCAGGGGCTCTCTCGCCGTATCACTTCTATGATCACTTCCCCTATACGATGGTAGGGAAAAGACACTTTATCCGTCTCTGTTGCACTGCAGTGTATTTTGCAGCCTTACCATCTTTTTTTATCGCATTGAAAACCTCCTATTGCTAATATTCCTTTGCCAGTAGTGTATAGTTCTGACATTATTTTGAAAATCGACTACACACTACACCCTGTATCTCCGAAACGAAGCCATTTTAGGACATAACTTTATACAACCTTTTTTACTTATTTTTATCTATACAGAATATACTACCGAAGTTTCCCACCCTTTATAATACACAGTATATCTATTCAATAAGGTTTTTCTGTTTATATGATTTGTCTCACAAACCTAACCATTTTTTGTCTTAGTAACTGTAAACCAAACCAAAAAAATAGAAGAAAAAAACCATTTTAGCTGTAAGTGGCTGAAAATAGAATAGCCCCAGGAAAGGAACTTTATGAGAAGAGTTATCAGAATTTCCGCACCGAAAAAGGAAATGACATAAATATTCCGCGCTAGAGAAAGATAGAAAAAGAACGACCCAAGAACGATAAAAAGGCCATTGTCTGCATTCGTACTCGTAAAGTAAAAAAAACGGGAAAATATTTTTAGGGTTTGAACAGAAAACGCAACAGATAGCGATGTTTTACTTGGATTTCGAGATTTGGGAGAAATTAGAAATACATTTTTTATATGTTAATATAGAGTAATATTTCCGTAATAAGTATGTAGAATGCAAATGTTATATATTTCATATCAATTTAGCTTTTAGTTACGTAATCGAGGACGCGATTTTTAAATTCATTGTTGCCAAAGACATTATAAAGATAGACCGAACATCTCATTCATAAGTACTCGTTGGTAGTGTATCAAACATTCCAATGTGTCAAACAAGGACAGAAGAGACAGAGAAGTCTAAAATCTCCGACCCCGGCAACTAGGCGCATTTGGGTTGTTCTAATGGCCAGTGGCGTATCGTTTTTTGGAACGAATTTAATTAGTAAAGTAAAAGTAAAGTAATTAGTAAAATGTTTACTCAATATTAATATACTACATTACCACTTTTTCGTCAGATGAGTTTTGTTATAAGGTCTAATATAATAATACAATTAATATCCCACATATACTTATGTTGAAACGTTAGTAGTTTTCGAAAATCGCTCCAACGTCGATTTTCGATTTAAACTTTCAGTTACTTCTATATAAACTTTTAGTTACTTCTATATAAACTTTCAGTTACTTTTGAATATTTACAGGGTGACTCAGGCTTCCGAAACAGATTCAAACAAATTCTATATTAGGTTTGTGGTTGGTGACTTTTCTTTCAATTTTTTTTTCAGAATATGGAGGCATTCAGGCACATTTTAGACATTTTTGTAAACATAGGTGGCCGGAACATATTTTCAAACCAAAGTTGTAGATTTGCCATTAAATTTCCATTCCAGAAATACCTAGGGTTGCCACTTGTCCTTTTTTGAAAAGGACAGTCCTTTTTTAGAATAACTTGTCCTTTTGACTTTTGTTGACTTAAAAAATCATTTTTATTTTTCCTGAGAAAATTACCTACAGCAAACAGAAATATTCTTTTCGCCCAAATTTAATTAGGAATGTTATAAAACTTAACTTATAAATAAATTTTTCTTGTTTAGAATAGGCAACATTATTTAGAACTTCCCGTTTAATCTCAAATGATCGTTTAGGTTTTAGTTTTGCCTTTTTTTATCTTAAAAAGAACTTTTCAAAATTAGTACCCAATTAGTAACGATTTAGTTAGTTCGCAATCGATAGCTTCCTGTGAAGTACTGTGTAATAGTTGTTTAATCTTGTATTATTAATAACTTCCTATACTTAAAATCAATATTTAATGAGAAAATTGTGTTTTTTTTTGAAAAATAAGACAAGATTTGACTTTCGGTCTTCTTCTTATATTATGATGGCTCTGATACGAGGCAATTGCCTTTTAGTCTCGCAATAGAAGGCATTTATCATTAAAAGTATCAAATCTGTGTGCTACAGTATGGGATTTCTGTCGCATAATAATAAGTACCTATTACGTTTATTTACAAATCCTTTACTTTTAAAGGTAGCTTCATCAGATAATCAAATTTTAGTTAAATGTCCTAATCTTCATGAACTGTATTAAGCATATGTATTGCGGTTTGAATCACCCTGTATGTTGACAAAAATATTTTGAAAATGTGCGTTACAATGGCCCCCATCTTATGTAAAAAATTGAAATAAAAATCACAAACCAAAAACGTAATAGGTAAAAAGCTTTTTTGGAGGCCTGGGTCGCTCTCTATATAGATATGTATAAAACTAGTAGCCTAAGAATTATTTACAGTTCGTCCCATTCTAAAAAAAGTTAAACACACCGTACAAATAACTCTAGGAAGATGTATTTGTACGGTGGTAAAAAATTGTCTAAACAAGGCCGAACGGGCAGATATAATAAAGCATAAAATGTAAAAAAGGTCGGTTCAACCTTTGTTTATTTGTTGAGCAAAATTCCTTTCGAATATCGTATATAATGACCAAAATAGGACGCAATTTTAAGAAAAAAATGTCACTTTCTGGCTTATAATAAAATTTCAAATGTAACGTTTATATATAAAATTTGTTATGATCTACAACAGTTAGGTAGTAATTGAGACGAATTATAATTCAATTACCGGCTACTACGTTCTTGTTTTAATAGATCAAAATTCAACAAATATAATTAGAAATGATTTTAATTGTGAGAGGCTCCCTTGTGGGACGCCTATGTACGATTACGGCGCGGCGGAAACAATACCTACCTGTGAAAAGACAAATTCGGGTAATTTGAGCTTATTTGTCCACACATTTGACACTGTCGTACCATATTGAAAATTCGCAGATTCAAATGTACATTAAACAAAAACAAAAACTACTGAAAAACACTGAAAAGTTCACTTCGGAGTTGATTCCGACTTCAAACACAACGTAAGCTAAACGTAATACGCTATAACGGACCATGGGCCGTCGCTAGGGGTGGTGGGACGGACGGCTCATTTCATTCTGGAAGACTAGGAGCGACGCTGCCAATAGTTCTAGACGTTTCAGCACATTAAACAGTAAACATGTCCTTTAATAGTAACGCATATATCTTCTGGTTAATAACATATTATTACGCATGCTTCTTTAAAAATAAACTATTAATTTAATTAAGAAATTGAGATTTATTGATATCCGGTGAAGGTTTTAAAGTCACCTTTTCTGCAAATCAAACTAAGTAGATAGGCGCAAATTTGATATGTGGCAATGTCGCCTTCTCTATCTCAGTTGGCTTTTACAGTACATAGTCAACCTCCGAATGTTTGATCGGGTTAAAATGCATAATGTGATATCTGTTCTTTCTAAATCTATGATTGTTGCCAACCATGGACATATTCGGCGCCGGCGCCGTGCTAACAAACTGGAATTTAAATTTCGCGCTGGGGATTCAGGTGGTAGCTCTGCTTTAAAAAATGTCAAGTTGCCGCATGTATTTATTTATTTCCTGACATTGTCATTCGTTTTCACACTTCAGTTTTGTATTACGAGTTTTTGGTTGAAATAAAATTTATTTAATAGTCAGTCGAACATTGTTCTTTTTAGAACCTCTTTTAGTGCGAAATGTACCGAGTGTCCCACTAAGAATAGCTCTCGGCTGTATCTCGGAAAGTATTAGCCGTAGGGCCTGCGGAAAAAAATATTTATAGGTAAAGAGACTATGAGAAATTGCTGGAAATTATTTTCAAGTTTGTAGAACGACCGCTAGGGGGCGCAACTGCAACAAAAAATAAGAAAATGGAGTTTTTACACAATTTTGCCTAGATAAGGTGTACTATAAGCAATAGCTTCATAATCTTCAGTAAATTTTGAATATTTGCTATATATATTTGCTTTTTTATATATTTGCTAACGCTGCTAAGACTATCAAAATGTTGATCTAATAACAATTTGACGTTTATACTATTAAGTCAAAAGCAACTTTTTTCCAAAGCCTACCATGACTTCACTGAATCATCGTTTCTTGTCCACTGTTATTAATATCTTAATTATTAGATATTAATACCTCTGGTATTATGGTATTCTGGTATTTCGTCAATTTTAAAATAAACTAACTGTTTCTATCTTATTTTTTGTTAGAATGGGCATAATCAAGAGGGCTACTGATACCGTGTTGTAAAAATAAGGTAATTAAAGGCTTATTTTTTGGTATTTATTATAATTTTGCTAATATCTTCGGTTTGAAAGAATATATCAAGATGGGGTTTTCGCTGACTTTTTAAGCTTTTGTACTCTTTCCGATCAGCTAAAATTACATATACTATTGTATTTAATTTTTTTGAAAAAACGCGCAATGTTTGTTAAATTGTAAGACAACGCCCCCTAGCGTCTATGTTCAAAAGCTTATTATTATTGTTTATATGGTATAATATAGAGTAACAAACGCTCTTTTAAACGAGCCCTCGCCTGTTGGATTCCGATCATCCAGTCCAGAGTTATTAATGTTTAAATAAAAACAGATCTAACCTTCCCCCACCACTTTATTTTGGTAGATAGGGGAAAATGGCTCTAACAAAAAATATTCAAAATTTACTGAAGATGAAGAAGCTATTACTTATAGTACACCTTATCTAGGCAAAATTGTGTAAAAACTCCATTTTCTTATTTTTTGTTGCAATTGCACCCCCTAGCGGTCGTTCTACAAACTTGAAAATAATTTCCAGCAATTTCTCATAGCCTCTTTAGTCATAAATATTTTTTTCCGCAGCCCCTACGGTCAATACTTTCCGAAATAAAGCCGAGAGCTATTCTTAGTGGGACACCCTGTACATTTCGCACTAAAAGAGGTTCTAAAAAGAACAATGTTCGACTGACTATTATTTATATACTAGCAGCATATATTATTTCAACCAAAAACTCGTAATACAAAACTGAAGTGTGAAAACGATTAATAGCCGTAAAAAACTCATCGCAACTTTTATGTCCCTTAAGTGCTGTTAAGAAGGTTTTGTTGATGTAAATCATAACTGTTTATATATTCATAATTAATTTATTTTTATTTATTTTTTTTTTTTCTCACACTGTTAGTGGTAGTTCTAGTCCATGTCCGGGCTGTAACCAGCCAAGGGCACGACGAATATTGTCAATAATGTGAGACAATTCTTCGAATAATTCCGACGGTACCAAGCACAACTGCTTTTTGCATCCACATTATGGTGTTGTTCGGGAGGTTTAGTTCTTTGATATTTTGGTTTGTCATTTTGTGTACAAAATCCATTGGCACTTATTATTAACGGTACTATAATCACCTTCCGCAGTTCCCAGATTGCTTTTATTTCCTGAGAAAGTGCAGCGTACTTGTTTATCTTATCTGCATAGGCTTTAGCCACGTTATAATCCTGCGGTACTGAGAAGTCGATTATGATGGCGGTTTTTTCAGGTTTATTCCATATTACCATATCGGGTTTATTATGTTCTACTCCTATATCTGTTTCTACTGTAAAGTCCCAGTATATCTTGGTGGTGTTATTCTCTAATACAGCTTTTGGAACGTACATGTGGTGGGGGGTAAATGTGTCAAGGAGGCCCTTATTCAGGCATACCAACTGGTGCACTACTTTTCCCATGTTATTATGTCTTTCTAGATATCTGGTCCCGGCTATTTTACTGCATCCAGAAGACAAGTGCTGTACAGACTCCTCACTAATATTACACAATCGACATTTTGTGTTTTCAACTTGTTGTTTTAATATATACCGTGCATATGTTCGGGTTTTTACTACTTGGTCTTGAATGGATAGTATTGCGCCTTCGGTTCCTGGGAAGAGGTATCCAGCTCCAGCAGGTAGGTATTTGAGGCCTTGAAATCCACATCTTCTTGGTGCAAGGAGGCGTAAAATCTGCCATGCAGTTCTTTACTCTGCCAGCGCTGTTTCATCTGTCCAGCAAGATTTACAGCTTCCGGTTCTTGGTCGCTAGCCAGGTTGAGTAATGTATAGTTTTTATCTAAGACTCGTATGCTTTTATACACAGGTGCATTGTTGGTGAGTAAATATTTTCGTAATTTCTGTCTTTCTTCCTGGCTAGCAGACTCTAAACTGATTAGTCCTCGACCCCCTTCATCCCTAGGTAAGTACAACCTTTCTATGGCCGAGTTTGGGTGTAGTATGCCATGCTTTGTAAGTAGAGATCTAATTTTCCGGTCCAATCTTTCTAGATCCGTTTTTGACCACGTGAGTATGCCGGCGGTATATGTTAGCACCGGTACTGCCCAGATGTTGTATCCAGTAAACTTATTTTTGGCATCGAGTTGTGTTTTTAATATTTTATTTGTTCTTCGTACCAATTCCTTTTCGGCCTGCTCTTTATTGTATTTCTGTTTCAGCTCGTAGGTTTGTTGTATGCCTAAATATTTGTATGAAGTCTCCGCTCCCAAATTTCAAATTTCGCTTCCGTCCGCTAGCGTGATGTCTGCGCTTTCAGTTAGCTTTCCCCTCTTTATATGGATAGTCGCACATTTATCGAGCCCAAACCTCATACAAATACCCTGGCTGAAACTTCTGACCAGCTCAAGCTGTCCCTCAAGCTGCTCTCGACTTTTTGCATACAACTTGAGGTCATCCATGTAAAATAGATGTGTAAGCTTCGTTCGGTCGTCAATCTTGTATCCGTATGCGCTTCGGTTTAGCATGTTACTCAACGGGTTTATAGCGAGACAAAACCACAAGGGACTCAAGCTGTCTCCCTGGAATATTCCTCTCTGGATGGGGATTTCTCTGGTCTTGTAAGAGTTGGTATTTCCTGAACTTTTCTTTCGCCATGAACCGAATACCTGAATATATATATATATATATATATATATATATATATATATATATATATATATATATATATATATATATATATATATATATATATATATATATATATATATATATATATATATATATATATAACGTATATAACTAATGACTATACCTTTGTTTTCTCATTAGTAAATGTCTGAATTTTTCTCCACTAAAAAAGAAATCTACAAAATAAAAAAGTTATTTTTTGTATATGTTTCCGCCATCATCGAACCCTTTTACAAGCATTTATAAACGTTTCCAATCAATGTTCCTTCGGTGTGTACGCGTCTTTAGGGTTCATGGTAAAATCGTAGGACGAACTCGTCCTCCTAACTAAAAATTCAGCTTGAACAAGCCGGAGCTGCCTGCAACAGGCAGGTGACCGTGCCAGCGCTAGTGGTCGACCCAGATTTTGTCGAGTTTAAACTGAAATTGTTCCTGCAACACGCCAGACCTATTATTCATTTGTTGCACACCACTTTTATATTCGTGCAGTTGAAAATATTACTTTACCAAATGGCGTGCTGTACAAACGGCATTGAACAAAGATATTAATAATTTATATTTTGTACAATGCTTTTTTTAAAATTTTCTTTTGCAGTACGAATTGCTCACTTAAGGTTTGCTATACACATTCCGTTTTCCTTCCAGACAAGACTGCGCACTCCATCCGTCTTTAAAGCTTCTGATTTAACGAGGACGACACACACACACGGCCATGATATACAGGGTGAGTTTCCTACGATGTTCTCTATGGGCATCTCGGAAACTACTGGAGATAGAGAGTCGGTTAAAATGGGGAAAGAATTGAAGTTTTGTTGGGTCATAAATATGCGCCTTTCAGATTTTTGAAAAAGTTCATGGCTTACTAGATATTTCGAAAAAAACAAATTTCGGCTATTTTAAAAATTGTCCCTAATTCCATTATAATCTATTTTAGACAAAAAGTGTTCAGAAAAAAGTTGTAGATAATCACATCCCTAATAAGATTGTGTTCTCCGATTTTTTCTAAAGCCTGTCATTTTTGACTTATGACACAAACATATGTTTTTTTAAATGGAAACCATAGTTGGCCATGACTTCATAAAAAGCGCCCTTTTTTAAGCTTTTCAGCGATATAAGCTATAATATGCTTCTTTCGCAAAATTACTGAGTTATAACCAATTATTATCTTTTTTGACTAATTTCACTTAGTTAGCCATGGAAACAAGTTCAATCGTCGCGTCGCCAAACCAAATAATCCTATTATTGGTTCAACTTTTCTGGGCCATACAGTTTTGCAGATACGTTGGCCGTGGAGTACCAAGGGATAGAAGGCAATGAAAAAGCAAATAATCTAGCTAGGAAAGGAGCGAACACTCCACTAACTGGACCAGAACCGTTCTGCTTTCCAAGTGGTAACCAACTCAAGGCGGAACTGAAGAACTTGGAAGATTCCATCCGCAACCTGGAATGGAAATCTTGCAATCACAGATCTTCCTGGGCCTGAGTAAGAACAATCTTCGGATTGTCACGGGATTTTTTAACAGGACTGTCTCCTCAATGAACACCTCAGTAGATTGAAACTAAGAAGAAACGGCGAATGCAGATTCTGTGGGGAAGATGGGGAAACACCAGTACACCTCATCACTGAGTGCGCCGAGACGACAACCATTCTGCCATGAATTTTGGTACGACTGATATTGGAGATGGAGAACTACCCTCTATAAAACCGTCCCAGATACTGGCTTTTGTCAAAGCCCTGGGACTGTATGATGAGTTATGATTCAAGAAAGGGGGACACAATGGATCTGTAAGGTCGAAGTGATTAACCCCCCCTCCCACTCATTCTAAATTCTAAAAAAAAAATTCTAAATCTACAACTTTTATCTGAAAACTTTTTGTCTAAAATAGATTATAATGGAATTAGGAACAATTTTTAAAATAGCCAAAATTTGTTTTTTTCGAAATCTCTAGTAAGCCATGAACTTTTTCAAAAATCTGAAAGGCGCATATTTATGACCCCACAAAATTGCAATTCTTTCCCCATTTAACCGACTCTCTATCTCCAGTAGTTTCCGAGATACCCATAGAGAACATCGTAGGAAACTCACCCTGTAGAATGTAGAATGTTTAGGAGGGGAGTTAATCACCGCGACCTTAACAGATCTATTGTGTGTTCCCCTTTCTTGAGTTATAACGAGTTATAACTCATCATACAGTCTCAGGGCTTTAACAAAAGCCAGTATCTGAGACGGTTCCGCAGAGGCCAGCTCTCCATCCTCGACATCAGCCGTACCAAAGTTCATGGCACGAATGGTCGTCGTCTCGGCGTACTCAGTGATTAGGTGTTCTGGTGTTTCCCCATTTTCCCCACAGAATCTGCATTCGCCGTTGTTTCTCAGCTTCAGCCTACTGAGGCGTTCGTTGAGGACACAGTGTCCTGTTAGAAACCCCGTGACAATCCGAAGATTGTTTTTACTTAAATCAAGGAAAACCTTTGATTTTTCTCGGTCGTAACTTTTTCGAGTGTCTTAGACCGTTGGAGGACACACATTCCAAGTTACAGATGGAGTCTTTCAGATTCTTCAGTTCCGCTTTCAGTTGGTGCCCGTTTGGAAAACAGAACGGTTCTGGAAAAGTTAGTGGGGTGTTTGCTCCTTTCCTAGCTCTAGATCATTTGCTTTTTCATTGCCTTCTATCCCTTGGTGAGCAGGCACCCAGAGTAGGAGGGGACTTTATTTTCTTTGCCTAATTTGTTGAACTTCTCTGGGTATTCTTTGATCAACTTCGAATTGATGGTTACTGAGTTGATCGCGGTAAGTACTGCTTGACTATCGGATAGGATGGCAATTTCCTGTTTTTGATAGTTCCTTTCTAAGATAAGTTGTACGCATCTTTTGATAGCGTAAATTTCTGCCTGAAGGATACTGGGGTAGGTGCCCATTGGTTCGGAGTATTTAGTTTTCGGCCCAAATACTCCTATCCCTGTCCCTGGTTTGGTTTTGGAAGCATCAGTATACCACGTATATGCTGAGTAAGCGTTTCTTCCTTCCAATCCTTTTTATTACTCAATACTACAGTGAGATGTTTCTCAAAGTTGTGAATTCTTGGTATGTCATCCACTGGGAGTTGGAGAAGTGGATTTTTTTTGAGGGTGTTCCAAGCCCCTGACCTGAAATTTCTCTTTCTCTTCAGTACTGTTTCAGTCAATGATCATTCTAATCATTTCATCAATTTATTTCGCCACTTTTCAGACGCACCCGGTATATGTTTAGAAAAAAATCCTTCACAGACCAAATTGCGGACTTTTCTGTTATCCTCTATGTATGTTACATATGCGTATACCACAGATGACGTAGAAGTAGATGCATGCCAAAAACTATCAAAATGAGTGATTTCCATTTAACCTACAAAACATGTTCGGCTTTTCCACTTTAGTTTATCAATAACCCATTTCGTTTTCAATCTCATAGAAATCCGAGTAAAGCCGCCCATATCTGCTGCTTTCCCTGTTCCTAGTTGACTATTTTAATTTAATTTTTCGAACACAATCGCAAAATGTGACCTTTTTATCTCCAATCTGCCATTCTCTTTCTATCTTTTTTTGACTTTGACGAAAATTTACGTTGTTTTTCTCTATCAATGTGGATTCTTTCAAAACTAAACTTTTATAAGAATATTTTTACTGAAATATGTATGTATTTTAAGAAATTGAAAAATAATTTATTTCCATAAACAAAATCCATAGTAATAAAAGAATCCTCTTCCATAGTAAATAAAATAATCTAATATTATATATGTATTCTTGAAACTTTCAACTTTGCATAATATAACTATATTGTGCTACCACACTTTTAAAAGCTTTTTGCTTCACAAAAGTTTTCAAACATGCCACAGTAACATAATGTATGTTTTAATGTAGTTTTACCTCTTTAAAGCGATTTTCTTTTTGTATTTTAAAAAGTACAGATGTTCTACATTAAAACTGATATCGCTATTAAAGTAAAATCAATAGCATGCAGAAATTTATAAAACCGCAAGGGAATTTGTTTTATCAAAATCAATATTTTAATTAAAAAGAGTTTTATAGAATTTTAAGCTCTTTGTAGTTGTTAGATAAATTTAATTAAATTTTAGGGTAGAGCGACTTTATTTAGGTCACGAATTTTAAACTATACAGGGTGTCATAGAACTACGGCGTATTTTTGGAGTCAAATTAAGTTTATACAATACAATTTACTTTTATACAAAAGTGCTCCAGAATTTTGTGGTTTATGACATTCCAATCATTGTGGAATTTGGAAAATTATAAACCAAAGTCTTATTAATTAAATAAGTTTTTTTTTTAACTTGCTGTTTATTATACATAAATAATTAATTTTAATTTTTAGTTAGATAATGTTTTTGAAAATACTTTGTAACATTAATAAATTAGTATGTACGAAATGTACTTAATGCAGTAAAGATAAAATTCTATATTTATACTATACTAATCTAATTTTAAATTAAGTTTTCTTTAATGGCCCTTTAACATTCAATTTACCCATTATGTTATTACGAAGAATTGCCTACAAAATTTTTATTGTTGAAAATAATGAATTATTATTATCCACGCCATGGATATTAAAAAACTATTGATAATAATTGATAATTAACGATTAATAAATAATTATTAAACAAAATATTTATTTGAACTGTTTAATTATTACTGTTATAAAATATGTTTAAGATAGATAAGACTGTTTAATCAGAGTTATTAGAATTATTATTATCAAATATATCACACAATAAATTAATAATGTGTGTGATTTCTTTTTGTATTTATTCTATTTTTTATAAATACATATTCCAAAACAATTAATTTTGTAAGTCATACAAAGAATATTGATATTAGTTCTATACAAAAAAAAATGAATTGTTACTGCATATTTTAAACTTCATAAATATTTAGCATTCATTTTACTGCGCCTATAAAATCGATGTTTTTGAAATGTGGGCATCACGTATGATTTATTTATAAAGTTTTCACTTTGGAAATTGGACGCTCTTTTTTAATTAACCTCCACAATGTTTAATATGTATAATAATTGATTTTACATTGTTTGGTTGATTAATCAAAACTAGATTTGGTTAAAAATATTTTTTTATTAAATTACGTATAGATTATTTTTTTTAATTACTATTATATAAATATTTTTATTATTATATTATATGATGATATACTTTTACCCTTTTGGGAACAAGTTTATATGGAACTAGCGTGTACCCGCCACTTGGTTCGCGTCGAATTAATCATTTGTAATGGTAGTGATAAAGCAAAGCAAGAATTTCTATTAACATACAAACTGGAGAAGAATAGTGGTTAATCAGTTACCCAACTTTTTGGAACACTCTGTATGATTTTTTAAAAAATTTCAAAATATGTAAAAAAAACAAAATAAATTATGCGTGTCCAAGCGTTTTTCCGAAAGACTAACCGTTTTTTAAATAAAAAATATTGTAATATTTGAGGGGCCTTTTCACCCTCTTGGAATTTGGGATTCGAGAAACCCCTCCTTATAGAACCTCTACACCCCACAGTCAATCGGTTTGCAAAAAATCAGCTTTAAACGTCAAGCAGTTTAAGCAGAATCGTTATTACTCAATGGTCATATTTTATGAAACACCCTGTATAAATTTTTAAAAAATCTTAAAATATGTAAAACAACAAAATAAAATATACGTGTTTAAGAGTTTTTCCGAAAAAGTCGCCGGTTTTTAAATAAAACATATTCTAATATTTGAGGAGTGATTTCACCCCCTTAGAATTCGAGTTTCAAAAAATCCCTTCTTATCGAACCTCTACACCCTAAAGTTACATCAATCGCTTTAAGCAGGATTGTGATTAATCAATGACCAGATTTTTCGACTCTGTATACATTTTTAAAAAATCTTAAAATATGTAAAAAACAAAATATACTTGTTTAAGCTTTTTTTTCGGAAACTTCACCGTTTTTTCAATAAAAAATATTATAATGTTTGAGGGGTGATTTCACCCCCTTGGAACTGGAATTTCGAAAAATCCCTTCTTATTGAACCTCTACACAAGGCGGAACTCAAGAACTTGGAAGATTCCATCCGCAACCTGGAATGGAAATCTTGCAATGGTCTAAGACACTCGAAGAAGTTTCTGAGGGCTTCTGATCAAGAAAAATCACAGATCTTCCTGGGTCTGAGTAAGAACAATCTTCGGATTGTCACGGGGTTTTTAACAGGACACTGTCTCCTCAATGAACACCTCAGTAGATTGAAACTAAGAAGAAACGGCGAATGCAGATTCTGTGGGGAAGATGGTGAAACACCAGTACACCTCATCACTGAGTGCGCCGAGGCGACAACCATTCGTGCCATGAATTTTGGTACGACTGATATTGGAGATGGAGAACTACCCTCTATAAAACCGTCCCAGATACTGGCTTTTGTCAAAGCCCTGGGACTGTATGATGAGTTATGATTCAAGAAAGGGGGACACAATGGATCTGTAAGGTCGAAGTGATTAACCCCCCTCCCACTCATTCTAAATTCTAAAAAAATTCTAACCTCTACACCCTAGAATCAACCTGTATGCCAAAATTGAGCTTCTTACGTTGAGTGGTTTGAGCAGGACAGTGATTAATCAGTATGTCAGTCACTTAAGGATTTTATATATTAGTATAGATTAATAAATGGCATGATATTACTTATTTTTCATAATTTGTTAAATAAAGCTAATAATATATGGCATAGCAAAGATATGTTAAGTATTACAATTACTTATAATTGCCTTAAACTTGATATTTATAAAAAAAATTGTGTACTTATTTTTGCGCATAGTTGAAGTGACATTTCTTGCTAACAGCTGTTAAATTGAAGGACTTAACGGACATGTTTAAAAAAGTGACATATAATGCTGTTTTAATATAAATATTATTTTCAATTTTTTTTTTGTACATTTTCTGCTTCCTCAATAGCCTGCAAATTTTTTGAAATACCACCTCAAATACACACTTTTATGCAAATGCCTAATAATATTAACGCTCCTTAAAATTTATTTAAGAAGAGAAGAAATTTTGAACTTAACCAACAATTCGTGTGGTCTGTTTTTGTTTACATGTTTTGTTCATTTTTTATAGTGATTTACAGTAATTTTGTTGAATTATACAAATATTCTCGTTGATTATTGGTTTTAAATAAATATAACAATATCCTCCAATGAAAATGCGAGTTGCTTAACTCTCTAATAATTCTAATTCTGAGCTAGCAAATGAGCTAGATGCTTTACTTAGACTATTCAGAAGCTCAAAATCTATCGATAAAAATATGCATGAAAATTTACTTCCTAACACACAACCAGAGGATATTGACACACATTACACAGATACAATATCAAGTTTATTATAATGATTTTCTTAGCTTGAAATCAAATATTTTTTTGCCGTTTGTGCGATTGTGCGATCCTTACCACTTTTTATCTCGCTAGCTCGTGTGTCACGGCCTTGAATTTTTACTCCCAGCGCGCCTAAAAAAGTTTCACTTGAAAAATGCTTCTGCACACAGATATATTTTAACGACACTCAACTTCTGCTGATGATTCTAATGCGGTTAGTAAAATACACGTCGAGTGTTAAATTAAACTTTTTTGGTATATATTTGTGGTGAACTAGTGCTTTATTTCACCCTGTACACACTGACATGGAACTTAATAGGGTATCCAACTGAATATGTCAGTGAATATCACCCTTAAACAAATTTACTGTTAAGATATTGGCGAGGATATTGTTATCCTTAAACCATTTCGACCGCTATAAATCAGGCCTATCTTCATTTTGCTTGTTGCGTCGTGATGAAGAGAATATTACGACAAAAGGAGGTCATAAAACAGGGTTTTAGGTGGTCTTTCAACTTTAAAACTTTTACTTTATCTAAAGGAAAATAAATTTGAAATAAAAAGAGATTTATTGTAGGCTTATTCTTCGGCAACATATTTTAAAGATAAAAATAAGGGCAACAGTTCGTATAAATGTATGTCCTAAATTGCTTTATTTTGGAGTTACATGGTGTGGAAGTTTCATTTTTATTCCGTTTTTTTTTCAAATAATTTCTGAACTATAGTGGATGTTTGAATAAAAATTGGTGTCTGGATGTTTTTTGACATGAGAAATTTGATTTCGATGTCAGTATAACTCCAAATTGTAGGGGGCGCCACGAATATTTGTTTTAACTGTTTTGAAGAGTAATAACTTTTCGTACCAACCTGTATAAAATTACAGAGTGAAAAAAGATACATTTCCGTCATTTTTTACGTAATCAAAGTCTCTTGGTAAAAATCGCTACTAGTAACCGCTCTCAAGATATTTAGAATGGAAATAGCCAATTCATGTCATTATTGACAAAAAAAAAATAAGCATATTGGGTAGATAGTTATTTGATTAAAATGATAAATTTGGGAACATTTTATTTTTTTAAATTAATTATAAATTATTCTTCGAAAAAATTATGATAAAACAGTTTCTATTGAACTTTTTACACAAAAACATTTCAAATTTATTATTTTAGTCTAATAACTACAAACAACAAAAGCAATGATAGTGGCTGGATATCTGAACGACACCATATGGGAAAAATAAATACATAGGTGTCGAGGTCAAGTCAAGAATATACAAGGCTGTCGTCAGACCCATGATAACCTACACAGCAGAAACCAGACCGGATACAGCAAAACAAAAAGATTCTTGGAAACAGGCGAGATGAAAATCGTCCGCAAAATCACAGATAAAATGCTGCTAGATAGAGAACGAAGCGGCAACATAAGGCAAACATGCAAGGTGGATAGCGTTAATGAATTGGCATTGAGCAGAAGACGCGAATGGAATGAACATATAAGCCGAATGGACGATGGAAGAATAGTAAGGTCAGCTCGAGACAAATCACCACTGGGAAGAAGTACGGGAAGGCCAAGAAAAAGATGGTGTGATAACCTTGCCATCGATTGAAACTGTAGGCATGATGTGAAGAATGAACAGGAAATCTCCCTAATATAGAGTAGGAAACTAATAACTATTTAGTCAACATGTTTAATTTATATCAATGATGACAGGTATTGATAACTTCGATTCCAAATATCTCGAGAACTCATAGCTCATAGCGATTTTTACCAAGAGACATTTTTTACGTAAAAAACGGTCTCTTGGAAATTTTGTATATTCTCAGTAGTTTTATACAGGTACGAACGAAAAGTTATTACTATTCAAAACAGTTAAAAATATATAGGTGGCGCCCTCTACAAGTATGAGTTATATTGACTACAAATTCAAATTTCTCATGTCAAAGAACAGCGAGACACCAATTTGCATCAAGAGCTATCTATTAAAAGAAAGAGACACCAAGCTATCTATTAAAAGAAAATATTTGATTTTACAAATCACAATACGTATTTTAGCCTTGCATGCAACCATACAATTTAGAATTTCTACACAGTTCCATAATACAAATGCAACTCTTTATTATAGTAACGTTTATATTTAATGTGTGTTTTTAGAAGTAAATTTTCAACTTCGAATTTTATTGTTCAGCGCAACAAAAGACTTCGAACTATGGTGTTTATTTTGCGGGTAACGATTTCCTTGAAATTTCTCAAACTGTCAGGTCGGTTTTCTTTAGTGTTTTCCTTAACCGTGATAGGGAACATAAACTTGTTTTTTTATTGTAGTTTTCTCGCTTTTGAACCTGTTACTGGCATGTTCCGGAAGATATTTTTGAACGTTAGGTTATTTAATTTATTATATTTAACCAGAGTTATTTTTATCGTTTTTTTTTGTTCTATAAAAATACACACTTAAATGAAAATGTGTTTCATACGTTCAAAAATTATGAAAATTTATATACAGGGTGAGTTTCCTACGATGTTCCAAAAAGGAAATACCACTCCTGCAACTCCCAGTGGACGATATGCCAAGAACGTACAACTTTGACAAACATGTCAATGTAGTATTGAGCAATAAGAAGGATTGGAAGAGCGAAACGCTTGCCCAGCAGTTAAAAGACCATACCATAACTTGGTATACTGATGCTTCCAAAACCAATACGGGAACAGGGATCGGAGTGTTTGGGCCGAGAGCTAACTACTCCGAACCAATGGGCACTTACGCTAGTATCCTACAGGCAGAAATCTACGCTATCGAGAGATGCGTACAACTTATCTTAGATAGGAACTATCGGAAACAAGAAGTAGCCATCTTGTCTGATAGTCAAGCAGCGTTAAAGGCGATCAACTCAGTATCAATCAATTCGAAATTGGTCAAAGAATGCATAGAGAAGCTGAATAAATTAGGCAAAGAAAACAAAGTCCTCCTACACTGGGTGCCTGCTCACCAAAGGATAGAAGGCAATGAAAAAGCAAATAATCTAGCTAGGAAAGGAGCGAACACTCCACTAACTGGACCAGAACCGTTCTGCTTTCCAAGTGGTAACCAACTCAAGGCGGAACTCAAGAACTTGGAAGATTCCATCCGCAACCTGGAATGGAAATTTTCCAATGGTCTAAGACACTCGAAGAAGTTTCTGAGGGCTTATGATGAAGAAAAATCACAGATCTTCCTGGGTCTGAGTAAGAACAATCTTCGGATTGTCACGGGGTTTTTAACAGGACACTGTCTCCTCAACGAACACCTCAGTAGATTGAAACTAAGAAGAAACGGCGAATGCAGATTCTGTGGGGAAGATGGGGAAACACCAGTACACCTCATCACTGAGTGCGCCGAGATGACAACCATTCGTGCCATGAATTTTGGTACGACTGATATTGGAGATGGAGAACTACCCTCTATAAAACCGTCCCAGATACTGGCTTTTGTCAAAGCCCTGGGACTGTATGATGAGTTATGATTCAAGAAAGGGGGACACAATGGATCTGTAAGGTCGAAGTGATTAACCCCCCTCCCACTCATTCTAAATTCTAAATTCTAAAAAAATTCCTACGATGTTCTCTATGGGTATCTCGGAAACTACTGGAGATAGAGAGTCGGTTAAATGGGGAAAGAATTGCAGTTTTGTGGGGTCATAAATATGTGCCTTTCAGATTTTTGAAAAAGTTCATGGCTTACTAGATATTTCGAAAAAAACAAATTTCGGCTATTTTAAAAATTGTCCTTAATTCCATTATAAGCTATGTTAGACAAAAAAAATTCAGATAAAAGTTGTAGATAATCACATCCTTAATGAGACCGTGTTCTCCGTTTTTTTCTAAAGGCTGTCATTTTTGGCATATGACACAAACATAGTTTTTTTTTAAATGGAAACCATAGTTGGCCATGACTTACTTGGTTGGCTTTTTAGTGATGTAAGCTATAATATGTTTTCTTCGAAAAATTACCGAGTTATAGCCAATTCTTATCATTTTTAAACAATTTCACTTAGTTAGCCATGGAAACAAGTTTAATCCTCTTTGTTCTCATAAATGTGAAGCTGTCACATCCAAACATTGTAAATTAAAATAAACAAAAATTGTAAATATGAATTTTTCAAATGAAGAAAGGCGTGTAAAATTATTGGTTCAACTTTTCTTGACCATATATTTTCGAGGATACGTTGACCGGTGAATGTTACGTTTTTTAGAAAACGGTTTTTAAAACATGTTAGAAAAGTTAAATTTAGTTATAGCCAATTTTTTTCTTTCTTGAATAATTTCACTTAGATTGCATGGTATTCTTATTCTGTTATGATTTATAACTTATAAAAAGTCAGAATATATTACTAAACGGTTCTTTACATTTTACATTACACAAACTAAAACTTAGAAAAAGAATATCACTACATACACTTTAAGTTATTTTAGAAAATGTTCAAAAAATCCGCCATTGTTTTGAGTTGCATCTTTTTAAAACTGAATTACTACCTATTCTCACAGAAGCACCGGTCGACTTAATTAATCTTTTCTTGTACCGCTACTTCAAGCGCCTCTCTTAATTCATAAGTTCTTTTGTAAACCTTATTGTTAACTATACCGCATAAAAAATTCTAAAATGGATAGGTCAGGTGATCGAAGAGGCCCATGCTATTAGTCCACCACATTAGAAAAATGTGATTATCTACAACTTTTGTATGAAAACTTTTTGTCTAAAATAGCTTATAATGGAATTACGGACAATTTTTAAAATAGCCGAAATTTGTTTTTTTCGAAATATCTAGTAAGCCGTGAACTTTTTCAAAAATCTGAAAAGCGCATATTTATGACCCCACAAAACTGCAATTCTTTCCCCATTTAACCGACTCTCTATCTCCAGTAGTTTCCGAGATACCCATAGAGAACATCGTAGGAAACTCACCCTGTATATAGCCACAATGATTAAAATAATTGATAATAAATACATTCAAGCCATCTTCACCTATGTAACCGTAGATGGAGCTGACAGCCAGGTGGGATTCTATACGGGGTACATCTCAAAAGTGGCTCACCCCCTATAACTTTTTTATTTTTTCAGATAAAAAACGATATTTGGTATGGTAGTATATGACATAAATTAAGATTGATTGATGTATTCAATTGTTTTCTGTAACTTTCTGTTTCACCGGAATTGACTACAACTTTTGATTTTTAAATGGCACCCTTAGTATTTTTTTCTTTATTCGATAGGAAAATGACACCCTGAACAGAATGACACATCAAATGTCAACTTTTGACATTATCGCATTTGGTTTATTTGAAACTGTAACACGCGGTTCATAACGACAATTTGACTCGAAATACCAAGTATGTGGTACCAAATAATTCGTAAAAAAATACTTTTCCAAATATGCTAATGAGCCACCCTCGTTCCATTTGAAAGAAATTAGATATGATTAAAAATAGGAGTTCTGCATCTTTTAACCGGCCGGGACAAGATACTAAAAACATTAGACATTCAAATCTATTTTTCCAAGGCTCCTTAATTAAAAAATAGTATTTTTATCACAATCTCTAATCACTCTAGATTGAAATTTAAAATACGATGTTTTTTAAAACGAATATATCACAAGTTAAAACTAAAAAATACCGAAATCAATTGAGTAACGAAAAAAAAAATCAAAAATTGTTCATTTCCGGTGAAACAAGAAGTGACCGAAAACAATTGAATACGTCAATCAATCCTAATCTATGTCATATACTAACTTACCAAATCTTGTTACCAAAGAAATAAAAGCAAAAAATGTCGTTATTTTAAAATACTTATCAATTTATTCACATCTTCTTTTCATAAGTCTCGCTATTATGGAAAACAAAACAGAATGTGTTGTCTATCGGAGAATATTTAATAAATTTTATTTATTTCCTTACAACGGAAGTTTCTATGTAGGAAACAAGTAACGAGTTCGATTTATGTCTTTTAAAGTTATTACAGTCATATATCACTGAAAATGGGATAGTTTGGCCCAAAATGAAAACAGAAAAGTGTTTGCGAAAATATAAATGTGATTTATTTTTATTCTGTAGAAGTCACAGGCAATAAAGCTAAGATCCAAAATTTATCATGCGTTATATGATATATTTAAGAAAACTATCTACTATTTCTAATAAATAAGACTTGACTGAGAGACATAATTTTTGGAAAATGTATATAGAAAGCTTGTTTTCTATT
The DNA here is from genome assembly GCF_002938485.1 of Sitophilus oryzae. NCBI lineage: Eukaryota > Metazoa > Arthropoda > Insecta > Coleoptera > Curculionidae > Sitophilus > Sitophilus oryzae. Next base: position 1,803,126 of record NW_022146165.1, read on the forward strand.
TTTATTATTATTTTGGGGGTTTCTTAATCAAATTTATAAGTTTTGATTTTGTTATACCGGGTGGTGCATCCATAGGTAAATGAAATAATTTTAGATTGCAAAATGCCCATAAGGAATGTAAATATTATTTGGCGCTAATCTTGCAACGGTCGCGACCCAAAGCTTTTGATAATTTCGGAGCGGTTCGGCTTTTTTCGGAATTATGTTGCCAAATATATTGTTTATTCAAAGTTATTAATATTTTCTTTTAATTTTATAAATAAAACACAGTGTGTTGCATACAAGACACTTTATTTCATATAAGGACATGTATGAAATACCTATGAAACATTGGAAACCGACGTTATGCCAAGATCCACGATGATTTTCGAAGTTCACAGTTCACACAGCTTTTTAAGTTTTTAATGCCACTTTTTCACAATTATCACGGGTTTGAGTAAATAAAATTTAAATTAGACTTACAAAATTAAGCAATTATTACATTGAAAATGGACGCTTTAAACACTTTTCGGTAATTTTCCGATTAGAGCGGTTTGAATTTTAAAAGATTTTATAATTTTTGAAGATTCTGACTTTGACAAGAGAAAATTCTTTCAGTTCATGTTTGCGGTTGTTCTTAGCAACCGCTATAGCAGCGCCAGATCCCGTACAACGTTTGCGACCCAAAACAATTATATGTTTTAGCAGGAAGCCGAGCATTCCAATCTAAATTTATTTCCTTTGTCTATGAGTATGTTGGCTTTTATCTTGTTGTGCTTATTACTTGTTCAATTTTAATTTAAAAATAGATACAGACTTTCAAAACCAAATTAACCAGAGATCCGATATTTGGACCGTTCAAAATTTGCGTGCAATTTGCTGTTTCCAACGACGATGTACCAGCCGGGAGATATATTTTGTCTCCCTAATCTCTTTTACATAGCTGCTAACAAGAGTGCGCCGATTTCTTTTACTTGAATTGCAGCTGTCAACTAAATTCAAATCACGTAGAATATTGCCGATTCAGTTCAGTCGCAAGGTATTCGAGTGGAGCTCTAAGGACATTTTCAAATGAAATATGATATTTTCGTTCGGCCATTTGGAAAATTCAATTGTTAGTTTTAAAATTGTAGAAAATAGTTTTTAAGCGTATAAATATAGTTTTTTAAGTCTTTTATATATGTAAAAACTTGTTTTTTACGTGTAAAAAATCGTCTTATACGTGTAAATTTACGTAAATTTTGAATTGAATTAAACGTGTCATTGTATGAAAAGTCTTCATTGGTAAAAGCTTAAACAGATTTTTAGTTATTTTTATTAATTAATTTTAGTTATTAGTTTTTTATTATTACCTACAAATATGTGCCGAACCTTCGGTGAGCAAGTGAAATTTGAAAGTTAGTTATATCGAACCAAAATTAAATAACGGTTATTACGAGTTCAACTTATATACTTTATTATACTTCTGAACCTATTATAAACCTCGTTATAAACTAAACTGAATGTTTAATCAATATTTTTCTAAGAATATAAGTTGTTTTGTTCACGACATTTTTCAATTATACGTTTATATGTTGGATAATAATAGAAATCCTACTTCGTATACTTTTCATTTAATTTCAGTTGAATATAAACGTTTCCTTGGCCTATAATATTCATGAGCTAACTTATATATCTTTATTGCAAATGAAACTTTATTTAAAATTAATATTACGACACATTTTCTAACTAAATACAATGACATTATAATAAACAATCGAAGAAATATAAAAAGATATTTTGAAGTTTTTCATAACATGGTTGGTTATGATTGCCACTTTCTTAAATTATTTTCTGTGTGTATCACAAATTTAAATTTGACTTTGACATTTTTTTTGTATTGAATTAAATTAAAAATTGCATATTAAAATACAGAGTGTTTCTGAATATAGTCTCATTCAGAACCTCGAAATTCGTGGTTTCAATTACACTTTATATTTAAAAATTTGCGATCATTCACAATGTCTAAAAAATACGATTAACGTTAATAGAATAACCTAGCAACAGCTTGCGGTAGTGAGTTTTATCCATAGAGAAAGCCTAATAATAAGCTTATAAAAAAATAACCTTTTAATTTCTAAAAACAGTTTCTTTTGATTGATGAAAAGTAAAGGACAAATTAGTTATAAAACATAGTTTGGTAACTTTTTCTACTAATTTTGACATTCTGAATACTAATATTGAAATTAGATGAACAAACTTTTAGGCTAATTGAAACCACTAATTTATTCCACCAATTTTGAGGTTTTGAATGAAGTTTAATGATATATTTGTCACATAACATGGCCTGTTAGGATCGACACTTCCTTGAATATGTTCTGTATGTATCACAGTTTATGTCAAATCTTAATTTAACTTTAACACATATGAAAAACAAATTTCTTGCAGTATAGGTATACAGGGTGCTACAAATTCGAGGTACGAGCATTCGTATCTCGGAAACCGTAATAGATACGAAGATGGTTAAATTGGGACAAAGTTGCTCCTTGGGATGTTCACCAACATGCTATCAAAGAAATTTCAAAAATTTCACTTATTACTGAGCTATTTCAGAAAAAGCGATTTTTTTGAAAATCAATTTAATTTTTTCCTGTCGTTACTTTTTAGAAAATTGAAAAACTAATTGCACATTCTCATAGCCACTTTATTAGGGCTATCTGATAGTATTTTTAGGTTTTCAAATTAGCTGATAATTTGTGAGATACAGAGCTCAACTTGATTTTTTTAAATACGGACCTGCTTTTTTTTGGGGTTTTGAAATAACTCGGTTTCCTGAGTACAATGATATGCCACAGTTTATATTTTTTATGTCAACCCTTGAAATTTTTAAAACTTTTTTGATAGCATCTTGGTGAACATCTCAAGGAGTAACTTTGTCCCAATTTAATCATCTTCGTATCTATTACGGTTTCCGAGATACCAATGCTCGTACCTCGAATTTGTAGCACCCTGTATAATAAAATTATATAAGGATTCTTGCCACTTAACTGCTGATATAGAAATTTAATTCCACGCTGTGTTTGTCATAATGTGGATCAACCTGCTCTCACTACCGGTTTCGAAGCCGGTGCTCCATCATCAGATGAGCTTGGGCAGATACCACAAAATGACAACCACAGCGCAGAGTAGTTAATTCCGACTTGTCGGAAAGTATCGGTTAGATATTAAGTCGGTGGTACGAAAGCACTACCATTGCACGCAGACCGCTATCTCCCGTTCTCTCGGGACTTAATATCTCTAACCGATACTTTCCGACAAGTCGGAATTAACTACTCTGCGCTGTGGTTGTCATTTTGTGGTATCGGCCCAAGCTCACCTGATGATGGAGTAGGGCTCCGAAACCGGTAGTGAGAGCAGGTTGATCCACATTATGACAAACACAGCGTGGAATTAAATTTCTATATCAGCAATTAAGTGGCAAGAATCCTTATATAATTTTAATTAACACATATTGTACATATTAAAAAATAATCTGTCAAATATGACATTTAAAGTAATAAATGACTAGAAGAATTAATTAATTGGTCAAATTTTGAAAAATTTGTTTCTTTTTTGATTTTACGTAAGTGTATGTATATGTCAGTATCTAACATTTTTTTCCTGTTAACGTGTACTAATACCTATCACATGTTTGTGTATTATTTGTGTGTTCTCTTTAACGACAATTGTTTTTCCTTGACACTTTTCAGCGACACCATGGCTTATTCGATTCCCTCGTCAAATCTTTGACCACATTCCTCTGGCCCGTAGCAAACGATTTTGGCTCTGTAAGTCCGCAAGAGATTCGAAAGCACAACATTAAATCAATACTTTTTTATGGTAATTTTGCTTTGTGAATATTTATAAATGCTGTATTAAATGGTGTAGATTTTCTAGTTTAGATATTTTTAGAAATCTGATAATGGATATTATCAAAAACCTATAAGTTTTTTTTTAAATTAGATTAATACCGTATGATCGAAAACAAACGGCGTTAAAGAGGAAAATGACAATCGATGATAACTTTGGCCAGGTCAATCTGTAGATTTCATTAAGAATTGACATAAAGCTTGTCAAAGATTAACACTAATTATAGAAAGATAATTAAAAATCAATTTTACTCAATATAAAAATAAATTGCAACAAAGGCCAACTGGCAGTAAGCGCCATTAGAGAATAAAGAAGAATACGGGCTAAGTAAATGACGTCTAGGGATTGGCCTCGTCAAAATTATCATCGATTGTCGTTCCCCAGCCGTCTTTGCCGCCGTTTTTTTTTCGATCGTATGTTATACAATAACTATAGAATTTTATCTTCACCTATCTTGAACATATTTCTTACATACTAAGTTATTAATGTTGGTATGTATTAATAAAAAAAAATCATCCGAATAACAAAATACCAAACGAATCTATTAGAATAGTTTTATTAAAAAAACAGCAAATTAAAAAAAACTTAAATATTTAATATTATGACTTTGATTCGGATTTTTTCAAATTCAACAATGATAGGAGCCTCATAAATCAGAAAATTGTGGAGCATAAGACACGTCTATTTTTTATACATGGTAAGTCTTAAATAAGTGCAAATATTTTCAGGGCTGGTAGATCTCGATAAAAGGAACATATTTTCTCTTTGCCGTTTTTTTCAAATAAGTCCAAAATAACCAAGATATTTTACTTTGAAATTTAAAAAAATATTTCGCTTAAATTTTGAGAACCACTGGATCTTCTGGGTTTTCTTTCTTGTAAATTTAATCTACTACCTATGTAGCCATATTATGATTTTCTGTTTTTAACTAAAAATTAAAAAAACTTCCAAATGTTTTTTCAAAAAATTCCTAATTTTCAATTTTTTTCCGCTAAAAACCTCATAGACGTGTTTCTGGGATCGAAATATACTACCCCTAAAAGTATTTGCACTTATTTAAGACTCACCCTCTATATAAGAGAGATTAAATTGATATCCAAATACAGGGCATTCTAAAAAAATTTTTATAATATTTTTGGAATTTAAAAAATAAGTAAATTGAACATAATTTGTCTCTATACAAAACTGCTTCACACGTCAGAGTTAAAGTAAAATAAAACACCTTTTTTAGATATTTTAAGAACCCATAATCCGATTTGAATGATATTTGGGGTATTTTTGTTTTGCTAGGTGCTTTAACATTTGACTTTTACAAAAAAATAATTAAAGATTGTGTTGTTAATATTTGATACCATCTAACGGACAGACTAAGATGTGTTCACTTAACTTTTAATTCCAAAAATACGTAGGCTATGAACACGAAATATTAGGTTATTCTGTATATTTAAAATAGTAATGTTTAGATTTTTTTAAAGCCCAGACTATTAGTAAAATGTAAAAAAGTTGTGTTGATTTAATGTTGTGATAGTTGTGTCACAACGATGTAGTTAGATGGTGCTGAATAAAAACTAACCAATTTAACAATAGAACTAACAAAAAGCTTTGGTGTAGTGGTGTAAATTCAGTTGGTTAATACTTTTAAGTGTGCTTCTTAAGTTTTTTCATTCTAATATTTTAATACTATTAAATAGACTATACTCTTTACAGGGTGGTCCAAATTGTAATCGGGACTTCGACAATATATACTGCAGATAAAAATAAAAGCTTTATTGAGAGCCACGTATTCAACTGGGATCAGTAACGTCGCTACAATATAATTTATCAAAAGTGTAAATTACCAAGCGCGCGATGCGAAGAGCGAATAATGTTTCAGAGAGATAACAAGAGAAATATTTAACCTGTAAAGTTGAGAAATTTAGAGCAATTTAGAGCAGCGGAACTTTTAGTGAAATTGATTGCTTTATTAAATATTTCGTACAGATCTACTGCAAATTGTTACGTTTATTTTTTACCTTTATTTCTCAGAATTGACGACCGAGAAAAATCAGAGATTTTCCTTGATTTAAATAAATAAATGCCTTTATTGTCAAAAAATTTTTCAATTTGTAGACAAAGGTAAACTAACAAACAAAGTAAAAAAACAAGCTACACAAACAAACAAACAAAAGATAATACAAAACATTATACAAATAATATTGTCAGTCTTATTGTTAAAATAAACATTTATAAATGTTTATAATGTCAAAGAACAAAAAAATAAAAATAATATTCAAAAATATTTAGCTATAGTTTATAGTAAAATATCAATGACCTCTAAATAAATTCATTTCGATGTCATTAGTAAATATAGCAATAGCAAACATTAGACCAGTGTTTACAAGATCAAATTTGATTTTCAAAATATAATTTATTTACGGCGTAGAAAGCCTTGTCTAGTAAATAAGAGTTCAATGCTTTTGCGAAATGAAAAAAAAAATGATGTTATGGATTTGATTTCAAAATGGCAGGTGATTGTTGCATTTTTTTTCGAGTTGTATAATATTGAACTTTTAACTAACTCTGAGCGTGGGTAGGTAGATAAAGATCTTGCTCCGCGTTCCTGAGTGGATAAGTGTGAGATGGCCTTTCTTGAGAAGCTGATACATGTTTACGTATTAGGCAAACGGATTCAAATATAAATAAGGAAGGAAGAGTCAATATTTTTAATTTTTAAAAAAGTCCCGGCAATGAGTTCTGCTGTTTAGTCCCAGTGAATATCGAACAGTACTCTTCTGGAGCCTGAAAATGCGGTCAAATTGAGTCGCACAACACGTACCCCAGAATGGAAGGGCATACCTGAGGTGCGACTCAAAAAGTGCATAATAAACAGTTCTAGCCACTGACAAGTTAAGCTCCTTAGAAACAGATCTTAATGCAAAACAGGCAGAGCTCAATTTTTTCGACAAAGCTTCGATATGTATGTCCCATTTCAGAGAATTGTCCACAACAAGCCCTAAGAATTTTACAGATTTGACGACGTCAATGGTGGTGTTGTTAAGTACAAAAGGCTGCAACGAGTTTTATACGACAAAGCTTTTTAGTTTTAGAAAGGTTGAGACTCAGGAGGTTCGAATCGCACCAAGATTTAATGGTGATTAAGTCATTTGATACAATCCTATGAAGTGCCGTGATGTCCTTGTTGCTCCAAGTGAAGCTAGTGTCGTCCGCAAAAGACATATTTTGCCACTGATGTTTATGTTAGCAATGTCGTTAATAAAAAAGAAGAAACAAAATAGGGCCTAGTACTGAGCCTTGTGGTAATCCACATTCTATTGGCTTGCTAGAAGACAACGTGGTATCCACCCTCACAAATTGACTTCTGTTGCTCAGATACGACTTAAACCATTCGAGAGATGATCCCCTGAACCCATAGTGCTGCAGTTTATTAATTAAGATCTTATGATTTACAGAATCGAACGCCTTATAAAAATCACAGAAAATTGTTGCTGTAGAATGATGGTTGTTTAGGCCTCCTTAACTTTATTAAGGAGGGAAAACATAGCGTCATTTGTGGACTTGTTGCTTAGAAATCCAAATTGATATTCAGTAAGTATTTTGTTCTTAAACAGAAAAGATACCAGCCTTCTTTTAACCAACCTTTCTATGATCTTAGATAGCGTTGGAAGGAGTGCAATTGGGCGATAGTTAGAAGCTTCATCTTTGTCTCCTCCTTTATGCAGAGGAATGATTATTGCCGTCTTAAGATATTTTGGAAAAATACCATTTTGGAACGACATGTTTATTAAAGTTGTTAGGTGATTCAGGGTGCTTTCTGGCAGATTCGAAAACATTTTTAAAGTTAGCCCGTCGGTCCCAGAAGAGGATTTATTTTTGATGGTATTAATTGTACTGCGCAGCTCTTCTAAAACTACGGGCGAAAAAAAGAAACTGTGTAAGTTTACAATATCATTAGAGAGATAAGAAAGTGGATCATGAGGAGGACATATGGTATTAGTTTTTCGCTACATTTACAAAGTAATCGTTAAGGTTCTCAGGTGAGGTAGAGATATTGCTAGACGAAGAAAAAAAAAACTTTGTTTCTCAACTCATTCACAATAGACCATGTTTCTTTAGCAACATTACCAGAATTGACTATTCTCCTATTATAATAAAGGTCCTTAGCGGCTCTTATAGTCTTATGATAAATTTTTCTGTATAGTTTTACGTAATTGTGGAAGAAGAGACTGTCTGAGAATTTTTTTAAGTGAGATAATGAACGCATGTTTTTAGAAGATATGCGTAGACCTTTAGTGGTCCAAGGTTTATTAGCTTATTTTTTATAGGCCTAAGAGGAAAGGATTTGAACGCTAGACTGGTTAATGTTTTTACGAAAATAGAATATTCGGTGTCGACATCATAAGAGCTAGTATCCCAGTTGGTTGTTTTACATAAGTGGCTGAACTTTTGAGCATTCTTTTCTGAAAAAATACGGCATAATTTACGAGGGGTATTTTTGATTTTGAACTCCATCGAAAATTCAGTTAAAACTGCTTCATGATTAAGTAAGAACAATCTTGGGATTGTCGTCACTGGGTTTTTAACAGAACATTATCTGATGAATACCTCAGTAGATTGAAGTTAATAAACAACGGTGAATACATATTCTGTGAGGATCCTAACCTAACCTAACCATTCGTGTCATATACTTTGGTATGACGTAAGTATATATGATCTAGGGGTATGGCTGATATCGGAGATGGAGAACTAACCTGGTTTGTTTCCATAACTCCCTATCTTGAGCTATTTGCATCCAGTTACTATGGATACGCTTTTAGTCGTTATGCCACCTGGTTGGAGGACGGCCTCTGCTCCTGAATGCATCATGTCTTGGTTATTCTATTATTTTCTTCGTCCATCGGTCATCGTTTAGTCTTGCAATATGCCCTGCCCAATTTAATTTCAAAGTAGTTATTTTCTCTATGGCATCCATGACTTGTTCTGTCTCCCCCGTACTTCGATATTTGGTACTTTGTGTCTCAGAGATACCCCCAACAATGATCTTTGCGTTATTCTGATTTTGCTTACTGTTTTCTTGGTTAATGTTAGGGTCTTCGCACTATACGTTAGAACAGATAGTACGCATTGATAATTATAAATTATAATCCCTGATTAATACCTTTAAAAGAAATACTTTCTCTTCAGACATATCGGAAGTGGCCCTTTCAAAATGTATTTCAATCGTCCATAGGCTGCCCAAGTCAGTCCTATTCATCTCTTAATCTCGCAAGTGTGGTTATCGCGGCTTATACGTATTTCGTGTCCTAAGTAGTAGTGGGAACTGTCGAATGAATACTATCGAAACATTCGATAGTTGCAATTCATTCGAATAATTCGATAGCTAGTAAGAAAACATTCGTCGAAAACTATTCGAATAAAAATTATCGAATAGATGCGTCATCTGCCTTGAAATATTGTATTCTAGTAATTCGGCAGCAAAACCATTCATTTATAAAATTCATTCATTTATCAAATTCGTTTATTCGTCAGGATCGATTTTAATAAAATATAAACTGGATTTTAGTTGTCGTCCGGCGACGTAGGTTTCTTTCCTAGAAACCCGACAGCGGTCGGTGGCAATGCTATGAAAGAAGCCGGCATCTTTGATTTTTTGCGGAGTCAAATAAAGATCAGGACACATTATTTTTTTTATTGAGGTGCTAGTATTTACACAGAAAATACATTATGAAGGGCGCTGTTGCCATATATTCGTATTAGTTGGTATTGGCAAAGAATATTATTCTTTAGCATTAGTTAGTTAGGGATAATATGTCTATATGTTTTGCATTTTTTTATTAATATTCTGTTGTTACACTACAATAATACTTTTTATTTTGGATGTAGGAAAATGATTTTTAATGTTTTTAAGCAAAGACTGGTTTAATAAATAATAATAACAGTAATAATTTGTTATACCTATTAACAACAAAATTTAAAATCATTTAATAATATAAATTTTTTTTAAGTAGTAGCAAAATATAAACAACAAATAGAAGTCAAAAGTATTTATATTAGATCCTATTTAAAAATAATATAGTCTCTAAATGGCAACGTTGGTTTATTAAATAATAATAATTTCAGAACTAATTTGTTATATTAACAACAAATTTTAAAGTCATGAAATTTAAACATTAATTTTCTAAGCATGCAGTGTAATGGAAGGAAAATATAAATAAAAAATTAAAAATAATTATTTATATTACTTTTTATTACTTTATATTACTATTTAAAAATAATATTTACTTTTACTGGCATTTACTTTAAAAAATAAATGAAGTATTTCTTCGCAAAAAACTGCATCTAAGAGAATTAGCATAAACAAAATACAAACATTGTTAACCTTTTTTTTTAAATTGGCACGTGTAAAATTTTCAATTTAATTTTCTCAAATTTTTTTTACGAAACTTTTCCCCAAAATTTGAGTTCGATAACCATTTACGTAACCACATTACTTAATTCATATTATTAAAACATCTAAAATACAAATATGTATTTTTAAAATTAATTGTGAGTTGATCTCATCTCTCTTAAAAATTGCTACTTCTCAAAATTTTCCATTAAAAAAATGCAATCTAACCTAACCATAATATACCATATAAAATTAAATAATTGAAAGATCGGGCTATGGAAAATCACACAAATTTTCGGATAAATTTTGACCAATTCGCACACAATCGTCAATTAAAAAAAACTACTATTTTAGTATTTTAAATATTTTATTAAACGCAAAAATTGCATAGTATTTACAAGGCGAAGTTATAAAAATTTGGAAGAACTTAATAATGCACTGACGCACACAAAAATCAAACGAATACTAAATTTCATTTATCAAAAGCATTCGATAGCCGTGACTCGTGGCGCAACGATAACCATTTAGTTGCACGGCGAGGTTGTCACATATGCTTTAGTATACAAATGAATGAATGATTTTATTCGAATAAAACCATTCGATAGTTGAAATCATTCATTCAGTAACCATTCGATAGTCTAATTCATTCGATAGTTCCCATCGCTAGTCCTAAGTACTTGTAAGCAGTTGTTTCTTCTATTTGATATTGGTTAATATATATTCCACCGCCAATTACTAGGTTTGCCATCATTTGGGTTTGTGAAATATTGTTTCTGTCATTTTCTATGAAAGAAACAAATACCGAGGTTGCCATTTGAAAATCAAAAGTCGTAGTCGTTTCAGGTGAAACAGAAAGTGACAGAAAATAATTGAATACGTCAATCAATCCTGATTCATCGTGTATACTAACGTACCAAATTTTATCTAAAAAAAAATAAAAAAATGTTATGGGGGTGAATCACTTTTGAGAAACACCAAATGAAAGTATTTAAATGCATGTATAACTCAAGGTGTTATGATGCATATTTTATAATTTTTTATATCTTCTCAAATACTTATACTACTATAACGCTATTAAACATCCAACTTTTTTCATTTAAACTGACACGAAATTTTCCATAACTAGTTCATGAACAAATAATTATAGTCGCTTCCTACTCATCTAGAATCTGTCAAACTTAAAATGGCGTCTCCTATCTCGCTCCCATGCAAAATTTTAAATTAGTTTACGCGTTATGTGGTTGTTGAGGATTTATCCAAAGCAACCCTTCAAAAATATCACCCAAACTTTTAATTCATTTAAATCTCTGTTAGTATTAACTTTAATTAGAATTCATTAAAAAATGTTGGTGCTTTATAAATTAAAAGGAATACAATAACCGCAATTTATGAGTGTTTAAACTTTCCGTAACTGTGTTATTAACTCTTCCAGTAACTACTAACATTTTCAGACCGAACTGCCCTCGAAGCTATCGATAATTACAAAATTGTTTTGTAGTACGAACATAAAGAAATTCTTTTATAACTAGAACTAGATTAATTACGGAAGTTGTTATAAACTTATAATAACGTAAGTTGTCAATACCTGAACCCAGTACATAAAGATATTTACAAAAGTAATAAACAACAGAATACAAAACACTGTACTCCAAACTGACCATGTTTCCTAACCTTTCGCCTTGTATTAAAATGTGTATATATACGTATATTTCTTTGCTCTCCCTGTCCATCAGTTGATTTACACAATTAAAAACCAAAATTCAACTTTTAAAATGTTCAATTCAAAATCATGTTTTTTTTTCAATATTTCACATGTTTTATTGTTTATCTCAAAAATTATTAGAGATAGGTAGAGGTATAATAGAAAAATTATGAGATAGGAGTATAATAGAGAGATAGGAGTATAATAGAAAAATTATGAGATAGAAAAGTAGTTTCCAAAAATGTAATAATATACTGGGTGTTCCATTTAAAATAAGAGAGATGCTACCACTTTTCAAATAATGCGGCAACATTGTTACTCTGAAAATATTTTAGAAAGATGGAGCAGATGTCTTTATGCAAAAATCCAAAATACAGAGTGATGTCTTTTATAAATGGAATTTCCATCTTTTTCTGTTAGAAAGTATTAATACTTCTTAAAGATTAAGTAAATTCAATTATACAGGGTGTCCCAGAAATGAGTGCAGATATTTTATGGGGTGGTAGATCTGGTCAAAATAAACATATTTTCTCTTTACTTTATTTTTAAAATAAATTGGAAATAACCGAGTTATTTAACTTTGAAAATTATAATAAAAAAATAATCGCAACATTTTGAGAACCGCCGGCAAATATCGCCAACTACATCCAATTACCCGGATCAAGCCCGGATTTCAGTTAATTCGACGCACTGTGTTGCCATAGGGACAAGAAAGTATATGTTAAAAGTAAGTCATAAAATCACAACACCTGAGGAGTTTGCAGAGATGCATTACATTTTTTAGATTGTGATATTATTACATAAAATAAATTAAAAGTTAAATGTTTAATAATGTGTTAAAAATGTGCTAAAAAAGTTAAATTAATAAACTTACCCAACATTAAAAAGATACTTATATGATCGATGTAACTGTGACAGTTCTCTTTTTTCGATATACACTTAACTAAAATACACTTCACTGTGCTGCTTTACTTGTATATGCTGTAGTTATATAATAACTACTAAAATAACAGTCCCCTATTTTTAACACATTATTTTCATATAGGCCTCATCACAATTTGAATCACTGATTTCACAAAACACCTTGAAAAGCACACATTACTTTGAATACCTTTCTGAATGAATAAATGTTGAGAATTATTGTCTCTTACCGCCACTTTCCGAACTACTTTCAATCTAAGAAAATACATGTTTCACTCAACAATTTTAAATACGTATTTTGTTTTTTCGCTATTTTTTCTATGTATTTCAACAATTCCATCGACAGCCCAACCGTCGCGTCGGCCGTCAGCCAAGAGAGCGACGCATCACTGGTAACTGCTCCTTTATCGCGCCGCCGTGTCGAGCTTGCGTCATGGGAGGTTGCCGTAGTTTTAACAATTTCAAATTCAAGACACTCGAAGCAATCAAATTCTTATTAAATTTTAAAAATAAAACAGAAAAACATGAAAGGAAACAAATAAAACACAAATGAATTGGTTATTGATAAGGTCACAAAAAAGAAATTTCTAAAATGTTTATCGTAATTCAGAATTCAATTCATCGAAAACAGCCCGACGAATAATCAATTCATTTTTGTTTTGTTTATTTGCTTTCATGTTTCTCTGTTTTATTTTTAAAATTTAATACGAATTTGATTGCTTCGAATGTCTTGAATTTGAAATTGTTGTAACTACGGCAACGTTGCTTAACATCGTCGTCTGACGCAGGCCCGCCACGACGGCGCGGCCGGCGACTCAAAGGACCAGTTCACACGCGGCAGTTCTTGCCTGACGGTTAGGCTGTCAATGGAATTGTCGAAATACATCGAAAAAATAACGAAAAAACAAAATACGTTGTCAATAATTGTTGAGTGAAACATGTATTTTCTTAGATTGAAAGTATTTCGTAAAGTGGCGATAAGAGACAATAATTCTCAACATTTATTCATTCAGAAAGGTATTCAAAGTAATGTGCGCTTTTCAAGGTGTTTTGTAAAACAGTGGTTCAAATAAAACCGAGAAACATGAAAGAAAACAAACAAAACAGAAATTAATCGATTATTCGTTGGGATGTTTTCGATATATTGAATTCTAAATTACGATAAACATTTTAGGAATTTCTTTTTTTGTGACCTGGTTGTGAATAATATGATGAATCATTTTCGTAAACGTCATAAACGTAATGTTTTAGTTAATTTTCGGTGATTTTTGTTAAGTTTTCATTGAAAAGGTAAGTACTAAAAATAATTAATGTGTTTTTTTTTCTATAATTATTAACAATGAGCACTTATAAAAGATTAAATTTAACATTCCTAATTTTTTGAGTAGAAATTTGTCTATGAATTTATAAATGTAGAACTATGTTCCGCCGAACTATGTAGAATGTGGATAACATAGGAGGTTGCAACACTGCAAGGTTTAGATACACCGTAGGGAAATCTCAGGTGAATAAACAAATGGCACTAAAAAGTTTTTTCAAATTTCCCGGAAAATGTCAAGAAAAATTTTAAATTTTCAACATTTTTTTTTTGGCAAAAAAACCTCATAGGCGTGTTTCTGTGGTTGAACTACACTACCAGTTAAAATATTTGCACTTATTTCTGGGACACCCTGTAGATTATGTAATAAAGGCTTTCATGAAACTTATAATTAATAAACTTAGGACAAAATAATATACTTTTCAGGATGTTCATTGTCAATCGAAAGTTAGACTTCAAAAATTTGTCCAAAACGTCGAAGCAAAGGTAAACAAACGAAACAATTTACCACGTCGTAATAATTAACAAAGGAATTTAGATCACCCCAAAATTAGCCTCTTACCAAAGTTACCCAAGTTTCTCAAGTTTGCGGGCTTAAGATTTCTGTTGCTATCTTTTGAAAACACTATTCTCTTGCCACTTCGCATCGCCGGTAATTTACACTTTGGGTAAACTATATTTTAGCGGCCTTGACAGCGCTTTGTCGGGGCTCAAGAAGGGCCTTAATTTATTTTAACATATATTTAGGACGCTGACAGTTTCTTTGTTAAAACTCCCACTATCCGCGATTGCCTGTACCAAAATGTTTGATAATAAATTCAAAAGTGAAATTGTTAGTAAGAATATGTAGAAATTTTTATTTAGCGAGACTGTGTAAATAGTTTTTTTAACGTCACAAAAGCATTAATTGACAATATAAAAAATATTTTTATTGTTATTATATATTATTTCTACTTAGTGTATTTTGTTTGTTATTTTTTATTTGTTTATGAAGTATTTTAACCAGATACAATTTATGTATTTATTCATTAACACTGTTACATCTAGATTATTATTTTGTTTATCTTCGTAGCTTAATTCGTATTTGTTATATATAAGCACACTTAAGTTACCCCTTACTTCATTTCTTAATGCATAATATTATCCTACATGCAGAGACTTATGTAAATTTACCCAGCGCATAAGTCTGGCAAACATATTTACCATCGGATTTTCTCTGCCAGAGGCTCATGATCCAATAACATCAGAAATAAAATATGGCGGACCCAGCTGCATCTAGTTCGATATAATAAAAAGTCGAATCCCAACGATCGATACTCTATCTCGCTCTAGGATTCCTCCAGTGACGTGCATATATGGAGGCTTTAAGGTATATTCACACGTGTCAGTCACGTCGAAGTTCCGTTGTCGTCCCAGTCTCATTCAGTCAACATCTGTAAAAGCTATTCAGCCGTATCAGTCAAGAATTAATTGTTCTCCATTTGTGTTAAGTTTTCTATATAAAAGTTTGCGAAATTTTTTACAACCAATAATTTTACAGTTGTGAACAGGGACACATGGACCCATTCTATCTATATTTAATATCAATTAAACTTTGACTTACGTATAAGGGCGCCGATTTTTATGGTTCCGTATCCAAAGGGTAAAAACGGGAACCCTATTACTAAGACTTCGCTGTCCGTCCGTCCGTCCGTCTGTCATAAAGGTCTATCTTATGAACTGTTTATAGCTAGATAGTTGAAATGTTCACAGATAATGTATCTATGTTGGCGCTATAAGAACAAATACTAAAAACAGAATTAAATAAATGTTTATAAATAAAAAATTTGCCACGCCCTTTTCTAATTCGAAGTTCAATAAAACACAAGTTTACTTAATCGGTAATGAGTTGCATAGAGGCCACTAGCTTTTTAATTTTAACAGCCGGGTAGTCGGGGTTCAAAGATATTAATAAAAGGGCGCCACGAGATTAT
Source organism: Sitophilus oryzae (assembly GCF_002938485.1). Taxonomy (NCBI): domain Eukaryota; kingdom Metazoa; phylum Arthropoda; class Insecta; order Coleoptera; family Curculionidae; genus Sitophilus; species Sitophilus oryzae. Next base: position 1,819,292 of record NW_022146165.1, read on the forward strand.
GAACTCTATGAACTCGGCATAAAAGATGTTACTATTAAGTAGACTTCAACACTAACCTCGAACTGTTGAGTGCAACTACCATGAACTTCAATTATACTATAATTACTTGAACTTAAGTGACTCTAACTTAACTATGAGACTAGACTGCAAATAATACTACTAAAAATATTTAAGCAATTTATTAAAATATTAAAAGTTAATATTTAAAGAAATGGAAATGAATAAACGTTGAAAAGTAGAATAAAATTTAAATCAAGAAAAACTAACTAAAGTATGACGTCATAATCCCCTTACTTAAACTAAGTACAATATCCTGTGGATTACAAATATCAAACTAAATCTAAACTAAAATTGTACAGTCTTACTCTAACGTAATGTCTTGACCAGTACTTGCAAACTACTGAAACTTCCTCCGGCTTAGCTATAGTGCATAGCTACAGGGTGGCTACGACGGTGTACAGCAGATCGATGTACTGTCACTGGAGCCCGTCAGCAAACGTACAGATACCAGGCAGGTATAGGACTTCAACAGGTGACATAAAAACCCTAAATAACATTGGTTGTCTTAGAAAAGAGCCTCAATTATAGAACAAGGACTAGCACAACGTGTAGGAGTTAATAAAGGTAATAAAGAAGGACTAATCAAATCTGAACTTTACCTCAACGAGGGTTTATGATGTCCAACGGGTACCTCTACACACGGGCAACAGGAACGGATGGAATTCTGGATTGTTCTGTGCTGTACGGTCTGGATCGGTCTTCTTGCTCTACAATTACGAGCAACCAAATAAGATTTAAGAAAGATAACACTCAACTAATCTTTCTACACCACGTGGGCGTGGAAAAGTCGAAAACCAGACAACAATACGAATAAAAATCAGTTGAGCATTGACTTAGAATAGGCAGAAGAATTATAGCATACCTTGGAACTATTCGGGGACTTCTTGGGCACGTGGAATAAGAATATCGGTCGGAAAATTTGGCTATTTTAATCCCATTGCGGAAATTGGTCGGGGATCCATAAAAATCATCAAAATCCAACCACGTCTCTGACCAAATATGTTTCGGAAGCCTTAATCCTTCTTTACGAAGACCTGCATTCACCAACAGGGAATGCTTCACGAAACGGCAGCCGGTTCTTCACGACGACACTCTTCAGCCGGGGAGTATACAAGAAGTGATGCAAGGATTCGATTTCCTTCACAAAATCAGATTTCAACCGGAAATCTCCCTCCAGGATATAGATAGAGAACTATATATCTTGACTAGTCCAACTCACAAAAAGGCATAAATAAAAAATGATGTTTTCTCCTCAGCCATATTCCATATCCGGTCAATGAACGAACTTAACTCAGAAATTCCACAATTAAAAGAACGAATTGCACACTGCGATCCACATCAAAAATAACCAATTTAACTACGAAATTTTATCTGATAATTATAAAATTTCAATAACCAAAACAAAGGATAAATAAATCCAAAAACATCTGATTTGATCTGACAGTGACAAGTGACGGACAAAAATGATGATCAAAGATATAGAGAGATGGACAAAAAGCCTACTGCTGGTCACCATCAGTGACAGTGGAGCTGAAGCTGTATAATCTAGCGGTGTATATCGGGTTGCATAATGGTAAAATACTAAATAAAATAATATTTAACAATAAAATTATAGTAAACATGATGCAAAAATAATAGTTATTTGCGATAATTCATGAGCTAGCACACAGAGGTCGTAGCGAGGAAATTTGACTGTTACAAATTTTACATAGAATCTTTCAAGTCCTCGGTGGCCGCGTGGTTAAAGCGTTTGGACTTTAGTGTGCGAACACAGTGCAAGCAGGTTTGCCGCTTACTGGTAGCCAGCGCCAATCTGGGCACCTATTCTTGACATCGTTCGCAACTTTGCGTATACGCATCACGTGTATTGTTATAAACAGGGTATCCCAGAAATAAGTGCAAGTATTTTAAAGGGTGGTAGATCTCGATAAAAGAAACACATTTTCTCTTTATCGTTTTTCAAATAAGTCCAAAATAACGGAGTTATTTTACTTTGAAAATTTCCAAAAAAAATGATTTTTTGCTCAAATTTTGAGAACCTTCTTCATGTGCCTTCTCCTCATCGGAGGTTGGCGACCATCAATTGGAATTCCTCCCTGTCTTGAGCCAAACGGATAATTGCACTTGCCTCTCCTATATTAAACCATGGCACTGGCGCAAATTCCGCATGCAGGAAAACCGTTTACGCCCGATGCCTCGTCGTCCTTCAATCTTTCCCTCAACGATCAGCTGTAGGAAACTATATTTGTTATTTCGAAAAATATGACCAAAATATGCTGCTTTTCGTCGTTTTATTGTAGTCAATAGTTCTTGGTCCTTACATATTCTTTCCAATACTTCGAGATTTGTTTGAGAACCACTGGATCTTTTCTGGATTTTCTTTCTTATAAATTTAATCTACTACCTATGTTGCCATATTATCAAGAAATTATTTTTTTAAATAAAAACTAAAAAAAATTGCAAAAAAATTCCAAAAATATTTTCAAAAAATTCCGAATTTTCAAAAAAAAATATTTAGAAAAAAACCTCATAGGCGTGTTTCTGGGGTTGAACTATACTACCAGTTAAGTTAAAATACTTGCACGTATTTCTGGGACACCCTGTATATGGTTACATAGTAGCGCCGCGCCGCGCCGCCTCGCGCTTATAACCTTGAAAAATTAAAGCGTGTTATCAAATCGGCTAGTTCACAGTGAAAGCAGGTAGGAGCCGTCAACCAGCGTTCATCGGCGTTCTCGCTTTTACCGGAACGAAAATTTATTTATTTCTGCTTTTGCAGGCGCCGACGGCGCACAGAGGGTATTAAGAACTAAAAGTTGGCCAAAATTATGTTTTATGATTTTTTTGCTTTTTTGCTAGTAATATTAATTATTAGAGGAGAGGGTGCTAATATGGAACCTCATTTTGTTTTTCCTACACAATATTTTTTCCTCTATTCTGAAACCCTTTCCACCGATCAAATAGGGCCATTCTGTGCAAAACCAAGCAATTGGATGAGGATGCTAGAACAAGAAAGTAATTGTATATTATAGACGATATTTGAGCGAGGATGGGTGTTAATAGGGTAAAGACTATTTCCTTTAAGAATCTATTTAAATTAATGTTTTTTTTTGGCAGTGGCAAATATTGGCAAGATTTTTGTGCATATTCCAATGCTGGAGACTTTCAGCATTGAATGGATACTAATTTCCATGCGGAATATTGCCGAATAGTCTTACACCTTATAAAAATGCCACTCATTTTTTAAATATAAAACATTATAAAAAAATAGAATAGAAGGAAACGTTTCAAAATAAAAATATGGCATAAAACAGAATAGAGCCAACAAACAAAGCTGGCTCTGTATCCATCATGACAGTTATTATGAACAATTTGCAAAAAAAAGCACTACAAACAATTCCAGTATTTTTATAATCTTAGAAATATTCAGAATACACTCAAGATAATTCATACTTTTAATTGAAATATATTATTTATTTGATAGTCAACTTACGACTTAAAAAAGCTAATAACTAATAAACATGCTTACATTTAGTATTTATAGATTTGTGTTCAGTTAAGATAAAAAATGAAAATAAAAAAATATCACTTTTGGCCAGGTTTATAGACCAAATACACCTATGTCCGGCCCCGGCGAGGCGGGCGCGGCGTTTGAATATGGTTTGGTTAGGTTAGGTTAGTTAATCAGGTAAATTTCCTCTTAATTATCTACTTCCGAATCCTTCTCGCATCTCCGAAATAGCCATATACAATACACGTGATGTATATACGCAAAGTTACGCATCTGTGTATTGTTATATGGCTTTTTAGGAGATGCGAGATGCGAGCGATATTTGAAGATGCGAGTGGTCAAGAATAGGTCCCCAGAGACGGCGCTTGGTTGCCGGAAAGAAACCTGCCTCCACTATGTTTCGTACCCTTTACGCTGCTATGACGTTGGAGCCGTAGTAAGGCAGGTTCGAATCCTAGTCAAGGCGACTTTTTTCTAATCGTTTTTTTTTAATTTTTACATATTTTTACATATTTATTTTTACTTTTTACATATTTATTATTGATTATTCTTCGAGGCGATTCGACTCATCCTGTATATATTATGTGTCTAACCTTAGAATGACATAAACAATTTCAGTGTTAAAACTGTGTACGCCGCTGGTTTCCAGTATGGATGTAGTTTCCTGCGGCTAATAATAAATTTATTAGGGTAGTATTCCCTAAGGGATGTCCGGGTCCACAGAGCGGCCGTAGTTAAATTTTATAGCCTTATTGTCGCGTAAGAGGGTGTTGCATCTCGCTCATAAACCTGTTGTTTCCGAACAGCCCTTATCGATTGTTTTGAGCTTGTTTTGTATTCCTTTCTGGCACATTGTTGAATGATAATAACGGTAATATCTCCAAAATTACACGTCCGATTGAGATGAAATTTGGTATAGTTATTTCTTACTTGACGTAGACGCTCACTAAGAAATTTTGATCAAATCGCATACAAAGTATAGTTTTTTAATAGTACAGTAAAACTTCCATATAGCGGCCACAAAAATTTTCAAAGGAATGTGGCCGTTAAGGGAAGTGGCCACTATTGGGAACAATAAAATACAGATACCAATGTAAAATGCCTTATTTTGGAAACGTGCAAAGTAATTAAAATTAAGTACGAGCATGTAGTACAAACACATAATAAGTGTTAATAAATGATCTTCAGTTTTAGATTTTGGGCACAAAAAATAATTCAGTTTTACAAAAAACTTTATTACATAAGAATTTTTAAAAAAACTTACAATGTATACATATGTATTTTTACACATAGGTATTCTTATATACATATGTACAATTGACTTTAAAAAGTTACAAATGATAACCTTATTTTATATGGTGAAAACTGATTAATGGTAGTCTGCTTTAATTTTTAATTTTGATTTTTGTAATTTCACTTTCAAATTTCATCAAAATGTATGGGCAATATCAACCGCTAGTTCGTCTTTGTTTTGAATCACCAAAAGTTTGAATGTTCTTAATTTTTCACATACTTCACTCATATTATTTATAGATGAACACAGAATGTCTTGGCCGTATATCTTCTTCACTAACCTTGAGTGGAGTCCTTCCGTCTGTCCTTGTTGTTTGTAATTCCTGGATTATTCCCCTGCATCTCTAAACTAGGGTTTTCCGTAGGGACATCCTGAATCGACTGTCAGATATTCTTTTAAGATCTCGACTTCCTGGCATGTTTTTTAAAATTGAAGATAACTGACTTAAAGGAATGTCGTCCTCTTCTGTCAAATGCATCGTCCCCTTTGACAGTTGCAAATCCCGCTTTTGGAAACATTTTTTTATAGTGTTCGATGTAACATTTTTCCATGCTGTATATTTATCCACACCATAGTACTTGCCAAATTTATTCTCTTTAGCCTTTTCCATCGTTTCTTCGGTATTAGTAAAAGTCAAAAGTCTTTTAATAAAAAATTGACGATATTTTAATTTAAAATTTTGAATAATTTCTTGGTCCAACGGCTGGCAATGAGATGTCGTATTTGGAGGAAAAAAAATTTTCACTAAATTTCAAGGATGTAGATACCTCAAGAGCTTTTTCCCGAATTAAGGTTCCCGATATGGGTATGTTTTTGTTCCTTGCCTTACAAAACCATTCGTAAACTAGTTGATCGATTGCAAATCCTTCTGTTTTAGGAAACTTTCGTTTTTTATCTGCATTGCATCCTTCTTCTTCAAACATTTTTTAATTCCACTTTGTTTTAAATGTCGTTCACTTGCGTTCTTCCAACACCAAACTTTTCCGCCAACTTTCGAGCACTGCTGTTATATTTTTCACTTTCCGCGACAATATTTAATTTCTCTTCAATAGACAAACGTTTACGATTCAAAGACATGGTTGTTGTTCTTTCAGAGTAAGAAACTAAACTGTGATTCTATATCTCCCAAAATTTTAAGCAAACTACTGACGAATTTGTATTGTATTTGTCACCTCTTGTTCCCTACTCTAAACAAATTATAAATGTTTATTGCTTGAATTTCCTAAAGTGTCCTGAAACAGCTCTTGTTAGACAAAAAAAAGGTCGAAGGGTTCGGTTTTTGGCCGGTATTGGGGCAATAAATTTAATGGGTTTTTCCCTAAAATGTACCTTTGAAGCGGCCGGTGACCGCTTTCGGAATTAACGTTATTGAGAAATATCTTAATATAGGAATTCCCCTAAGATTAATTCAAACAACTGAAAATTGACCGCTAACAGAAGTGACCGCTTTTTAGAAGTGGCCGAAATGGGAAGTTTTACTGTATTTCAAAAATTCGGAAAAAACCTTTTTTAGCTCCCATATAGAAATGATGACTTTAAAACTTCAAAATACAGGGTCGCTGATATGTATGGGTAAAATATACGAGATACCGCAAAAAGTTAAATATAAAAGTTATAGGGTTTTTATATGCCTATTGGCGAGTAATAAATTTAAGTATACAGGGCCGGTCGTAAAGTCATAGAGACTATACTCCGTCTAGTAAATAAAATATTTAAAACCATTGATTTAAAAGTACTTTATTTTTTTCCATAGCAACTGTTAACATTTTCTTATATCTATCAAAAATAGTAGTAAAGAATAAAATAAATGATACTTTAACAGCGAGGATAGGTTAAAAACTTTTATTTCTTCTCGCACGTTTTTTAATTGCTTCCATTTTTGAAAATGTTTGTATTCCTCTTTTTCATAAGTTATTCGGGATTTAAATGGAAGTAGTTTGGATATGGCGTTTGTCGCCTCAGCCTGAATATCTGTTGGTAATTTACTTATTTCGTTTTAAGCAGGGTTGGAAAAAATCATGATTTTTTTAAAAAAATAAAAAAAATCAGATTTTTTTTATTTAAATCAGATTTTTTTTTATTTTAATTCGAAACAATATTTAAAACTGATTTCCAAATGATTAGGACTTATTTTCCAATTAAAGTCCTATCCTAAATGGCTAAATATTCGAATCTCTAAAGCGAACATCTACAGATGCATGCGCAATACATTTATTTAGCACAAAGCGACAGTCTCTAAAAGAAAAATAAAAGATGCTTTGTAATATTGTACTATCTAATAAAAATTAGTGTTTTTTTTTAAAGTGTTTCCTCTTGTAAAGACATTCCGGGGACATACTGTATATCCTCCGCCGATATACCGGGTATAAAAATAAAGCCAAACGAATTGAAGTTAATAAAAATACGTTGGAGTTCAGTGTTACGGTCTGTAATTAAATTAAGTTAGCGCAATAAAAGTAAAAGGGCTTCTTTTACTGGACAATAAAAGGGTGTAAAATGCCCTGCCCTAATAAAAACCTAGATCGCGTGTGGCAGTTCCCCTTGAAGAAATTGCTTTGGCCATAGAACAGGAAGTTAAAAGAATATTTTCCTTAGAATTTAAGCATAGATGTATATCTATTTTTTTTAATCAAGAAACGGGCCGAAATATAAGATATATCTGTAAAAATTATAACATCTAAGGAACATAATACGAGCCCTAACAACTATATGTTGGGACAAGGTCATATTATGGATTTATTGCCCTGGTTTTCCAAAATGACTGAAAAATATATGTTTAATTTTTTAAATATAAACATAGCCATATATCCTAAACAACTTGACAATATTTTTATGAATTTGTAAATCAATCCATATTTACAGTAGCGAATTTTGTTCATAAAAGGACAAATTTGCTGACAACTAAATGTTGGGACAAGTATTTTTAAATAGTTAATATCATCATAGGCGGCTTTGCTATAAACGTCACAAATATCGCAAACTGTTTACTTCAGCATTGACAGCTTGTAAGTGACTCGATACTTTGAGTAGTGAGATTTATTCTAAATAATTTTAATTTTTTTAATTTTCAATTTTGTTAATTTTCAATTTTGTTAATTTAATTCAAAGTAATGGTCCGTGGAAAAGCTACAAATCAAGAACTACGAGAAATTATCATTCGTCAATACAGTACGGGAAAAACAATTCGAAAAATTTCTGATGATTTAAGTATTCCAAAAACCACGGTCTTTAATATAATAAAAAAAATACGGCAATCTACCAATGTAGACGTTAGAGGTAAAAGTTCGGGAAGGCCAAAAATTGTATCTGAGAGAGATTTACGAAATTTAGTAAAACTTTGCGCAAGTCTGCAAGAAGAAGTACTCTTCGTGAAGTAACAATTAAATGGAATACTGTAACTGGTTTAAATATATCAAGAGAATGTTGCCGAAAATATATCCATAAATGTGGTCTGGGGGTTTTACAAGGTAAACTTTATTTTGTGTGGATAATCAATTACGTGAAGATTATTGACACAAATTCTTATTTAGGCCAAAGAAAACCGCTACTGACAGAAATTCAGAAGAAAAATCGATACAATTGGGCAAAATCTAAATTATTGTGGACACAAAATGATTGGAATAAGGTCATATTTAGCGATGAGTCTAAATTTGATGTTTGCGTTGGAGATCATCGAAAACGAATAATACGAAATAAAGCAGAAGCCTTTCATGAAGATTGCTTAAAGAGGGTTGTTAAATTTCCTAAGCAAGAGGTTTGGGCAAATTAAATTTTATAGATGGCACTGTTATATCAACATATACTTGATACCTCACTTTTGCCTAGTGCTCAAGAATTGTTTCCAAACGAAGACTATATTTTCCAACAAGATGGAGCATAAAAAAATTTGGTTCGGTAATAATAATATAAAAGTTCTATCCCATCCTGCAAGTAGTCCAGACCTCAATGTTATAGAAACTGTGTGGCATAAAATGAAGCAATATTTAAGAAACCACCCTCAACGAACAATTTTTGATTTGCGGACAAAACTGCAGGAAATTCGGGATAATTTTTCTCCTCAAATGTGCCAATCTTTGGTAAATACAATGCCATTAAGAGTTCAGGCAGTTGTTAAGGCGAAAGGTGATGTAACTCCGTATTAAACAAATTTCTTGTTGTGCTGTCCCAATATATAGTTGTCAGCAAAATTGGCTTTGATTTTGTCAAAATAAGCTATATCTAAAGTGATTTGTTTGCAAAGTTATAAAAATATAGTAAAATTGTCTAGATCATATTGTAATGTTTGAATTTAGAATAATAAACAAAATAAATTGAGTCGTTTTAACAAATTACTATTTTTATTGCAAAAAAAGACCTTGTCCCAAAATAAATAGTTGTTAGGGCTCGTATTAGTTCAATAGATACATCGTAGACTAATATTATACGTAAACCATTATGTAAGTATCTATTTTAATGGATATTTCGGTTTCAGTAACATACACGTTCCCATTAATGCGTTAGCATTCTAAACGAACGCATTTTGCGCAAATAATTCGTTTACATTAATCGTTAGCGATGGCGGTTTGATTTAACAATTTTAATTGAGTATTGGCAGCAATCGAAATCTAACAAGGAATGTCGTTAATCAGATAAAATGCATCATTTGTTTGTAGGGATGCAAACCATACATCGATATTTTAATAGTGAAAAATCGATGTTTACTATTCGATGTTTTATTATTGCAAGCTATGTATGTATCAGTATCGATAGTTTTTTAAGGATTTTTTTACATTGATGTTTTCTAAAATTTTTAGTTAATATATTGAAAGGACATTCTAATAAATAACACAACACTGGAAATAGAAGAATATATACAGGGTGGTCCGAACAGTATTCCGGAAACTTCAACAGGATATTATGCCGACAAAAATAAGTAAAAAAGTTCGTATAGATGTATGTCCTAAAATACTTAGTTTCCGTAGCCTTACCACAGCTTACAGAATAACATAGCTTTGACACTCGCCAATTTTTCCCACGCTCGAATTTAAAACGCCCCACTCCGACGATGCGCTAACTGAATTAAGCGACCGACAGTCAGCCTCATTCAGTCGATGCAGAGCCTCCACCGGTCGCGCGTAGGGCCGTATTACGGAAGATTTTAATTCGATTTTTTTTCTTATATTTAACCATAGGTATTTGTGCTTTTATTTCAATTTTATTTTTATTGATGGAATGGGAAAAGGTTTTCCGGGATGTGCGGCTGCTGGTTACACAAATAATTATGGAAATAATTCAAAATATAGTCTGTTTAATTTTCAATTCAAAATTAATGTTCAATTTAAAAGTATATTCATACTTTAGAGCTTTTCAAAACGATGAAGACTACTTATTTGGAGGCTTGCTAATACCAAGTGACCATTTTTTTATTTAGTTTCCTCATTGGAGGTTATTTTTATAAGCTTTTATTTAACTTGCTTTGTATGTAACTATCTATGTATGTATGTATGTTTGTTCGGGGCAAATCTTGTAAGCTAAATTAAAACCACTTCCTTTTATTGTAAGAGATTGAAATTTGGCATGTAGGTTCAGTCCCGATGACAATACATTTTTTTTGCAAGGCATGACCCGAATTTTTTGAGCTGTCAAAATGGCATTTTGAGGTTTTGGATTTTTAAAAATTCTATTTATGAATGGATCGGGCTGAAATATATATATATACAGGTTGTTAACTCAACAGTTACTTATAGGGAAACAGAATAAGCAACACTGCCTCATTGAGAACGTATGCATTATTGATTTTTCTGCTGACTCGTCCCGGGTCGCGTCGTTCATCGACGAGCGGACTGAGGTTATTTCAACCAAAAACTCTTTTCCATAGAGTGAAGAACAATTTAACAAGCTGTATAGGTATATTGTGGGTATATACATGTAAAAAATATATGGGCGGCCATCTGAAAAAATGACAGTTTAATGACATGTCAAAATTTCAAAGTCAACTAGATTTTCATAAAATTGATATATAGGGATGGCCATGGGCTAAATGAAAAAAAAATTTGAGCTGTCAAATTTGACAGCTGTCAGAAAATTTCAAAGTTCTCCGATTTTGATAAAAATTGATATATAGGACGGCCATGGGCGAAAATGAAAAAAAAAATGTTGAGCTGTCAAATTCTGACGGTTGTCAAAAATTTCCAAAGTTGTCCGATTTTTGATAAAAGATCATGGATGGCCGGTAATTTTAAATGAAAGAAAAATGTTGAGCTGTCAAATGACAGCTGTCAAATAATTTCAAATTTGGTCCGATTTTGATAAAATCGAGTATTGATGCCCCCTACCCCATAGTCGGTTTTCATTTATTTGTCTCATTATTTGAACTGTCAAATTTGACAGCTGTCGTTTTCTTAAGTTCTCCTTTTTAATGAAAAATCGATACATATTATTAGGATACCCATAGAGTTATTTAAGAAAAAAATTGAGTTTAAGTGTGTGTCACTGAGAAACCAGCATAACTAAAAGTGAAAATAAATTTTATAAAAAAATCTTTTAAAACAAGACTTGTTGGCTGCTAAAAAGAATAAAATAAACTCTTTTCTTTAAAGCTTTTATTATGAACTTAGAACGTCATTACAATATTTTAATATTAGATATATAAGAGCTTGTCGTGGATTACTCTTCATCGATAAACAAGTAAATTAACTAAAACCTGTGTCTACCCTGTCTCATTTTCAAAGTTTGTGTTATGATAGACCACTAGACCAGAATTACCAAGATAAAGTTGTCGTACCAGATTTTTATGAGTGCAACTGTACACTCAAATCTCGCGACAAGTTTTATATAATATTAAAATTGTGTAATGACGTTATAAGTTCATAATAAAAGTTTTAAAGAAAAAGTTTATTTTATTCTTTTTAGTGTATTTAAATAAAAACTTGTTTTTAAAAAAGTTTTTTTATAAAATTTTTCAGAACAATTTTGAAGAACTTTCCTTAAATGAAAATATATTATGTAAATTCGTTAAATTATTTCAGACAATTAAATTCAACCATCAATCAAATTTTCCTATAATGTATTTTTTGTTAAAATTATACGCAAAAGTTAGAATTTATTATACCTTAAAGAATATTAGTAAGAACTTAAATGTAGCAAACAAAAACCGAAAGCTCCTAATTTAGAAACATTCGTAAATAACTATAAGTAATCAATGGACCCATTTCATTTTGCTGTTATTTCTAGAAATAAATTAATTAATTTGTTTTTTAAATGTTTTTCTTTGAGAATGCATATTTATTTAAAGTCAACAATTTAAAAAACGTGTATCTAAATTATGTTCACAGCACCAGTCGAATAATTTTTTACGTCACGTTTAAAATTTTTTTGAATACATCTCTGGGCTGACTGGCGCTTACGCGGCTATTGGTTTTGGCGAGAGAGCTCGCCGCTCTAGTGTTCCCCCTCTTTCGAATCGCAAATCCGAGTGTAAAAAGATCAAAGCGGCACGCTACACTGTCCGAGCTGGTTTTTACTTAAGCTGTGGCCTTACCTATTAGGGGATTCAATCCCGGACAATTTTATGTTGTCGGGATCCCGGGATTCTTAACCCCGAATCTCGGGATCCCGGGATTTCAGTAATAATGTTACCAATGTTACTTTCAAAGAACATTTTATTAAAATTAACGTTAATTAGTTAAGACAAAAACAAAGTCTTTAGAACACAAAAATAAGTAAATATTCTTCTTAAACAACATTAAACAAAAATTAAAAATCTCAAACAAAACAAAAAAGAAACTGGACTGATAATATTATTCCATATTTTTTAAAAAATAGCGCCAAAATATAATATTGTCTATTGTGTCATCTCCCATAGCAGAACGAAATTTTGTAACTATCAAGCCTGCTGACGAAACCTTTCCGATTCTACACTTGTAGGCGGTATTGTACTTAAAAAATCAAAAGCTAGTTGTAAGTTTGTTCCACGTTGTCCACTCTTCTGGAACGTATCCATTTCATTTTTTACTTGGGCTTCCAAGTTTTCAGTTTTTGTTACTGGTGGCACTGTCATTCGATTTGACATTTTTTGGTTAACGCTTCATCTAGCCTCTCCGAAAATGACACGTCATCATTTAAGGCCTGGTACCTGTTCTGAATAGTAGCAATTGGCAAATCTTCATCCGATTCCGAACTATCTGAAGAATCTAATATGATTTTACTTGTTATATCTAGTCGTTTTAAGAGGTTTGCTACTTCTTGTTTCAAAAGTTTTTTATTATTCCGGGAATCACCGACGTATCGCTTGTCGGCGGCGCTATAAAGGTGCGGCCCACATTCGAACGGAATGAACGAGCGAGCGAACAAATGGAATTCGGTATATTTGGACGTTGGACTGAACGCATGCGGTTGTCGTCTGTTTGTTCGTTCGCTCGGCCATCCGTATATAAACAAAAAAAAAACAGGTTTATAACAATATCTTGACGATTTGAACTGGCGCGCGAATGAAGAAATGCGTGCGGTCTTCTCGTGCGGTTCTATCGTGCGGTCCCCGTCCATACCACTAGCGTACGTTCGTTCGTTCGTTCGTTCGTTCGTGCGGATAATGAATACGCACCTTAAGGAATTCAACTAAAAGAGAGTTTTTGCATATACAACCTTAAAAATAGCGTTTTACTATATTATATAAAATCCCGGGATCTGTTATTATTTTCCCGGGATCCCGGGATTGAAAAAATCCGATAAAAAACGTCGGGATCCCGGAATCCCGGGATTGAATCCCCTATTACCTATATATAAAACTACCCAGTGAAAAAATATACATTTCCCTGATTTTCTACGTAAAACATGTTTCTTGGTAAAAATCGCTGCGAGCCGCCGGCCGCGTCGTTCTTAATATATTTAGAATAGTAGGTAATAGTCAATGCATGTCATTATTGACAAAAAATAAACATTTTAAGTTGATAGTTACGTGACTGAAATGATAAATTTGAGATCGTATAAATTTTTCTTCGAAAAAATGATGCTAAAACAGTTCCTGTTGATTTTTTTTCTTTTTGAAGTTACTTTTTCTGTCGTTTTTTAAAGGAATATTATTTTTTACGTGTTTTTATTGTACTTTCCAGGCTCCAGCAAGGAGTTGGATCGAGGCAACCTTCCACAAAAGAGAATGTTCCAGATACAAGCCGACTGCTAAAGATGAATCAAGGTAAGGCGTCATTTGTTTCCACGCTTGTATCCATTAGCCTTGTTCGAAAATATAACTGTAGGATGATTTATGATGTAAATTTTTAAGTGGTAGGTATACACTACCCGACAAAAATGTTTTGTTAATTTTTTATGCTTTATAACTTTTTTATTCTTTATCTACTTTTTATGATATTTTAACAGATTTTATATCGATTGCTATTATTTTTTTTTATTATTTAATATGTAACATTTTTTTTATTCGATATTATACAAGTGTAAACCAAAATTATTATTTTTTTATCTTAAAACAAACATTTTAAAATTGAATAGAATTTGAATATACTCAAATATATTCAAATAGAAAAAATACCAGGGTACACCAACTAAAAACGAAAGAATAATTTAATAAAAAATAAATTATTCATTCAATGCCCCACAAATATAAACCAAAGCTTTAACAATAATGTTTTGAAAATAAGAATTTATGTCTGTGTTATATTGGTATTTTCATAAACCCACTGAAACAATGAAAATCCATTTAATAAACATACTTTACTAATTAGGATTTAATAGTTAAATACAACACTATATATTTGAAATTATTTCCAGCCAACATATTCAATGTAAATATGTAATTGTAATAATTTTAAACTGTTTAAATAAGGGAATAAAATTTTGTTCCAATATCCAAATAAAATGTATACAGGGTGTCAAAAAATAGTGTATCTAACTTTGGTGGGTGATTATACAGATAAAAATAAAACAAAAAGTTCCTATGAACAAATAAGCCCTAAAATGCTTTCCGAAGAAGTTACAGTCCTCGAAAGGTTAAATAAAAATATTATACAGGGTGGTTCCAACTATATTCCGGAAATTTCGGTAACATATTTTGCAGATAAAACTAAGTAAAAATGTTCGTATAAATGTATGTCCTAAAAGGCTTGGTTTCGGAGACACATTGTGTAGAAGTTTCATTTATATTTCGTCTTTTTCCAAATAATTTCTGAAGTAACGTCGATATTTGGATGAAAATTGGTGGCTGGGTGTTTTTTGACATGAGAAATTTGATTTTGATGTCAATATGACTCCTATGTATAGGCAACGCCACCAACATGTGTTTTAACTGTTTTGAAAAGTAGTTTAGTTAAGTTTTTTTAACTTTTCGTCTGTACCTGTATAAAACCCCTGAGTGAAAAACCCTGTAACAGCCCTGAAAGGCTACTTTCCATTAGGGTAGAATGTAGAATGTAGAATGTTTAGGAGGGGAGTTAATCACCGCGACCTTATAGATCTATTGTGTGTTCCCCTTTCTTGAGTTATAACGAGTTATAACTCATCATACAGTCTCAGGGCTTTAAGAAAAGCCAGTATCTGAGACGGCTCCACAGAGGCCAGCTCTCCATCCTCGACATCAGACGTACCAAGGTTCATGGCACGAATGGTCGTCGTCTCGGCGCACTCAGTGATAAGGTGTTCTGGTGTTTCCCCATTTTCCCCACAAAATCTGCATTCGCCGTTGTTTCTCAGTTTCAGCCTACTGAGGTGTTCGTTGAGGAGACAGTGTCCTGTTAGAAACCCCGTGACAATCCGAAGAATGTTTTTACTTAAATCAAGGAAAACCTTTGATTTTTCTTGGTCATAAGTTCTGAGGAACTTTTCGAGTGTCTTAGACCGTTGGAGGACACCCAGTCCAAGTTACGGATGGAGTCTTCCAGATTCTTCAGTTCCGCTTTCAGTTGGTTCCCGTTTGGAAAACAGAACGGTTCTGGTCCTGTTAGTGGAGTGTTCGCTCCTTTTCTAGCTAGATCATTTGCTTGTTCATTGCCTTCTATCCCTTGATGAGCAGGCACCCAGAGTAGGAGGACTTTATTTTCTTTGCCTAATTTGTTGAGCTTCTCTAGGCATTCTTTGACCAACTTCGAATTGATGGTTACTGAGTTGATCGCGTTAAGTGCTGCTTGACTATCGGATAGGATGGCAATTTCCTGTTTTCGATAGTTCCTATCTAAGATAAATTGTACGCATCTTTCGATAGCGCAAATTTCTGCCTGAAGGATACTGGGGTAGGTGCCCATTGGTTCGGAGTATTCAGTTTTCGGCCCAAATACTCCTATCCCTGTCCCTGCTTCAGTGGCGGCTCGTGGCAAAAAAAAGTAGGGAAGCAATAATAGAAAAGAACCCCCCCCCCTGTCATTTTCGTTAAAAAAATCCTAAAACGTTATGCATCTAAGAGGACAAAAAAACTTTTCAAACATTTTAATAGGGACCAAACAGCACAAAATTTGAATGATTTTTAAAAAAGAAATGACTCTGATCTGGTGTAACAAAAAATGTATACTAATCACGCGTCTAATCCTATTTTTTGTTCTTAGTGTGATGCACTATTTTCTGCTGCCCTACAGTAATAAAATAATCCAGAATACAAAGGTATTTTGTAATTTAAAAAATGTACTTACAAAAACAAACTTTCTATTTCTTATATAACAGGTCGATTCTTCGGGATTTTAAACTTGCAAACCGGTCGATTATATCTTCATAGAAGGATTTAATTAATTTGAGTAAGTCTTTTAAAAGTTCTTTTTCAATTGAAATTGTGGCCAAGTTATTAAGTCTTTCTTCAGTGATTTTATGTAGCAAATAGGTTTTAATTCTATTTAAACATGAAAAACTTCATTCAACGGAAACGCTGGTGGAGGGAATAGTCACTATTAAACAAAATAATTTGTATGACTCTTTAAAAACTTCGCTATTACTATACCGAAAAACAGTAAAAACACGAAAGACTATGCGAAAGACAAAGGTTAGGTTTTGTTACGTCCGAAAAAGCACATAGGAACCAAGTTTTGCCGATGCTTCCAGCCCGTAATACACTAGACAAAATTTCAGGCAAATTACACAGGTGAGACATGTTGGTTGCCTATCTTTGGGCTTTATTTATTGTCGAACGGAATCATATTGCGTCATTGTAAAATTTGCTGCCGTGTGATCGTGGCGCGTGGCGTCTCGTTC
Source organism: Sitophilus oryzae (assembly GCF_002938485.1). Lineage (NCBI taxonomy): Eukaryota > Metazoa > Arthropoda > Insecta > Coleoptera > Curculionidae > Sitophilus > Sitophilus oryzae. The sequence continues at coordinate 1,836,319 of NW_022146165.1, forward strand.
GGCACGCGTTCGGCTAGAAACTTATGAAAACTAAATCGGCGTGTTCAGTTTTGGCTAAGTACGTTTAGGTTAAAGTGATATGATAACTCGGATTCCCCAAAAATTAAGTGATGGAAGAGTAAAAAAGTAAAAATTGGTATATTTTATATTTTATTTTTATTAAAAATAATTGTATTACTTTTATCTGAATTATTTTAGAGGAAGCAATGCTTCCCTTGCTTCCGCTGACGAGCCGCCACTGCCCTGCTTTGGTTTTGGAAGCATCCGTATACCACATGATGGTATGGTCTTTTATATGCTGAGTAAGCGTCTCTTTCTTCCAATCCTTTTTATTACTCAATACTACAGTGAGGTGTTTCTCAAAGTTGTAAATTCTTGGTATGTCATCCACTGGGAGTTGGAGAAGTGGAATTTTCTTTTTGAGGGTGTTCCAAGCTCCTGACCTGAAAATTCTCCCAGTACTGTCTTCCATTAGGGTAAAGAGTACTACTAGTAGCACTTCTGTCATCCTTATAGTTAGAATAATTTCAATAAATAAAAATTAAAGCTAAGACTTTTTTATGCAAAAAGGTGCACTGAAAAAAAGGATCTCTCAGTCGAAACGAATATGACTTTGACCCAAAAGATTGGCGCTTTTCAATAGGGCCAAGACGACGTTTCTTTACCCAAAGCATTAACTATCTTTTCATAAGCTTTAAAAAATTACTTTAGAGAATAGAAGAATCTATCTGTCCAAAGTATTTCACTCTTGACCCAAAATGAATATGCAAAGAAGTTCTTGCTACAAGAACAATAGTCTCTTTGATTCGTGCAAAAATTCTTGATTGAAAAGGGACATTTCTTGATACCAATAGCGAATACTATGTACTCAATTAAAAATTTATTTTGATCTAAGAGAAATCTATACATCATATACAGGCATATTACGAGGTGTATTATTTTCGGATAAATTTAGGTTTTCCTGATCTGTAGTAAGTAAAGTTATATTATTTTCCTCGATAGTAGTTATTTCTGCTTCTTCACTCCTTGGTATTTTTTGGGGTGGTTCATCACTCTACAAATTACAAAAAAATGTTACATCACGATTAATCAAAGTAAAGCAAATAAATTATTAAAATTATAAGCTTTGGTCACATTTTGATTTTGAATTTTTTAATACGACTTGAAATTCTAAAATTTTTGTAATTATTTGCATAAAAAAATCGATACCTATATTCTTATTCTATCTATAGTCACGCATGCATTATCTAAGGAAGGAAATACCACTCCTGCAACTCCCAGTGGACGATATGCCAAGAACGTACAACTTTGACAAACATGTCAATGTAGTATTGAGCAATAAGAAGGATTGGAAGAGCGAAACGCTTGCCCAGCAGTTAAAAGACCATACCATAACTTGGTATACTGATGCTTCCAAAACCAATACGGGAACAGGGATCGGAGTGTTTGCGCCGAGAGCTAATTACTCCGAACCAATGGGCACTTACCCTAGTATCCTACAGGCAGAAATCTACGCTATCGAGAGATGCGTACAACTTATCTTAGATAGGAACTATCGGAAACAAGAAATAGCCATCTTATCTGATAGTCAAGCAGCGTTAAAGGCGATCAACTCAGTCTCAATCAATTCGAAATTGGTCAAAGAATACATAGAGAAGCTGAATAAATTAGGCAAAGAAAACAAAGTCCTCCTACACTGGGTGCCTGCTCACCAAGGGATAAAAGGCAATGAAAAAGCAAATAATCTAGGTAGAAAAGGAGCGAACACTCCACTAACTGGACCAGAACCGTTCTGCTTTCCAAGTGGTAACCAACTCAAGGAGGAACTCAAGAACTTGGAAGATTCCATCCGCAACCTGGAATGGAAATCTTGCAATGGTCTAGGACACTCGAAGAAGTTTCTGAGGGCTTATGATCAATAAAAATCACAGATCTTCCTAGGTCTGAGTAAGAACAATCTTCGGATTGTCAGGGGTTTTTAACAGGACACTGTCTCCTCAATGAACACCTGAGTAGATTGAAACTAAGAAGAAACGGCGAATGCAGATTCTGTGGGGAAGATGGGGAAACACCAGTACACCTCATCACTGAGTCCGCCGAGACGACAACCATTCGTGCCATGAATTTTGGTACGACTGATATTGGAGATGGAGAACTACCCTCTATAAAACCGTCCCAGATACTGGCTTTTGTCAAAGCCCTGGGACTGTATGATGAGTTATGATTCAAGAAAGGGGGACACAATGGATCTGTAAGGTCGAAGTGATTAACCCCCCTCCCACTCATTCTAAATTCATTCTAATGCATTATCTAAACAGGTACATTAGGTAAATGTCTCTTACTTTCAAATATAGCAAATAAATGCTCTAATTTCCATTTTTTCAGAAACTCCTTTAAAGAATCCATATATCCTAAAATTTGTCCATAAAAAATGACAAATGCATGTTAATAACGATCACTAATTTGTTATACGATATGCTTTTAAAAAACAAATTATGCAAAATTCCAAGTGGAAAACTCTAAGCAACAAAACCCGTGCGTACTATGATGTGCGACCTATGAAATGCGACATACGACTGATCGGACTGCCGACTGATTGTATATACCGTCCTTCGTCATCGTCTTTGCGTGTCGTTATTATTTTTCACCAAAAAAGTATTTCCTAGCGTTTTTTTCTTATTATCTTATTTATTTTTAATTTCCTTCTTCATTTGTGTAAAAATGCCTAGCCAGTTTTACATAAAACGTTAAATGCCGAACGCTTATTTCGCTACTTTTTCGGACTAGTGAAATTGAGTCTCAAACATGAAAAAGATTTGGGAACTTATCAAAGGAATAACTATCTCCACTTTTATATTTTATGGCAAATTTTTATGCGATACATCACAGTTAAGATCCCCATAACAGGAGAGTTCAGTGAACATTTGTCTTTAGAACTATTCCCCGATGATATCGGGAGTTTTATATAAAATGTGCTGAGCTCGCTGAATTTTCAGCGAAAATTAAGTTTTCCTGGCTGGGAAAATGTGCTAAACCGGTAATAAAATAAAATGTTATATCCGACGTGGTAATTTTAGAATAAAAATTTGGAAAAATATATCGCCTAGAATTAATGTAAAGAAATCAGGAAAGGCATAGAATTTCAGTTGGTTTATGGAAACATATTTTTTTATATTCCAGTTATTTTTATCATATTTCTAATCGAAATAAATTAAATATAAAATGAACAAAAAGTGTTCATTTCATATAATACATGAGCGGGCGGAAAAACGCTCTTTACCATCATTTGACGGAAGATGCACTAATATCTCACCGACACTTTACGACATCGTCTGTTGATATTGAAAAAGTTTTGCTTGCCATATCAGTGAGAACCAGCCCCTGGACAGCCCACCTGATGAAGGGTAGGCCCAGAAACCGGTTGTGGGAGTGGAGCTTGGTTCCCCCCTTTACGACAAGCAAAACAATTTTCTTTTTACTTTTTATTTTTTTTTCTCTAGTTTCGATTTTTCGAAATTAGAAAAATACACAGCTAAAGGCAAGAAAATATTATTTATTAAAATAAATTAAATTATGTTTCAGTAATACAGTTTGATATACAGGGTGGTCCGAACTATATTCCGGAAACTTCGGCAGCATAAAAATAAGTAAAAAAGGTCGCATAAATGTATGTTCTAAGGCCGGGTCCACATATGTGGCATCTTGGTGTATCATATCTCCGTCGCGTTGCACCAATATGTATCATGATCGCTAGTTTGGACGCCAAATTAACGCGATCATATGGTACACCTTTGTGATACCGTATCTGATACATGCCAATCTGAATTTTGGCGCGTATCTTAACACTGTGTATCGGATACACGTATCACGATCTGTCATTTGGACGTGTTTTGATACAGTATAACGATACAATTGACTTGATACACCGTGACCCGGCTTGAGGCAGTTTTTCTCCGATCATCAAATTGGCTTCGAGGGTTCGCTGACAAGAATTAATGAACATGATACGACGATACAAAGTGATTTGTGGTACCGTCCACATACACTGATACGCACGCTTATACGCTGATACGTATGAATTTTATTAGTATGGACGCTTACTTTGGCACGATATGCATATTCAGTCGACACAGCCCAAATAAACGTCCATACTTACGATACAAGCTCTTGATACGTGATACATGATCCTGATACAATAGAGTGCTACATATGTGGACCCGGCTTAAAATGCTTAGTTTTGCAGGTACAGGGTGTAGAAATTTCATTTTTATTTCGATTTTTTCAAATAATTTCTGAAGTAACGTCAATATTTGGATGAAAATTGGTGCATGGGAGTTTTTTTGACCTAAGAAGTTGATTTTGATGTCAATATCACTCCTACTTGTAGGAGGCGCCACGTACATATACATAGATGTACATATATACAGATCCGAACCTGTATAAAACTACTGAATAAAAAAAGTAAAAATTTTTGACGTTTTTACTTAAAAAAGGTATCTTGGTAAAAATCGCTACGAGTAATGGTTCTCGAGATATTTGGAATCTAAATTATCAATACCTGTCATCATTGACATAAATTAAACATGCTGACTAAATTATCATGTCAAAAAACTTCCATGCGCCAATTTTCTTCCAAATATTGATGTTACTTCAGGAATTATTTGGAAAAATCGACTTCTACACCCTGTATTTCGGAAACTAAGCCATTTTATGATATACAATTATATGAACTTTTTTACTTATTTTTATTTGCAGAATATGCTGCCGAAATTTCCGGAATACAGCTCGGACCACCCTGTAGAGAGTGGTATACTGGTCCACTTATATTTTACTATCCAAACTGAGACTAATGAAAGTAAATTCGATTTTGATTCTGCATTCAGCGCATCCAAGTCATTCAACGATGTAGAAGATTAAACATCATTTTATTTATATCTTGTGCTTGGCTAAAAATTTAGAGCTGCTATTTTATGGTTTTAAGTTTTATTAGTTTTAATAATATATGACTTTCATTTGATTTTTTATGTATTTGTAGGTGTAGACTGATGGGAGGGTGGAAGTTAATCACCGCGACCTTATGATGCATTTAGCAAAATAAAAACACTAAATCACCACAATACACCAAAACACTTTTACTTTTACACTGGACGCGTAAAAAAAGTAAAAGTGTTTTGGTGTATTGTGGTGATTTAGTGTTTTTATTTTGCTGTGTAACACCAAAGGTTCCAACCCTCAACTGTAATAGGTGCATTTAGACTTGAGCACGCACGAGCTGAGCGTACGCGCATGGCATTCGTTCGTGCTCTCAGCTCCGTTTTTTTAATAATAATAATAATAATATTTATTTATTTCCAAATTATGTTACAAAATAAACATAAAGAGAAATATCGTCAAACATCAAAATAAATATTCCAAAGCATATTACACATATTTTACAAAAATTAGATAAGTCTACTTACATAAACGGGAAAATATATAGAAAAAAATAAACCTAAAATTTACAGTATTGGATATAATTCAACAATATTTCCTTAATCCTAATTAACCATTGAAATTAAAAAATTCTGGCAAGCTATAAGGCTCTATATTTAATAAATAATTTTTTAACTTAAATTTAAATTCGCTTAACTTTCCACAGAGTCTAAGTGTTAAGGGCAGTTCATTATAAAACTTTAAACACATATACAAAGGGCTTTTTTCCGTAATCGCAAGTTTATGAGCGGGATAGTTTAGTAAATTCTTTCTAGTATTGTACTGATGTATTATGTTACTCTCAAAACATTCTCTATTCATGTAAAAATATACTAAACATTCATAAATATATAATGCATATACTGTCATAATTTTTTCACTCTTAAAGATCCCTCTACACGATTCGTTGAAATTCATTTTTCTTACAGTGCGTATTACCCTTTTTTGTGTTACAAACAGTCGTTGTATTTTGCTGTTGCTGCCCCAAAATATTATCCCATAGCTCATGACGGACTGAAAATTGGAATAATACAGTGTTTTTAGTGTTCTCTCATCCATATATTTGCTTATTACCCTAATTGCATAGCACACTGAACCCAGCTTTTTCAAAAGATATTCTATATGATTACTCCAATCTAAATGCTCATCAATTATTATTCCTAAAAATTTCGTGTGGTCAGATATTAATATATTTTAGTCGAATCATATATAAGTGGTCTATTTGTTCGTGACAATTTTGTTCGAAAAAATGATGACATTTGTTTTATCGAATTCAGAATTAAATTATTTTCATTGAAGCATCTAGATACATTATCTAATAAAATTTTGCTCTCGTCAATTAATTCGGGTAGGTGTTTTTTCCAATTAACAGATTGGTATCATCAGCCTAATTAATTATGTTTTGGTTTTTGTCCATTTACTGCCAGATTTAAGTCATTTAGGAATAATAAAAACAAAACTGGACCCAATATACTACCCTGAGCTATACCGATGTTATTTGTGCGTATCTGGGATTTATATATTTTACCTTCATTGGTAATAGAAACTTGTTGTTTTCTGTTATTAAGATATGACTGTAGCCACTCGAGAGACTTCCCTCTAAATCCGTATCGTTCCAATTTTCTTAAGAGCAATTCTCGGTCAAGACAGTCGTAGGCTTTAGAGAGATCCAAAAACATCCCTAGTGCCAATTGACCCACCTCCATGTGTTCCAAAACTCTCCGAACAAATTCAAAAATTGCTGTTTGAGTAGATTTCCCTTTTAAACTAAAAACTTATTTTTCGACGAATGAAGTGATCCATTTATTATGATTATTTATTATGCGCGAACAGCAGAGTTGTGTTGGTGAAGGCACGCATGCACGCAGACAAAACAAATTGCCGGTGCAAACTGAGCGTTCGCGCACACATAAAATCCCTTGACGTGAGCAGACGGCTCACGTTCACGGCACAGACAGATCCAGAGTGAACGTGCGCGCACAGCCGTTTACACGTGAGCATTCGCGAAGGATTAGTGCGTGCGAGCTCAAGTCTAAACGCACCATTATAGATTTATTGTGTCCCCCTTTCTTAAGTACTTATACCAAATACGTTCAAATAAAATATACGGAGGGTACCGCTTAAATTCCTGTCCCGATGTTGAAGGATGGCTATAGAATGTCAATGCATTTCCTACATAAGTCTATCCTTGTTCGGGAGGAGGTTTTATGCGCTTGCTCGATCTGTAAGCACTTTGATTGGCAGTTCCAAATCATATGATATATGATATGTTTTGTTTTGGTTTTATTTATTTTAAGTTGAGGTTAAAGACGTTCTCTAAAATCTTTCGAAAAATTGGAAGCTTTTTGTTAAATATTCTGAAATCAAATAAGTTTGATAATGTAACATTATGCGCATATTTATCAAACGAGATATTTTAATCGTATCCAACATGTTATGGCAAAACACTTTTTCGACCAAAAGTTTTCAGATATCTTCGATTTAGTTATTTTCGAATGTTTATTTTGTTTATATCTATTACAAACTCAAGGAGCAACAGTTTTTTACAAGTAGTATTAATTTTGATGCTGGTGCAATACTTCTACTCGTAAAATAAGTTTATTATAAATATTACAGACATTTAAAAGAATAGGCTATGGAATAGGTATATAAAAATTATTTTATATCTGTCTCACAATGGGGGGCTCCTAGTAGCGTAATAGGTATCTGCAGTGCGATTCTGTAAACATTTCCCTGTCTAGTGACTCATCAATCGTATACAAATAGCATAGGCTCGATAGGAAATTTCTTGCTACAGAGCTTACAGAATCCCATTGCTGATTTCTAAAATTCTTTTTCTAGATAGGCTTCCCGCATCGTAAAAACTCCTATTTTATGGTATGTAATTAGTATTCTGAAGGTATTAAAATATTTTAATATCAATATAGTTTTTTCACTGAAACTCGAGTTAAATCTTAATATACATTATTCATATTGTCGTTTTAGAGATTGTGCTTTTATACTTACTATTATGAAAATTTACTGAATAAAATATATAGTTGCAATCCTTTTACTGAACTCCTTAATTTCTTGTTTTATGAGGGGATAATTTTTGCTTATTTAGGTACTAATTTTAATCAGACCATTTTTTAATGAACTCATTTATATTTATATCATATCGTTCTAAGTAGACTTTGTTGTGTTAGACAATTATTATTAAATAAAACGAATGAAAAAAAGTGACAGGTACGATATTTTTTTTTTAAATTCAAAAAATAATTTAGTAAAACCACAATTATTAGAAATTGTCTTAAAAACTTCGTAGTACAAATTGCATTATTTCACTTTTTTTAAAATTCAAAAAATAATTTAGTAAAACCTCAATTAAGGAACTGTCTTAAAAACTTTGTAGTACAAATTGCATATCTATTTCACTCGACTTAAAAATTGCAGCAAAACAAAGTATAACAGTACATTTTTTACTGTCTATTGTTTCTTTTACTGCCCATGTATTTATGATCAATAATCAACATCAGTCCTGGTTTAAAATGAAACAAAAGTAATTCTTTATTATTAACATATTTTTTATTAAACAAATATAACGTACATATTAAGTTTATACATAAATCAAGCTAGATACAAAAAATATAATTATTTACATTGTTGCATTGTAAATACTCTTTTATATTATGAAAAAAAAACAATAATAATTTACAATAAGACAGTCTGTGTGAACTGTGTAAGCATTATAATTAGCCTTATGTAGTCTCTATTTTTAGTCTTTACATTATAATGTCATTTTTATTTTAAAATAGTAAGACTAAATATAATGCTTTTAACAATTATTGATTTTTGAATAAAATTAGTTTCGTATATTTTTGTCTTATATTAACATCCCTTTCATTTCTGATTTTGCTTTCATGAAACAAACGAACATCGAGAAAAATTTCTATTATTAATTTGGTTAGTTGGCTTCTACCACACAAAAAGCAGTAGCCCATTCGCATTGTTCTATTAATTAAACTACAGCAAAAGTCTTTAAAACTAAATCACAAAATTGTCAATAAACGCACAAAGATTAAAATACAAACGAAAACACAGTACACGTGGAAAACACAGAAAGTTAGAGAAAACACTAATGGCGACTGCCCAAGTCCAAACTGAAAACAAAACGCCGACGACGCGTCCAAAAATAAATCGATAACCCATCTCGACACCATTCGGCCAATAGAAAAGTAGCATTTCGGCGCATGTGCATTACATCCAGCTACTGAACAAGGATGGACTTATGTCAAACTCGATCTTCTGTCCTTCAATTCTGGGACATAAATTCTCTCATTGCTCTTATGGGGAGGCCGCGGTCAATCTGAGGTGTTCATTAAAGAGACGTGTCCTGTTAAAGACTTCGTAACCATCCGAAAATTGTTGTCTTAAATCCAGGAAAATCTTTGATTTTCTCGGTCATAAGTTCTGCGAAATGTCTTCGAGTATCTTAGACCGTTGGAGGATTCCCATTCCAGGTTACGGATGGAGTCTTCGAGGTTCTTGAGGTCCGCTTTATAGGTATTGGTTTCTACTTGGGTAGCAGAACGGTTCTGGTCCAGTTACAGAGTGTTTGCTTCTTTGCTGGCTAGATCGTTTGCTTTTTCATCATCCTTTATCCCTTGGTGGGCTACTACCCAGATTACTGACTTTATTTTCTTTGCCTTTTTTTTCAGCACTTCTAGAAATTCTTACATCAACTTCTTGTAACATTTCTTATTGTTTTTTTGTACTATCTTAACTCTGTTTTATTTCATATTTGTATGTTTTTTAGGAAACGTTTTTATTATCCAGGAAACTAGACTATTTAATTATTCACTTTATCATGAGTTAATGTTCTAAGGTAAATTCTTCTAGTTCCAACGTAATAACCTGTTCCCGAATCTCGTTTGTTCTCTTTAATTATCCAGTCTTTCGGACAATAGCTAAGCAAACTCCAACTAATTTATTTTGTGTTTGGTGGCCGCAACGTAATTATCCAAAGAACAATATACTCCATTCCGCGAAAGACAATTACTACGTCAGAACTTTTCCCGTGGCACATAGATGATTTTATTTCTTACTGAATTTAGTATATTTTTTGTCTCATTTTAAAGTAAAACCAAATGTTGCATTTACTAATCTTCAACCACATTAATCCTTCAACTTCTTTGACATGCCTTTAAATAAATAAATGCCTTTATTGTCAAAAATTTTTACAATTTGTAGACAAAGGTAAAGTAAACAAACAAAAGAGAATACAAAACAAGTATACAAATTACATTGTCAGTCTTATTGTTTAAAATAAACATTTATAAATGTTTACAATGTCAAAGAATAAAAAAAATAAAAATAAGATTCAAAAATATTTACTATTATATAGTAAATATTGTAATAGCAAATATTAGACCAGTGTATACAAGATCAAATTCGATTATCAAAATATAAGTCATTTACGGCGTAGAAAGCCTTGTCTAGTAAATAAGATTTCAATGCTTTGCGAAATGAAGAAAATGATGTTATAAATTTGATTTCAAATGACAGGTGATTGTGCATTTTTTTCGAGTTGTATAATATTGAACTTTTAATTAACTTTGGGCGTGGGGTAGGTAGATAAAGATCTTGCTCCGCGTTCCTGTGTGGATAAGTGTGAGATGGCCTTTCTTGAGAAGCTGATGATACATGCTTACGTATTAGGCAAACGGATTCAAATATAAATAGGGAAAGAAGAGTTAATACTTTTAATTTTTTTAAAAAGTCAATGGCAATAAGTTCTGCTGTTTAGTACCAGTGAATTTCGAACAGCTCTCTTCTGGAGCTTGAAAATGCGGTTAAATTGAGTCGCACAACACGTACCCCAGAATGGAAGGGCATACCTGAGGTGCGACTCAAAAAGTGCATAATAAACAGTTCTAGCCACTGACAAGTTAAGCTCCTTAGAAACAGATCTTAATACAAAACTATTTTTAATATTTTTTTCGACAAAGCGTGGATATGCATGTTCCATTTCAGAGAATTGTCTACAACAAGTCCTAAGAATTTTACAGATTTTACGACGTCAATGGTGGTATTGTTAAGTACAAAAGGCTGCAGCGAGTTTTTATACGACAAAGCTTTAGTTTTAGAAATGTTGAGACTCAGGAGGTTCGAATCGCACCAAGATTTAATGGTGATTAAGTATATATATATATAAACGGGATTTGGTTTAAGTATTTAATACTCATTTCCAACTACAGCCTATTGCTGCCTTCTCGTTACCCTACGCCACACATCTCGATTTAGAGCGTCATCAGCTTCTAGGTTACGAGCTTCCATTGCTTCCGTAACCGTTCCGTTCCAGGATTTTCTAGGTCTACCTCTCTTTCTTCTGCCCTGGGGCCCATTGAAAAACTCTCTTTGGCCACCTGTTCTCCGGCATACGCAGAACATGTCCAAACCATTTTAAGCTGGATTTTTCGATTCGATCAGTACTGTCTCCTCCGATGCATTCATGATACGCCTGACCTCGATGTTTGTATTTTTTCCATCCTAGATATACCTAACTTCTTCTAAGGTAGTCCATTCAACAACTTGGATTTTGCGCTTCGCGTCTGCACTCAGAGTCCATAGCTCTGAACCATAGCAAAGAACTGACTCCACCAATGTTCTTCCAAGTCTCTTTTTAGTTGTTGCAAACAAGTTTCGGTCCCATCAGAGGCTGTTAAGACATCCAATAACTTGTTTGCTCTTCTGAATTCGGGTTTGTATTTCTACTTTGCCCAAACCCTCGTTGTTGATAGTAGCACCCAGGTATTTAAATTTGTCTACTTGTTGAGTCTGGACGTTATCATTAATGAAGACTTCAAAACAAGCATTGGAATTGACAGCTAAGTATTCGGTCTTCTTTAGACTAACCTGAAGTCCCCATTTGTTGTATTCTTGATAAAGCCTCTTAGTCATGAACTCTAGATCGTATGAGTACTGCGCAATCACGACCTGATCGTCTGCAAAGCTCAGGGTAAATAGTGTGTTGTCCTCAATGGGTATTCCCATACCTTGACATTTCGTCTTCCATTCCCTAAGGACTACTTCGACGTAAGCGTTGAAGATCAGAGGAGATAAGCTGCATCCTTGTCGCAACCCTTTTGTGGTGTTAATTGGATTAGATAGCCTGTGTCCTATCGTAACGTACGATTCATTTTCTTTATATCGCTCTTTTATTATCTTAAGCAAAGGTCTATCTACTTCTAAGATATTCAATACTTCCCATATCTTGCTGCGGGTAATAGAGTCGTACGCTTTCTCCAAATCAATAAATGCTAGATGGACTTCTTGATTGATGGTGATTAAGTCATTTGGTATAATCCTATGAAGTGCCGTGACGTCCTTGTTGCTTCAAGTGAAGCTAGTGTCATCCGCAAAAAGACATATTTTATCACTGATGTTTATGTTAGTAATGTCGTTAATAAAAAGAAGCAACAAAATAGGGTCTAGTACTGAGCCTTGTGGTACTCCACATTCTATTGGCTTTCTAGAAGACAACGTGGTATCCACCCTCACAAGTTGACTTCTGTTGCTCAACTTTCTTAATATTTTTATCTAAAGAATGACACCCCGATAAAATAAAATGACAGTGATTGAATTCAAAACCATCCATTGGGCAACACAGTTCGAAAAGAAAACTGGATAGATATCTCGAACGTTCCGTAACATTTTAATATCGGAACCGATTCTCGAGATATACTGTTCTTTCGGGATCTTTCCGGGGATTAGCTATGGGGCGAGTGGTCCGTATTTGCGACCTGCGGGATTTTTATGAAATTTCTCCAAAGTTTTAAGGGCGGATTTTATCTCTCAATCGTTCTCATTTGACCCAAAAAGTAAGTATTAAAATGTAGAACGCTCGGTTTAGGGGATTTATCGTTTATGGTCGAGCGACTGATGAGATTTAGATAATTATTTTTAGTAGGATAAAGTTTTAATAAAAACATACAGGGTGTTCTTAATGGCATGCTAATATTAAGGGGTAATTTTTGGACGTACGAGAAAAACTTTATAATATGAATATAGTATGTCTTAAACATCTCAACTTTTGAGGTACAGAGAGGTAGAATTTTATAATAAACCTTTTTCATAATAACTTGTTTTGTTAATATACAAAGACAAAAAAAAACATTCATAGAAATGACAAAGAAAGTCCAGTTTTAAATTGTCCTGAAGAAACAAAGAAAATTTTGCGAAACGTCGACAAATTTAAAACAAAGGCCTAACCCAATTAAAAAATAGTTATTGTTTATACAAGACGATAAAATGGTACTTCATCGTCGACCGAAAAAATTAATTCACGAGAGATGAAATCAAAAAAATATTGTGCTGGGTTGGCGTTGGTTTCTATGTAATTTGACAAATAAATAAAGCTGTCTCTTTAGTTGTCAGTTTCGAGTCAATATTTTTTTAATTCTCTTTCGTCTCGATTGCTGATTGAAATGGAGCCAGGAATGATTCAAAACGAAATAAGTAAATTACTAACAGATATTCAGGCTGAGGCGACAAACGCCATATCCTAACTACTTCCATTTAAATCCCGAATAACTTATGAAAAGGAATACAAAAATTTTCAAAAATGGAAGCAATTAAAAAACGTGCGACAAGAAATAAAGTTTTTAACCGATCCTCGCTGTTAAAGTATCATTTAATCTACCCTAGCAGTTAAGGTAGGTACTATTTTATCTACTATTTTTTATAGATATTTATATATTGCAATTTAAATTACTTTTTCTATTGCCCGTTGCGCAATGGAAATTCGGAATAAAAAATAAACGAATAGAAGTTCTCAAAAGCAACAAAAAACCTCTAAAAAGTTAATAGAATCCGATCACGATCACGGATGCCCGTAAACGGTTCTTTTTTATATCCTTTTTTATACGCCTATAAGTCTCGCCTAAAAACCTATATAAATCCATCGACTGAATTTCTTTCAGATCTCATAAATAACTCCCACCCCCTGGAATAAAAAAGAGGTAGGAAAAAGACGTGGGTTTTTTTAAAAAGTTTTTAATGTTTCTGCTATATTTTCGTCGCAGACAGTATGCGAAAATCTTTACAAACAAAAACGTTACACCGATTGCTAAAAATTACCATGCACTAAAAGTTGATGGACGCGTTTTTTAATTTTTTTGTAAATTTTGAAATTTTTTTTAAATAAAAAAAATGTTTTAAACTTTTTTCTAGTTTTTTAGTCCTAAGCATGTTTGGGTACATTGAAACAAAACATTATTGCATTTTTTCTAACCTAGGGTTAATGATTCATTAAATTTGGAGTAAATAACGTTTTTGTGACAAATTTAATATAAAAACTATAAAAAGTATTGATCTGGAAGAAAAAAATCAATTTTTTATCAAAAGGTTTTTTTTTTGTATTTTCAAATGAGATTGGATTGGAATTGCCCATAATAATTATTAATCAAAAACTATTAAAATTATTGCACATTGAAATTTGACGATGAATATCTTTTAAACGGTTAATTTAATCGACTAATCATAAGAAACAATTTTTGTAGAGCAGTGAATTTCCTACAAAACCATGAGTGTATCATAATGATTTTTTGTTAACGAGTTATAAAATTCATAAGTGAAAAAAATGTAAATACAAAAAATAGTTTAATAATATTTTAAATACCTTCCTGTTAAAATTAAGAGCTCATAATTGGAAAGAAATTTTTTGTGGTGTCTACCAATCTTTTTTTCAGAGTATAGAGTGAAAAAAAATTGTCGATTTTTTTGACCCACCCTAATATTTACTTAATTCCAAAAGGTAACATACCTATTAATAAAATATAATAATTAGTAGTGGGAACTATCGAATGAATACTATCGAAACATTCGATAGTTGCAATTCATTCGAATAATTCGATAGCTAGTAAGAAAACATTCGTCGAAAACTATTCGAATAAAAATTATCGAATAGATGCGTCATCTGCCTTGAAATATTGTATTCTAGTAATTCGGCAGCAAAAACCATTCATTTATAAAATTCATTCATTTATCAAATTCATTTATTCGTCAAGATCGATTTTAATAAAATATAAACTGGATTTTAGTTGTCGTCCGGCGACGTAGGTTTCTTTACTTAAACCCGACAGCGGTCGGTGGCAATGCTATAAACAGAAGCCGGCATCTTTGATTTTGCGGGAGTCAAATAAAGATAAGGACACATTATTTTTTTATTGAGGTGCTAGTATTTACACAAAAAAATACATTATGAAGGGCGCTGTTGCCATATATTCGTGATTAGTTGGTATTAGCAAAGAATACTATTCTTTACCATTAGTTAGTTAGGGATAGTATGTCTATATGTTTTGCATTTTTTATTAATATTCTGTTGTTACACTGCAATAATACTTTTTATTTTGGATGTAGGAAAATGATTTTTAATGTTTTTAAGCAAAGACTGGTTTAATAAATATTAATAACACTAATAAATATATTAACAACAAAATTAAAATCATTTAATAATATAAACATTTTTTTTAAGTAGTATCAAAATATAAACAACAAATAGAAGTCAAAAGTATTTATATTAGATCCTATTTAAAAATAATATAGTCTCTAACTGGCAACGTTGGTTTATTAAATAATAATAATTACAGAACTAATTTGTTATATTAACAACAAATTTTAAAGTCATGAAATATAAACATTTATTAATTTGCTAAGCATGCAGTGTAATGGACGGAAAATATAAATAAAAAATTAGAAATCGAAATTATTTATATTACTTTTTATTACTTTACATTACTATTTAAAAATAATATTTACTTTTACTGGCATTTACTTTAAAAAATAAATGAAATATTTCTTCGCAAAAAACTACATGTAAGAGAATTAGCATAAACAAAATACAAACATTGTTAACTTTTTTTTAAATTGGCACGTGTAAAACTTTCAATTTAATTTTCTCAAATTTTTTTTCGAAAATTTTCCCCAAAATTTGAGTTTGATAACCATTTACGTAACCAAACTTAAATATGATTATTAAGTTCAACTAATTCATATTATTAAAACATCTAAAATACAAATATGTATTTTTAAAATTAATTGTAAGTTGGTCTCATCTCTCTTAAAAATCTCTACTTCTCAAAATTTCCCATTAAAAAAATGCCATCTAACCTAACCATAATATACCATATAAAATTAAATAATTAAAAGATCGGGCTACGGAAAATCACACAAATTTTCGGAAAAATTTTGACCAATTCGCACACAATCGTCAATTAAAAAAACCTACTATTTTAGTATTTTAAATATTTTAATAAACGCAAAAATTGCATAGTATTTACAAGGCGAAGTTATAAAAATTTGGAAGAACTAATAATGCACTGAGGCACACAAAAATCAAACGAATACTAAATTTCATTTATCAAAAGCATTCGATAGTCGTGGCTCGTGGCGCAACGATAACCATTTAGTCGCACGGCGAGGTTGTCACATATCCTTTAGTATACAAATGAATGAATGATTTTATTCGAATAAAACCATTCGATAGTTGAAATCATTCATTCAGTAACCATTCGATAGTCTAATTCATTCGATAGTTCCCATCGCTAATAATAATAAATCAATTAATAAATAATAGTTTCTTGCCTTTAGCTGTGTATTTTTTCTAATTTCGAAAAATCGAAAGTAGAGAAAAAATAAAAAGTAAAAAGAAAATTGTTTTGCTTGTCGTAAAGGGGGAACCAAGCTCCACTCCCACAACCGGTTTCTGGGTCTACCCTTCATCAGATGGGCTGTCCAGGGGCTGGTTCTCACCGATACGGCAAGCAAAACTTTTTCAATATCAACAGACGATGTCGTAAAGTCTTTACCATCTTTTGACGGGAGATGCACTAGTATCCCACTGACACTTTACGACATCGTCTATTGATTATATGTATATTTATTTTATTGTTAGTTCGTTTCTTGACAAATATATCCTATTCAGGTTGTTTTTTAATGACATGCTAATATTTAAGAGGAACCACTTCTAAGAAATTATATAGATATATTCTAAGAAAAAAAATCATATGAATATATGTCCTAAACATCTTAAGAATCTTATTAGCCGACCATACCAACAGGTATGGTAGGCTATTAAGATCGGAAAAAAAAAGTTTTTTTTAAATTTCACTCAAAATGAGTTATTTGGGTCATAAATGACCTAAATACAAAATATTTTCATGGTGTCTGTCTGTCTGTAACACGATAACTCAAAAACCGCTATACCGATTTTAACCAAATTTGGCACAAAAATACTATGGCAACCGTAAATCTGGCCATCAGTTTTTGGTGGGGCTGGGGGGTTGGTAGGGGGGTATGGCAGGGGGTTAAAAATTTTAAAAAATCGTAACTCTAAAATTACAGGAGCTAGCGAAACGCGGTTTTCAATTAAGATTAGGAATAATATTTGCAACAAAATTTGTAATAACATCAAAATCAGTCAAAGTCGCAGTTTTTGAAATAAAAAAAATTGGAAAAAACTAAAAGAACTGCCTACCAACTTTTTATTAACATATTTTAGTATGGGCGGCTATACGTGCCTCCCGGCGCCAATTTTTTTTATTTTCATTCTACTAATATATTTATATTTTACTGTAATTCCTGATTGATACGTTTTTCAGCTGATAAATAGAATCGAACTTGTATTCGATCAGCTGAAAAGCTAAAAGTTACTCTAAATCGAAAATCGCGTGTACTCTTTTGGCACAAAAAGCCGCCAAATTACAAATCTATTCCGATTGAAGTCGGGACTTGTGGCATCATGTCATTGTAGCTTTCGATAAAAGCTATAATAGGATCAGTAAAAAATTGGATTGTTGTTGAACAGCTTTAAATTGAGTTTCTTTATTTAGGCGTATATTTTGGCTGGTCGGATTTTTATTACACCAACGTTAATTTGAATGTTATTAACTGTTTTTATACAGGGTGTGACTGAATAAGTGTCCGATATTTCACTGTGTGATTTGTGAAGTATTTTTAAAAGTGTATACTATACATACTGCCATTACTCGCTGACGAGTATTTGACACGCATCAGAAGATGGTCACGCAAGGCGTTTTCTGTCATGAGCTTTTCTGTGACTGAAAAGCCCGATACGTGATGTTATCTGTCTACTGCACTCCGGACATTCAAAAATCTCATTACTATGTTACCTCTTTACTTTTTGGTTGTCGCTCTTAACTGACTTTACAATTTCTTCTCCATTCCGTTCTATTGTCAGCTACTTCTTCCCACTCATTCTGCATGTTAATCCCCTTGAAGTTTACGTGGAAAATGTCCTTGTGCCTTGTCAATTGTCCACCCGGCCTCTTCTTACCGTCTACAAGCTCACCGTAAAGCACAGATTTTGGTATGCGGTTTTCTTGCATTCTGCATATGTGACCAGCCCATCTCAAGCGGAATTTTGTAACCATGACTTCAATACTCTCGCAGATAGCTTTTTCAAGGACCGATACGTTTGAGAAATGATGGAACCATTCAGTGTTCCCACCTCTCAAAAATTTATCTCCCTAAAATCTAAAACGCTCGCATCAAAAATCCCCAAAATATCTCTAAAAACCGAAAAAAATATCCCGAAAAAACCATAAAAATGTAAATAATAATAAATAAACAATTTGTCGTGTTTTATGTGGTTGACCTTGAAACGTCTGATCACAGCAATGTAGCCAACTGTTCGAAACTTTCCATTAAAGCAATATCAAACCTTCTTAAATCCAAACAACTAAAATCCCCACAACTGTTATCCAAGATTCGGTATTAAAATAAATAAATTATTTTGTTTTATTTATACTTTCCTATTAATTTTGAAAAATAGCAGTAGCTTATCTCCTCTTTGGTAGCGGTAAAATTCCATTGAAATTTTATCCCTAAAAATATCCCCAAAAAAATTTACTCCCTAAAAAAATCCGCATTTAGATTTTTTCTCCCCAAATTTAGGGATAAAATCCCGGAGTTGGTAACACTGGAACCATTTGATTCTTAAGAGTTGTCTAAGGTGTCTCTGTTGCAACTTGTTTAATGCGTTCATGTGTCGGCGGTACGGCACCCAGGTTTCGCTCCCATATAACAAGGTGGGAATTATATTAAAATTAAGAGTTTACAAACCTTTTTTCAGAGTATAAAGTGAAAAAATAGTCGATTTTTTTGACCCAGCTTACTGTTTACCCTGTATATTATTTTTTTGCTTCGTTTTCGTACTTTTAGAACAAGAAACTAGAGAGATCGTTTGAAGAAACTAAGAAATAATTCGGTTCAACTTTGGGAGGAATTTAATTGAAAGTTTCAGCAAACGCTTTAGTTTGGAGATTACTCAACTCCACTAAGAGCAATTTCATTGAAATAATTCGTCCGCTAGCAAAGAACTAACCAATATTTTAAACATTAAATTACTTTTCTAATTAAGCTACTTAAAATACTAAGAGTTTTAATGCTGTTGTATTTAAATGATTCATATTTCAAATTTGAACGCGAAATTAATATTAAATAATTCTGGTTTCTTTAATGCTAAAACTTTTAAAGTTCCCTCAGTTGGAGATTTGGTATCATAAAATTTAATTCTGATACTAATACAGGGTTGTTCACCACATACGACACGGAGTATTCTAGTTAAACGATTAGATTTTTACAAATTGTAAGTTTTGGGTTCGTTGAAGGACTATTAGAGCTACAATTTAAAAGTAGTTTTACAAGATACAGAGATTTGTCCCAAATATATAAAAAATATAAAAGTTGTATTTTTTAAATGGAACACCTTGTATATTATTACATTTTTAATTTCCATGATTAAAATAAAAGTAAATTTGATAAGGTTTATCACACTTGAGCGTTACCGTTTTTGAAATATTTTCAATTTTGTTAAATTGCTGTAAAAATTTTAAGGCTTCATTTCTCCAAGGGTATCAAAGTTTTTAATACCAAATATTTACTGAAGTTTATTTATTCTTCAGTTATTGTGTTGCAATAAAAAAAATAATCCTACCTCATACAGAGTGTCCAAAAATTTATTTTAAATAATTTCTAGCTTTAAACGGCATTAACTTTTTTAATTTAAATGGAACACCCTGTATATTTTGTATTATACCATAATTGTATTATACCATTTTTTACCTATCCCCTTTGTATTTTTTTTATAATTTATAGACTTCATTTATCAATATAGCCATAGTATATTGTCATTGTAGATTGTTTTTAAAGCAACAAGTGTACCAAATGTACAGGTGCTAAAAACGATAATATTATTAGCCCATTTGTATACAAAAACAAAACTATTTAAATCTTTACAAAAGTGTATACCATTAATTAAATATACCACCACTATTTCCGCCCAAATATTAATTTAATTAACTAGCGTGTACCCGCGACTTCGTTCGCGTCGAATTAATCATTTGTAATGGTGATGATAAAACAAAGCAAGAGTTTCCATTAACATACAAACTGGATAAAATTTTCTCACATTTATGTCAGCATGAGAAAAAAACAATATGGCGATATTATTATATAACTTGGTAATATTTGAGTGGGTAGTTTCATCTCGTTGGAATTTGACTTTCGAAAAATCCGTTTGCCAAAAATAAGCTTTTTACGTCAAGCAGTTTAAGCAGAATCGTGGTTAATCAATTACCCAACTTTTTGGAACACCCTGTATGATTTTTTTAAAAATTTCTAAATATGTAAAAAAAACATAATAAAATATGCGTGTTCAAGCGTTGTCCCGAAAGACTAACCGTTTTTTAAATAACAAATATTGTAATATTTAAGGGGCGTTTTCACCCTCTTGGAATTTGAGATTCGAGAAACCCTCCTTATCGAACCTCTACACCCCACAGTCAATCCGTTTACAAAAAATCAGCTTTAAACGTCAAGCAGTTTAAGCAGAATCGTGATTACTCAATGGTCATATTTTATGAAACACCCTGTATAAATTTTTAAAAAATCTTAAAATATGTAAAACAACAAA
This sequence comes from Sitophilus oryzae, assembly GCF_002938485.1. NCBI lineage: Eukaryota > Metazoa > Arthropoda > Insecta > Coleoptera > Curculionidae > Sitophilus > Sitophilus oryzae. Next base: position 1,857,263 of record NW_022146165.1, read on the forward strand.
ATAAAATATACATGTTTAAGAGTTTTAAATATACAGGGTGTCCCAGAAGATAAGTGCAAGTGTTTTAAGGGGTGGTAGATCTCGATAAAAGAAACACATATTTGCTCTTCATCGTATTTCAAATAAGTCCAAAATAACGGAGTTACTTTACTTTGAAAATTTCCAAAAGAAAAATATTTTTTGCTAAAATTTTGAGAACCGCTGGATCTTTTCTGGATTTTCTTTCTTGTAAATTTAATCTACTACCTATGTTGCCATATTACCAGGAAATATGCATGCTACAAAAGAATGTTAAGTTTTTAGTTTAGTTTCATTCATAGGATTCGGTATTTACTGCAGTATAATGATACTACCATGAGTTTCCTTATTTTGTTCAGAATTACAAATAATATTAAATATAATAATAATAGCTCCCGTATATGGCATTTAACGCCTTGGGAGTAGCAAGGTATAGCTTGCCATACTAGAACCGTTCGGTATACAAGGAAGGTAATGTTACTACTACACTACGCTTCAACTGCCTATTATTACCTCAGGATTGTGAATCTCAAGTACTCATATAAGGCTGAGTCGACCTAGGTACCCAGACTATTTTTATTTTAATAAGAATAGTCGACTGATGCAATGCCGGGTGTTGGAATCGAACCCACAACCTTGAAATTGGTAGACGAGAGCCTGTACTTCTACGCCACCGGGCACCTTCCTGTACCTCTACTTCCACCGAGCACCAATATAATATTAAATACACCTTTAATAAAATATAACTCTATATTTTTATTGCCTACTTATCTTAATCTGATCTTTGAGAATTTTATTTATATATTAGCATACGTCTGGTATTGATCGCTCGGGGGAAACATGAAGGCACCTTGTGTGATATTATCCAAAGAGGACTCCGTATCACTGAGAGATGGTGTAGAACTGTCGGGCTGAGTATCAACTCAGACAAAACCGCGATAGTGCCATTCACCAGAAGGCGAAGTCTGAAAAACTTGAAAAGAATAGAATCCAACTAGATGGAAAGGAAATACTGCCAACACAGGAAGTTAAATACCTGGGAATAACCCTGGACAGTAAACTCCTGTGGAACAGGCATATTAAGAACACTACCAGCAAAGCCATAAAGGCTCTCATGATATGCAGAAGACTGGCCGGAAATAGATGGGGCTGCTCCCCTAACATTTTGCGCTGGATGTATACCATGATAGTAAGACCCATGATTACTTATGGAGCAGTTGCCTGGTACACAAAACTAGAGCAACGGACGGCAAGGCTAAACCTATGCAAAGTCCAGAGACTAGCAAGTGTTTGCATCACAGGAGCCATGAGAACCTGTCCAACAGCAGCAATGGAGGTCATTCTAGATCTAACACCACTGCACATTGTCATTGGTAGATATGCCAATGCGACAATGATTAGAATGGTCACTAACGGAATTAGTACTGGGAGAATTGTCAGATCAGGGGCGTGGAACACCCTCAAAAAGGAAATACCACTCCTGCAACTCCCAGTGGACGATATGCCAAGAACGTACAACTTTGACAAACATGTCAATGTAGTATTGAGCAATAAGAATGATTGGAAGAGCGAAACGCTTGCCCAGCAGTTAAAAGACCATACCATAACTTGGTGTACTGATGCTTCCAAAACCAATACGGGAACAGGGATCGGAGTGTTTGGGCCGAGAGCTAATTACTCCGAACCAATGGGCACTTACCCTAGTATCCTACAGGCAGAGATCTACGCTATCGAGAGATGCGTACAACTTATCTTAGATAGGAACTATCGGAAACAAGAAATAGCCATCTTATCTGATAGTCAAGCAGCGTTAAAGGCGATCAACTCAGTATCAATCAATTCGAAATTGGTCAAAGAATGCATAGAGAAGCTGAATAAATTAGGCAAAGAAAACAAAGTCCTCCTACACTGGGTGCCTGCTCACCAAGGGATAGAAGGCAATGAAAAAGCAAATAATCTAGCTAGGAAAGGAGCGAACACTCCACTAACTGGACCAGAACCGTTCTGCTTTCCAAGTGGTAACCAACTCAAGGCGGAACTCAAGAACTTGGAAGATTCCATCCGCAACCTGGAATGGAAATCTTGCAATGGTCTAAGACACTCGAAGAAGTTTCTGAGGGCTTATGATCAAGAAAAATCACAGATCTTCCTGGGTCTGAGTAAGAACAATCTTCGGATTGTCACGGGGTTTTAACAGGACACTGTCTCCTCAATGAACACCTCAGTAGATTGAAACTAAGAAGAAACGGCGAATGCAGATTCTGTGGGGAAGATGGTGAAACACCAGTACACCTCATCACTGAGTGCGCCGAGACGACAACCATTCGTGCCATGAATTTTGGTACGACTGATATTGGAGATGGAGAACTACCCTCTATAAAACCGTCCCAGATACTGGCTTTTGTCAAAGCCCTGGGACTGTATGATGAGTTATGATTCAAGAAAGGGGAACACAATGGATCTGTAAGGTCGAAGTGATTAACCCCCCTCCCACTCATTCTAATTCTAATACGTCTGGTATTATTTATGAAGTGCTTTGCTTGGAAACTTTGAATAAATATCTCAAACTGGTATGGGAGTCTCTATTTGCAAAGAATCGTAACGTTATGATCAGTCTTTATTTATCTCTTTCTTTTACCGGAATACACTTCCTAAAAGTTGTATTTAACTAACTTAATAAGTCTTTCAAAATCAGTAGCGGACATGCAATAAAAAATATTAAAAAATGTTCTGTCTGTTTGTAAATCGCGTAGATGTTTACTTTCACTGTGCTGGGATCCACTTTTGAAATTATTAGACATCCAACACCGCCTTTTTTTCTCTTTGTCTCCTTCGTTTTGCAATAATGATTGCACTAGTAGCAGTTATTAAAAATACTTCGGTATCTTCCATGTCCGAACAGCACCAACGCAAGCACTACATTACAATGTGGACGCCGTTGCTTGCGAACCGAAAGATCTCAATCAACACGACAAACAGGAAATGCAAGCAACGCAAGCACGATCAGAAGCAAGAGCGCGAGCAGGGTCACGAGCAATATGGACGCACCTTTAGATAGGGGATTTCAACTTGATTTAAATCGTGATTTAAATCAAGGGACTGAAAAAATTCGATTAAAATAAGAAAAAATATTGATTTTGCACCCTGCTTCAGAGCTTTATTAAATAAGATTTAAACATAATATGAATCCAGTTTTAAGCCGTAAAAGCTACTTTTATTCTTTTACCTTTTATATTCACACGTACAAAAACAATTAACGGATTATAAATTACGCAATGAAAGTATGCTAGCGTTGCAGCAGGAAAATGTTGGAAAACAAGTTGCTAGTTGGAAACTTCCAGCATTGTAAAACTTTAGTAGGGTGGTGGTAGGGTCATAAAACATTATGTTTCCCTCCAGAGAAACTTTGGTTTTTGTGAGCTTTATAAATACAATCAAATCTTGCGGAATTATTTTATTTTCGCATTATATCAAGAATGAAATTAGTGTTTTTTAATTCAGATTTAAAGTTAAGAAAATATATATCATACAGTGATAAATTATGCATATTCAGTCTTATAAAAAAAACTTAGGAATTTTGTTTTAAAGTTCATACCTAAAGTGTGTGCTAGGTCCCATTGTAGGAAAATCTTTTAACATCTACAGGGTGGCTCAATAACCATCTATCGAAGAATGAAATCTAAATAATATTACCTTTTTTGATTGATTTTTTAACTATTTTTTCATATTTTTTACCTATTTTAGAACAAGCAAATTTTTTTTATGAAATACATTTTTCTCAAAATGTCAATAATTTTTTTTCCTCTTGTAAAGTCAACATACTGTATATATTTTCACTATTTCTTAAAAGCACATACGCACTGCGACAAAAATATATTTACAATTTTACCAAATTAAAACGGCAATATATCTCGATTAAAATATCAACAAAATAATATATAAAAATATATATCATCGATAAAAACTTTATTTCTTTTAGTTTAATCAGATTCAGTGCACAATTTAAATAATAAATAAATTGAACACGCTCACACATATAAAATATTAAATACCGTAATAAAGAAGTTTTGAAAAATAATTATTTTATAAATCTGTGCTGTCGGTAATACCCTCCGGACTGCGTAATAAAATTTATATATTGCGTTAATTTTATGCCACATCTGCTGGTTGCAATATATGCTTGGTTAAGTGTATATCGATTGTTTAAACTTTATTAGAAAAGTTATGGTTAATGGGCCACTTGCAGGTGTCGGGTAAAATTTAACTATTTATGTATTGAAAAAAACTCTGGGTTTAACTAAGAATTAAGTTACCACGGATGAAAGAAACTCAATCATATTCAAATCTAGAATACCACTTTATCTAAAGAAGAAAACACTCAACCAATGTGTACTACTAGTCATGACGTATGCATGCGAAATCTGGACGCTTAGAACGGACATTATAAGAAAACTGCAGGTCGCACAACGCTCAATGCAACGAAATATGCTGGAAATAACAAGAGAGACCGTAAAATAATAAACTGGGTACGACAAAAGACCCAGATAATAGATAGATAGATTGCTTTATTTGACCACATTTTGTACAAACAAGATACAATTGTAGCATGTCATAAAAACAGTTAAATATATACAAACTAAAATAAAAATTAAAACAACTGTAACAGACTTTTTTTTCCTAGAGAGCTATTACTAACGCCTAACAGTCGGTCTTTTTTCTCTCGGGCGCCACCCCCAAAATTTATAGTGTTTGAGAGATCACTTCGGCCAGTACGGGTAGCTTTTCTACAGTGGAGAATTCAGGGAAATGGGGTAAAAGCCAGTTAAAGTCGAATATATTTTATAACGAGGTTTATTTAAATAAATTAAATATGAATCCAATATCTTCAACTAAATCAAATATGAAGAAAATATTAAAACATGAAATATCGCAAAATCTAACACAGAGAAATTAAATCAGTTAATTACAATAGCAAATAATTAAGTTCATATGATTTAAATTCAAATCTGTAAAGGAATATTATTATAGAAAATACTAGCAATACATATTCACATGCATCTTTAAATAAATCAAATACGTAAGAAATATTATTATGGTAAAACAAAAGAGGAACCTTAATTAACTCCTCCTCCGTAAAGGAATTTTATACCATAAAAATAAAATAAAAACTCTACTGTGCTGAAACTAAAATTTGTGATTACTAGAACTCTGATGGGGTATCTGGCGGTTACAAAAAAAAGAAAGAATGCGATTAACTTTTTTCTGAAGGAAATCGGCGTCGGATCAAACGAAACGGCCTGGTTGTCTGAATCGCCTACAGCAGCCCGGAATCACTAATTATTCACGGTCAGGTATAAAGAAACTTAAATGCTCGGTTTTTTTAACTATCTATACTCATAAATCAGAAATACGGTTTACACTTATTTTAAATCAAATCTCTGGGACCACGATTTATACTTATTTAAAATCAAAAACGGAGATACGGTACTTTTACTTTAAAACTCAAGAATTCGGTTTTTTACAGCAGCGCTGATAAAAAAACGGATAAGAATTGACTTAAACTCATGAGGTTTACTTAGAAAAGATCACCGGTACTTAGTCTCAACAGGAAGCCCCCGTTTTCGCGCTCCCGTCGCTTAAATAATCTTTCCCGTCGGGAACCACGAACCACGTTCGGTTACCATCGTCCTACGACCCATCAAGATTCCTTACAGTAAAAAAAACGGTTTTTACCCGTCGATTCTACAAAAAACCATTTGCTGTTTGTACCAAAAAAAACTTCAACGTATCCATGCAAATCGACGAAATATTTAACACAATTTTATCAGCAACTAATTTTTAGTATTAAAAATATTTTTCGGTTTTAGACTATCATAACAGTTCTAAAAATAAAAATAAACCATACTAAGCTTGTCTAAGAATTATTTGTTACCATAATCCTTCAAAACAAATGAACTTATCAAATTCTACTTATATACAGTATGGTTCATAAATCCACAAACACTATCCGTTCTGGTGATCAAAAAAACAAATATTTAAACATTTACAATCAGAATATTAACGATAAAAAAAATAAAAAAGTTATGTCCCAAGGCAGGATCGAACCCTGGCTCTTCGGTGTACCAGCGAAGTACTTTCACGCCGAGCTATCGTGCCGTGTTAGATTTATGATCACGCCTAGCATTTAACAGATTAAATAAAAAAATATACGGACTTCATTACGCAACATGTAAGTAAAATACAAATACAGTGTATAAACAATGAATACAACATTTAAGTTAGGTCGGTGGTTAAGTTCATAATATTAAAATATTCTGCCACCCAGTAGAACGCATGGTCTTCGAAAATTCTTCAAAACTACCCTAAATTTACAAATATTATATCTTTTGACGGAGGTAGAAATTACATTATACAATTCAAGATTTAAAGAGTTTCTTGAAGATTTGGTGAGCCTAAATTTATTTGCTTTTATAAGATGAGCGGATCTTGTGTCAATAGTTATGTATATCAGAGTTATACAAGAGACTATCTTTGTTCTTGTGAATTTCTATAACAATTGACATATATACATTAATCGGTTTAAAACGTTCTACGTCTTCCGATGCCATCTCTCCATGCCTGTCTGTCTCTCCATGCACCGTCTCCGAGAGATCTTTCCTCTATAAACGTGTCGATCCCTTCCTGCCAACTTCTTCTCGGTCTACCCGGTTTTCTTCTTCCTGCAGGTTTCCAGTTTATAATTTGCTTTGGGATTCTTATTTCTGCCATTCTTTGGACATGCCCGTACCATATGAGTTGATTGTTCTTTATGTCGTCCACTATCCTATGTTTAACTTCCATAATCTCTCTTATGCGTTCATTAGTTATTCGTTCGAGTCTTGATTTGCTTCCTGATCTTCTCCAAAAATCCATCTCTGTAGCTTCCAGCATTCGTTTTGTTGTTTCCTTAATTGGCCAGACTTCACAGCTGTACGTGGTTATACTCTTTATGATGGTATTGTAAATTAGAGTTTTGTTCTTGTTGTTTATGCTTCTGTCCCACAGTATCCCATTCAATACCGTGATAGCATTCCTTCCAAGTTGGTTTCGTTCTTTAATTGCTGTATCCAACAGTCCATCATTTGTGATTTGCATACCCAAATATTTGTATTTTGTGCAGCACTTAATTTTCTTCCCTTCTTCTAGTATTAGATCTTGTTGTTCTCCTCCGATACACATATATTCTGTTTTGTTAGTATTGATCTCGAGTCCCCATTTCTGATATTCTTCTATTAGCTTACGTGTCATATAATTTATGTCATCGTGATCTTGTGCTATGATCACCTGATCGTCCGCGCAGCAAAGTGTGTAGAGCATCCCCTATGGGTACTCCCATATTTCTACATTTTTGCTTCCAACCTTTAAGAACTTGTTCGAGATATATCTTGAACAGTGTTGGTGAAATACAGCACCCTTGTTTCAGACCTTTGGTTCCATTAAATCCTGTTGTTAACTTTTTGCCCACTTTTATTCTAGTTTTTGTTTGTTTATATAATGCTTTCACTGCTTTTATTAGCTCTACATTTATATTGGTTTTTTCCATAGCTTCCCAAAGTCTCACAAGGGGAACGCTGTCGTATGCCTTCTGCAGGTCCACGAACACAAGATGTAGCTCTTGGTTTATATTGCTCTTTTACTTATTACTTGAGTGACTGCAAATAAGTGGTCCACCGTCGATCTTCCGGCTCTAAATCCTGCTTGTTCTTCGGCTTCTATTTCTTGGTATTCGTTTTCGATCCTATTTCTCAAAATTTTTCCATATATTCTACTCACGGTGGCTGTTACTGATATTCCCCTGTAGTTTTCGCACTTAGTACGATCTCCCTTTTTGTGTATAGTTGAGAGGTAAGCCTCATTCCCTTCTTGTGGTACATCCGTTCCGTTTATGCAGTCCTGGAATATTTTCCTTAAGTGTTCGTACAGTTTTTTCGGTCCTGATTTAATTAACTCTGCCGGTATATTTCCCGGTCCGGATGCTTTACAATTTTTTAGTCAGGTACATGCCTTAATTACTTCGTCCATTGATATTCTAATCGGAGATCCCATTGTTCTTATATTTGTCGTCGCGTCAGGGCAGTCCATAAATTCGACTCTATTTTCCGTCATAAGATTTTCCATGTATTCTTCCCATTTTTGTGGTGTAATCGGGGAGATGATTTCTTTGCCTTTTCCCTTTCTGACAATTGACATAAAATGTATAAAGATGGTAGAGTCAATATCTGCAAATTAACAACGTGTGGTTTACAGTGATCAGGGTAACCCACTCCTGCGAGGATTTGCACTGCCTTCTTCTGCAATTTAAATATTTGTGCGGAGCTAGATGAGTTGCCGCACAGTATCACACCATAGGAGATATGGCTATGAAAAAGCGCATAATAGACATTTAAGACCGATTGTTGACTAATAGCATACTTTAATTTTCTCAGCATGCCACGCCCTTTCTAATTTGAAGTTCAATAAAACACAAGTTTACTTAATTAGGATGAGTTGCGTAGAGGCCACTAGCTTTTTAATTTTAACAGCCGGGTGGTCGGGGTTCAAAGATATTAATAAAAGGGCGCCACCAGATTATACTCTATGAACTCGGCATACAAGGTGTTACTACTAAGTAGATTTCAACACTAACCTCGAACTGTTGAGTGCAACTACCATGAACTTCAAATCTTACTATAATTATTTGAACTTAAGTGACTCTAACTTAACTATGAGACTAGACTGTAAATAATACTACTAAAAATATTTAAGCAATTCATTGAAATATCAATAAGGTTAAATGTATAAAGAAAATGATGAAATGTCTATGAAATGAAGTAAAGTTTAAATCGATAAGAATAAATGAAAAATGAAAATGGTCTAAGCTATACTAAAACTAAGACGTCATCCCCCTTAACTTAAACTAAGTATGCTCTAAGGGCGGAATACAAATAGCAAATCTAAACCTAACTAATATCTAAACAATCTTACTCTACTCGATGTGATATACTTGAAAACTTCCTCCGGCTGAGCTACGGCGTATAGCTACAGGGTTGCTACGGCGGTGTACAGCAGCTCGGGGTACTGTCACTGGAGCCCACGGATGTCAGCAGACGTACAGATGAAAGGCAAGTTGTTGAGGTTTCAAATGGTGACATAAAAACCCTAAATAATATTGGCTGTCTTAGAAAAGAGCCTCAATTATAGAACAAGGACTAGCACAACGTGTAATAAACAAAGGTAATAAAGAAGGACTAATCAAATCTGAACTTTACCTCAACGAGGGTTTATGATGTCCAACGGGTAACTCTACACACGGGCAACAGGGACGGATGGAATTCTGGACTGTTCTGTGCTGTACGGTCTGGATCGGTCTTCTTGCTCTACAATTACGAACAACCAAATAAGACTAAAGAAAGATAACACTCAACTAATCTTTCTACACCACGTGGGCGTGGAAAAGTCGAAAACCAGACAACAATATGAACAAAAATCAGTTGAGCATTGACTTAGAATAGGCAGAAGAATTATAGCATAGCTTGGAACTGTTCGGGGACTTCTTGGGCACGTGGAATCGGGATATCGGTCGGAAAAATTTGGCTATTTAATCCCTTACGGAAATTGGTCGGTGGTCCATGTAAACTCAACAAAATCCAACCACGTCTCTGACCAAATGTGTTTCGTAAGCCTTAATCCTTCTTTACGAAGACCTGCTATTCACCAAAAGGGAATGCTTCACGAAACGGCAGCCAGTTCTTCACGACGATATTCTGACGGTGGATACACAAGAAGTGATGCAAGGATTCGATTTCCTTCACAAAATCAGATTTCAACCGGAAATAGATAGAGAACTATATATCTTGACTAGTCCAACTCACAAAAAGGCATAAATAAAAAACGATGTTCTAGAATATTTTCTCCTCAGCCATATTCCATATCCGGTCAATGAACGAACTTAACTCACAAATTCCCACAATTAAATGAACGAATTGCACACTGCGATCCACATCAAAAACAATCAATTTAACTACGAAATTTTATCTGATAATTATAAAATTTCAATAACCAAAACAAAGGATAAATAAATCCAAAAACATCTGATTTGATCTGACAGTGACAAGTGACAAGTGATGACCAAAGATAAAGAGAGGTCGACAACAATTCTAATGCTGGGCCAGTGAAAATGTTGCATAATTGTAAAATTTAAATAAAATAATATTTAACAATAAAATTATAGTAAATATGATGCAAAAATAATAGCTATTTGCGATATTTTATGAGCTAGCACACAGAGGTTGTTGCGAGGAAATTTGACTGTTACAAACACAAATAAGGCGGATGACAGTTTAGGTCGTAAGGATTCGATGTGAGGGGACCAACCAAGTAGATAGATGTCATCCACAGAATCAAATCCCTCAAGTGGCAATGGGCAGGACACCCTGGCAAGAAGGACAGACAACAGATGGACTACAAAAATTACAGCATGGTAACCATAAGGAATCAAGAGACCTAGAGGAAGACCAAACTTGAGATGGGATCATGTCATAAGGAAATTCACAGGGATAACTTGGGCTCGCATTGCCAACAATAGACAACAATGGGCCCAACTACAAAGAGAGTATCTAAATGTGTGAGTGAGGCTACATCATAATTGGAAATGGTTGAATAAACTTAAAATGATGATGGTAGAAAAAGATTGTAATAGATATGTATTGGCAGGTTTTTGTGGTTAGGATTTACACTTATAAGAAGAGACTTAGTGTAGAATAAATTAGAATTTTATGCAGATGAAGTCGCAGGAAAAAAAACTAGTAAAATCATATTTTACATATTTTTTTTCAAAATTGATATAAACTCAAATCGGCCTTTTTTTTATTTTAACCCTTGACAGTTTTGAATCACGTGCCGTCACTGTTCTGAATAAGAATGAATGAAGCAGATAAATTTCTGACATGAAAGAGAATTCAGTGAATAAAACATCACAAAAATTAAAGTGTTTAAATATCTGTAAAATTCGTACTTATTACAAAATAACATTCCTTTTTGTGAAGTCTAAACGAAAAATGGATCTCCGGTTAATATAGACTGGTAGTTAATATTTACTCGTTCTTCATATTTAATAAATTCTCTGTTGAAATTAAAAATTACGAAAGACGGAAAATATTTGTTTTCTTGTTACCGCTTTTATATATTTCTTGAGATTAAAGCATTACAAATTTTAATTATTTTTGTTTAAACGAGTTTTAATTTATTTCTGGTTGTAATTGTAATTATTCCTTAATAAAATATTAATTCACTACAAAATGATGTCTTAATCTAAGTAAAACATATTACGTAAAACTACGGAAATGTATATTTTTTCACTCAATAGTTTAATACAGGTACGGACGAAAAGTTATGACCATAGATTTAGGAAGAACAGATATCACATTGTGCATTTTAACCCGATCAAACAATCGGAGGTTGACTACGTACTGTAAAAACCAACTGAGATAGAGAAGGCGACATTGCCACGTCTCAAATTTGCGCCTATCTACTTAGTTTGATTTGCAGAAAAGATGACTTTAAAACCTTCACCGGATATCAATAAATCTCAATTTCTTAATTAAATTAATAGTTTATTTTAAAGAAGCATGCGTAATAATATGTTATTAACCAGAGGATATATGCGTTACTATTAAAGGACATGTTTACTGTTTAATGTGCTGAAACGTCTAGAACTATTGGCAACGTCGCTGCTAGTCTTCCAGAATGAAATGAGCCGTCCGTCCCACCACCCCTCGCGACGGCCCTTGGTCCGTTATAGCGTACTACGTTTAGCTTACGGTGTGTTTGGAAGTCGGAATCAAGTCCGAAGTGAACTTTTCAGTGTTTTCAGTAGTTTTTGCTTTTGTTTAGCGTACTTTTGAATCTGCGAATTTTCAATATGGTACGACAGTGTCAAATGTGTGGAAAAATAAGCTCAAATTACCCGAATTTGTCTTTTCACAGGTAGGTATTGTTTCCGCCGCGCCGTAATCGCCGTATATAGGCGTCCCACAAGGGAGCCTCTCACAATTAAAATAATTTCTAATTAAATTTGTTGAATTTTGAGCTGGTAAAACAAGAACGTAGTAGCCGGTAATTGAATTATAATTCGTCTCAATTACTACTTAACTGTTGTAGATCATAACAAATTTGAATATAAACGTTGCATTTGAAACTTTATTATAAGCCAGAAAGCGACATTTTTTTCTTAAAATTGCGTCATATTTTGGTCATTATATACGATATTCTAAAGGAATTTTGCTCAACAAATAAACAAAGGTGTTTACTCGCCCTTTTTTACATTTTATTGCATTATTATATCTGCCCCTTCGGCCTCGTTTAAACAATTTTTTACCACCGTACAAATACCTCTTCCTAGAGTTATTTGTACGGTGTGTTTACTTTTTTTAGAATGGGACGAACTGTAAATAATTCTAAGGCTACTAGTTTTATACATACCTATATAGAGAGAGTGACCCAGGCCTCCAAAAAGCTTTTTACCTATTACGTTTTAGGTTTGTAATTTTTATTTCAATTTTTACATAAGATGGGGGCCATTGTAACGCACATTTTCAAAATATTTTTGTCAACATACAGGGTGATTCTCGGAGTGATTCAAACCGCAATACATATTCTTAATACAGTTCATGAAGATTGGGACATTTAATTAAAATTTGATTGTCTGATGAAGCTACCTTTAAAAGTAATGGATTTGTAAATAAACGTAATATTCATTATTATGCGACAGAAATCCCATACTGTAGCACACAGATTTGATACTTTTAATGATAAATACCTTCTATTGAGAGACTAAAAGGTAATTGCCTCGTATCAGAGCCATCATAATACAAGAAGAAGACCGAAAGTCAAATCTTGTCTTATATTTTCAAAAAAACACAATTTTCTCATTAAATATTGATAGGTATAGGAAGTTATTAATAATACAAGATTAAACAACTATTACATAGTACTTTACAGGAAGTTATCGATTGCGAACTAACTAAATCGTTACTAATTACTAATTTTAAAAGTTCTTTTTAAGATCAAAAAGGTAAAACTAAAACCTAAATTATCATTTGAGATTAAACGGGAAGTTCTAAATAATGTTGCCTATTCTAAACAAGAAAAATGTATTTATAAGTTTTATAACATCTCTAATTAAATTTGGACGAAAATAATATTTTTGTTTGCTGTAGGTAATTTTCTCAGGAAAATACGTAAATAAAAATGACTTTTAAGTAAAAAAGTCAAAAGGACAAGTTATTCAAAAAGGACTGTCCTTTTCAAAAAGGACAGGTGGCAACCCTAGGTATTTCTGAAATGGAAATTTAATGGCAAATCTACAACTTTAGTTTGAAAATATGTTCCGGCCCCTATGTTTACAAAATGTCTAAAATGTGCTTTACCATTGCCTCCATATTCTGAAAAAAAAAATTGAAAGAAAAGTCACCAACCGCAAACCTAATATTGAACTGTTTCGGAAGCCTGAGTCACCCTGTAAATATTCAAAAGTAACTGAAAGTTTATATAGAATTAACTGAAAGTTTAAATTGAAAATCGACGTTGGAGCGATTTTCGAAAACTACCTACTAACGTTTCAACATAAGTATATGTGGGATATTAATTATATTATTATATTAGACCTTATAACAAAACTCATCTGACGAAAAAGTGTTAATGTAGTATATTAATATGGAGTAAACATTTTACTAATTACTTTACTTTTACTTTACTAATTAAATTCGTTCCAAAAAACGATACGCCACTGGCCATTAGAACAATCCGAATGCGCCTAGTTGCCGGGGTCGGAAATTTTAGACTTCTCTGTCTCTTCTGTCCTTGTTTGACACATTGGAATGTTTGATACACTACCAACGAGTATTTATGAATGAGATGTTCGGTCTATATTTATAATGTCTTTGGTTATGACTCTTCAAATCTATACTGATATATAAAATCCTTAAGTGACTGACATACTGATTAATCACGATCCTGCTCAAACCACTCAACGTAAGAAGCTCAATTTTGGCATACAGGTTGATTCTAGGGTGTAGAGGTTCGATAAGAAGGGATTTTTCGAAATTCCAGTTCCAAGAGGGTGAAACCACCCCTCAAATATTACAATATTTTTTATTTAAAAAACGGTCAAGTTTCCGAAAAAACGCTTAAACACGTATATTTTATTTTGTTTTTTACATATTTTAGGATTTTTTAAAAATGTATACAGGGTGTTTCGAAAAATCTGGTCATTGATTAATCACGATCCTGCTTAAAGCGATTGACGTAAAAAGCTGATTTTTGGAAAACAGATTGACTTTAGAGTGTAGAGGTTCGATAAGAAAGGATTTTTCGAAACTCGAATTCTAAGAGGTGAAACTCTATCCCACAAATATTAAAATATTTTTTATTTAAAAACCGGTGAGTTTTTCGGAAAAACTCTTAAACACGTATATTTTATTTTGTTGTTTTACATATTTTAAGATTTTTTATAAATTTATACACAGGATGTCTCAAAAAATATGACCATTGAGTAATCACGATTCTGCTTAAACTGCTTGACGTTTAAAGCTGATTTTTGGCAAACGGATTGACTGTGGGGTGTAGAGGTTCGATAAGGAGGGGTTTCTCGAATCTCAAATTCCAAGAGGGTGAAAACGCCCCTCATATATTACAATATTTGTTATTTAAAAAACGGTTAGTCTTTCGGGAAAACGCTGGGACAAGCATAATTTATTTGTCTTTTTTTACATATTTTGAAATTTTTTAAAAAATCATACAGGGTGTTCCAAAAAGTTGGGTAATTTCTTAACCACAATTCTGCTTAAACTGCTTGACGTAAAAAGCTTATTTTTGGCAAACGGATTTTTTGAAAATCAAATTCCAACGAGATGAAACTACCCCTCAAATATTACCAAGTTATATAATAATATCGCCATATTGTTTTTTCTCATGCTGACATAAATGTGAGAAAATTTTATCCAGTTTGTATGTTAATGGAAATTCTTGCTTTGCTTTATCATGTAAGTTAAGAATTATGATTATTTCAATTTGTATATGTAGATATTTAATTTTGTAGGATAATTTTTTAGTTATGTTAGTCAGGAACAAGTTAAGAATTATGTTTATTTTATTAATTTGTATATGTAGAATTTTAATTTATATTTCAAATTTATATATTGTAGAAAATTTATTTTTATTTTAGTTTAATTTTTATTTTAATTTCCATATGTAGAAAATTACTTTTTATTTTAATTTAAACTTGTGTCTTTTAAAATAAAAGCATACGCACACAAACGTCAACCTAGAAAGTACCACCACTCGGAAGAAATAAAATTAGTTAGAGCTGTTAACATTCACACATCTCACTCATTGTAATTATAAATTGTATAACTTTTCAAGAGGGAAGCCTTTCGTTGTAATACCAAATAAATGTTTATATCATAATTTTCAGATAATCTTATTTCAATTTTATATTTTCATTTTTGACGAGAATAATCGTTCGTCTTATAAGAATGTTTCTGTGATAATGTATTATTATTTACATTATCAACGAAAGGCTTATCTAGGAGTTTTACTCATTTTTTCTGTAGAATATGCTGCTGAAATTTCCCGAATACAATATGAACCACCCTGTGTATTTCACATTGAGGAAATTCAGATTCCCTGCCATCTTCCATTAATTTGAGTGGACCCTTTTCAGTACAAATCCCTTTAATCGTTTTCCGAATGTCCTCATGCATAAAATACCTGTTACAAAGAACTTTCCAACTTCGATTAATCTGACATAAAAGGACCCATTGAAAACTTGCAAAAGAAGAATAACCGTAACCACAATCTTTTTTCTAACAAATGGTTCGACTTATTCATGCTTATTTAAAAAATACAAGTTAAAAAGCATAATCGAATTAAAAAGGCTATAATATAGACGTTGAGAGTAGGAAAAAAAGTAGTTTCACACAGTGGCGGTCCCTTTTTTAGATAAAAAATTAAATTTTCATCATTCTTTCCTTAATTCTATTTTCTCCATAAACGATTCATCCTAAGACTTGGAATTAATACACAATAAGAACTTAGCGTTGAATTTGATCCTTTATGTCAATTTAATAATATATTTTCGTACTTTTGTGCTTAGGCGTTAAAATGACGTTTTTATATTGTCAATCACTTGGCAATAATTAATAATTTTGTGACGTTTGGAAAAAAAGTAATTAATGATATTTTAATATTTTCTACTTTATATTTCTATCACATTTTATATAAAATTATAACGCCACAGTTTTTTTCCAACTGAAATTTTTTTTATCAAAATGAATTTCCTTTGAAAGAGTTTTAAACCGATGAAATTTTCTAGTAGTTCTTTTTAAAATGCGAGGTTTCATCTAATTAAAAAGATTTAGTCCAAATTTAAACGATATGCTGTAATATACATTTAATACGAAAGTAAGGTTGAAAAATATTAATTTAAACTTTTATGTAAGTTCATAGTTACTATGATTTTCTAAAATTTCAAATGGAAATGTAGCTAAACGATGAGATTTTTACAAATTGTAAGTTTTGGGTTCGTTGAAGGACTATTAGAGCTACATTTTAAAAATATTTTTACAGGATACAGAGTGTCCCAAATAAGTAAAAAATATCAAAGTTGTATTTTTTTAAATAGAACACCCTGTATATTATTACATTTTTAGTGTCTACTATTAAAATAAAGGTAAATTTGATAAAGGTTTATTACACTTAAACCTTACCGTTTTTGAAATATTTTCAATTTTGTGAAATTGCAGTCAAAATTTTAAGGCTCCATTTCTCCAAGGGTATCAAAGTTTTTAATACTAAATATTTACTGAAGTTTATTTATTGATCAGTTATTGTGTTGCAATAATAAAAATTATACTACCTTATACAGAGTGTCTAAAATTTTATTTTAAATAATTACTAGCTTTAAACGGTAATAACTTGTTTAGTTTAAATGGAACACCCTGTATATTTTATGAGAATCAGATGCACAATTTAATTGTCTATCAAATTATTGTATTATACCATTTTTTACCTATCTCTTCAAGTTTCCGTAGAAAATGCATTTTCTTGTAATTTAGAACTCATTTATCAATACCTATGGAACACTGACATTTTAGATTATTTTTGATTTTTGAAAGATGTACCAAATTTTTAAAGAGTACAGGTATTAATATTGTCGATATAGTTTGTTTACTTCATTAAAAAATAAAAAAAAACTGTTTAAATATTTGTTAAAGAGGACCAATTCATATGATTCCAGTATTCAAACTACATTAAATTGACTGTTTGCGCTGATTAATAATAATTGCTCCAAATACTAAAAAACTGAATTTTTTATGTGTATTAGACAGTGGGGTAAAAACTAACACCTTAAAAATTATATTTCATTTTTTGACAAATGCTTATTTATAACAACAGAGACAATTCATTTTCATAACTTATTATTATATTGACTTCTGATTCAAATCCAGATTTATTAAGAATAATTTATTAACGAACATAATTAAGTATGTAAATAATTAGTATTTGGGCGGAAATAATGGTGGTATATTTAATTAATGGTATGCTCTTTGTAAAAATTTGAATAATTTTCTTTGTGCATACAAATGGGCTAGTAATATTATCATTTTGTTAAAAACGATAATATTACTAGCCTGTACATTTTGTAGATTTGTTGCTTTAAAAACAATCTAAAATGTCAATATTCCACGGGTATATTGATAAATGAAGTCTAAATTATAAGAAAATTAATTTTCTACGAAAACTTGAAGGGATAGATAAAAAGTGGTATAATACAATTTATATAATAGATAAATTGTGCATCTGATTCTCCTAAAATATACAGGACGTTCCGTTTAAATTAAACAAGTTATTGCCGTTTAAAGCTAGAAATAATTTAAAATAAATTTTTAGACACTCTGTATGAGGTAGTATTATTTTTATTATTGCAACAAAATATCTGATCAATAAATAGACTTCAGTAAATATTTAGTATTAAAAACTTTGATACCCTTGGAGAAATGAAGCCTTAAAATTTTAACTGCAATTTCACAA
This sequence comes from Sitophilus oryzae, assembly GCF_002938485.1. Classification (NCBI taxonomy): domain Eukaryota; kingdom Metazoa; phylum Arthropoda; class Insecta; order Coleoptera; family Curculionidae; genus Sitophilus; species Sitophilus oryzae. Next base: position 1,875,389 of record NW_022146165.1, read on the forward strand.
AATTGAAAATATTTCAAAAACGGTAAGGTTTAAGTGTAATAAACCTGAATCAAATTTACCTTTATTTTAATCGTAGAAACTAAAAATGTAATAATATACAGGGTGTTCCATTTAAAAAAATACTACTTTGATATATTTTATTTATTTGGGACACTCTGTATCTTGTAAAAATATTTTTAAATTGTAGCTCTAATAGTCCCTCAACGAACCCAAAACTTACAATTTGTAAAAATCTAATCATTTAGCTACAATACTCCGTGTCGTATGAGATGAACAACCCTGTATATCATTATTAATTATTATTTATATATCAACAAATAAATATTAAGTATCAATAGATAAAAATCTATAAATCTTTAAACAAAAAAAAAGTGTGGCGAAAGGTTTTTTATACAGGGTGAATATTAAATAAGTGCCAATATTTTTACGGGTAGTATATTTCGACCTTAGAATACAGGTTTATGATAATTTTCCTATTATTGAATTTTAAAGATTTTTCGCGAAAATTTTTATTGAAAATTTGGATTTTTTTTTAGATTTTAGTTAACAGACATAATTTATTGATAATATGGCAACCTAGGTACTAGTAGTAGATTAAATTTACAGGAAAGAAAACCTAGAAAAGATCCAGTGGTTCTGAAAATGTAAGCAAACATTTTTTTTTGAAATTTTAAGTAAAATAATTCGGTTATTTTGGACTTATTTGAAAAAAGGTAAAGAGAAAAGCATCTACCAGCCCTGAAAATATTTGCACTTATTTAAGACTCACTGTATAATTTAATGAAATAGTATAATAATTTTACAGGATGGTCCGAATTATGTTCGGAAAAGTTCGGAAGCATGTTCTGCAGACAGAAATAAGTAAATAAGTTCATTTAAATTTATGTCTTAAAATGCTTAGTTTCGGAGATACAGGGTGTAGAAGTTTTATTTTTATTTCAATTTTTCCAAATAATTTCTGAACTAACCTCGATAGTTGGATTAAAATTGGCGTCTGGTTGTTTTTTAACATGTGAACTTCGATTTTGAGGTCAATATGACTCCTACTTGTAGGAGGGACATCTACATGTTCTTTAACTGTTTTGAAGAGTAATATATTTTCGTACGTACCTGTATCACAGTACCTACTGAAGAAAAAAATATACATTTCCGCCGTTTTAAAAATTACAACCGTTCTCAAGATATTAACTAATTGACTGACTAACTGTCTATCTGATTAATCGTCTGCTGGTGCGTCATCAAAGAGTTTTTTATATATTTCTAACGCCGATGTTTACCACTAACTTTACCTTGAATCCTCACGGTACGTCGAACTTATTTTAATTGTTTCAATTATTTGGAAATAATCTAAATAAAAATGAATCTTCCACACCTGTATCTCCGAAACAGATAATTTTAGGACATAAACTTTTTGACTTATTTTTATCTGGAGAATATGTTGCCGAAGTTTCCCGATTAGAATTCGGACCACCCTGTACATTATTTTGTTCCGTAACACCTGCAAAAGTAGACAGGGATTCATTTTTAAACTCTGTTTCGTTATTTGGAAAGCAAATACGATGGTTTCTAGAACGGGGAAAAAATCCGTGTAAATAAAATAAAAATAAAATTGAGAGCTGCTTTTTGCTGACGCGGTTCCAAAATCGTCTTAAGGTCAATTTTCGACGTATTCTCGCTGCTCCATTTTTTCGTCTTGCAGTAGATATTTTCGACGTTTCGTTTGGTCTTATTTTCGTCAACAGGTGAAACATTCTCCGACGAACGCCAATGACCAATAAAATAACAGCAAAAGAGCTTCATTTTCGTTTCAAGAAATTGGTTGTAATAAAGATTACATTACAGGCACCTAACCTAACTTGCATTATTTATTTATTGTGAGATACTTATCTTGATTAGTCTAGCTACTTTTTCGTTATCTTTTGACGCTATTGATCATATACAGGGTTGTTCACCACATACGACACGGAGTATTGTAGCTAAACGATGAGATTTTTACAAATTGTAAGTTTTGGGTTCGATGAAGGACTATTAGAGGTACAATTTAAAAATAATTTTACAAGATACAGAGTGTCCCAAATAAGTAAAAAATATCAATTTTTTACTTATGGTTTATTATACTTATGTATATATAACGGTATGGTTTATTATACTTAAACCATACCGTTTTTGAAATATTTTCAATTTTGTGAAATTGCAGTAAAAATTTTAAGGCTTCATTTCTCCAAGGATATCAAAGTTTTTAATACTAAATATTTACTGAAGTTTATTTATTGATCAGTTATTGTGTTGAAATAATAAAAATAATACTACCTTATACAGAGTATCTAAAAATTTATTTTAAATAATTATTAGCTTCAAACGGCAATAACTTGTTTAATTTAAATGGATCACCCTGTATATTTTACGAGAATCAGATGCACAATTTAATTGTCTATCAAATTATATTATACCATTTTTTACCTATCTCTTTAAGTTTCCGTAGAAAATGCATTTTCTTGTAATTTAGAACTTATTTATCAATATACCCATGGAATATTGACATTTTAGATTATTTTTAAAGATGTACTAAATTTTTAAAGAGTACAGATACTAATATTGTCGGTATAATTCGTTTATTTCATTAAAAAATAAAAAAAAACTGTTTAAATATTTGTTAAAGAGGACCAATTAATATGATTCCTGTATTACCTGTATTAGTACATTAACCGACTGTTTGCGTTGATTAATAATAATTGCTCCAAATACTAAAAAACTGAATTTTGTATGTGTATTAGACAGTGGGGTAAAAACTAACACCTTAAAAATGATATTTCATTTTTTGACAAATGCTTATTTATAACAACAGAGACATTCATTTTCATAACTTATTATTATATTGACTTCTGATTCAAATCCAGATTTATTAAGAATAATTTATTAACGAACATAATTAAGTATGTAAATAATTAGTATTTGGGCGGAAATAATGGTGTTATATTTAATTAATGGTATACTCTTTAATAAAGATTTAAATAGTTTTCTTTTTGCATACAAATGGGCTAGTAATATTATCGTTTTGCTAAAAACGATAATATTACTAGCCTGTACATTTTGTACATTTGTTGCTTTAAAAACAATCTAAAATGTCAATATTCCATGGATATATTGATAAATGAGGTCCAAATTATAAGAAAATGCATTTTCTACGAAAACTTGAAGGGATAGGTAAAAAATGGTATAATACAATTTGATAGACAATTAAATTGTGCATCTGATTCTCCTAAAATATACAGGGCGTTCCATTTAAATTAAAGAAGTTATTGCCGTTTGAAGCTAATAATTATTTAAAATAAATTTTGAGACACTCTGTATAAGGTAGTATTACTTTTATTATTTCAACACAATAACTGATCAATAAATAAACTTCAGTAAATATTTAGTATTAAAAACGTTGATACCCTTGGAGAAATGAAGCCTTAAAATTTTTACTGCAATTTCACAAAATTGAAAATATTTCAAAAACGGTAAGGTTTAAGTATAATAACCTTAATCAAATTTACCTTTATTTTAATCGTAGAAACTAAAAATGTAATAATATACAGGGTGTTCCATTTAAAAAAATACAACTTTGATATTTTTTACTTATTTGGGACACTCTGTATCTTGTAAAATTATTTTTAAATTGTACCCCTAATAGTCCTTCATCGAACCCATATCTTGAAATTTGTAAAAATATAATCGTTTAGCTACAATACTCCGTGTCGTATGTGGTGAACAACCCTGTAGATCATTATTTGATTTTAGTCAGCTTTTTTCATTAATTTAATACCAAAATTTACGTAAATTATTTGTGTATTATCCTAAGGTAAGGCGAAAAAGACTTTAGACTTGATCTTATTTTCTTCTACACTTAAGCTTAATACAATTAGATCTGTCAAAGTGCAACCTTAAAACGAGATAAGCTCTCTCGAGAGTAAGGAGCTAGAGATGGGCAAAAGTAACCGGTTTTTTGAATAACCGGTATTTTCCTCTAAAATAACCGGTTATTTAAAGGTAGTTTTTTTTTCACCAGTTAACCTAATAACCTTGCATTACGTTCAATAACCTATAGCCGGTTATTTTTTAAAAATCGTACTTGTTTAAAACAAGTAACAATTAAATATTAGCTGTTTGAATCGTAAATTTCGAAGGAGCGAACGGCACGGATCTTCCAGATATTACGACGATAACGGGAGATCCCGCTCCCGCTCCCAAAACGAAAATATATGACATCAAACATCAAATGTCAAAATTAAATCAGGCATCAGGCGAACCCTGATGATAATAATCAAAACAACGGCCAAATGGCCCTGACAGGTCAGGCCGTAAAACAAAGTACTAATGGCATAGACTACTACTAGCCACCAGCTAGCCAAGTGATACGAACCTAACTTCAAATAGATTCTCTAAATTCTATATTTAAATTTTAACCGACTTTAACGGATTTTCAACGGTTCTTCAAAAGTCTTCCATGGTTTCGCCCAGTTTCACCCACGTTTCACCGTAAATATATTTTATTTGTAGTTTGAAGTCTCTCTTGAAGCTTAGACTAAAGAATACAAAATTAAAGTTCAAGTAATGAATGAAGATAATCTTTCATTATCTATTCATTCAGTCTCCTTATTTTTCTTTGGTATTTGATTAAAATAACTTGGTTGTAGATTGTAGAACTTGTGAGTTGTGTGGTTTTTTGAACGTTAAGTAATTACTAGTTTTAATATCATATCCATGTCTACTCAAAAAAAGTGAGGTTAGCATTTTTATTTAAATTCATTTTGTACATATACATAATGCGATTTAACTAAGTTTATTATCTAAATTTGAAGTAGACCTATGGAGTGTGAGGTAAGTAAACCTATAGGAAAACTAAATATTTAGTTTGCTAGGTTAGGTTATTTGGATAACCGGTTAATTTGTGTCGGTTAATTTTGTCAAGTTATTATTTTTTAAAGATAATTCCGGTTAACCTATAACCGGTTTTTTACCAATAACCGCCCATCTCTATAAGGAGCCTTTGCGACATGTGCACTCGTGCTTGACGCAGCTAGCTTAATATTCTACTTGTTGGTGCCGGTATTTCTCGAATAAACAGACAATGTGTCGTCCATGGAATATATACGAAATTGTTTTCTTGTACGGCTAAATTTGTTCAGCCATACGAAATTTGAGGAAATAGGAATGAATGATTATTTTAAACTACAAGTAAATAATTATTGAATTCTGTTTTCTTTGCTTTTGAAATAATTTCAAAGCTATTTCCCTATCCAGACGGATATTATATTTCTAGTTTCTTGAGGAAGTAATAATCTCTAGAAAGTAATTTAAGGTCGATTTGTAGACGGAATCTCGTAATGGTAAACGAAAACGACAGAAACCAATAAAATTTAATTGGAATAGTCCGAGCGGGAAATTATTTTCAAGATTCATTCTTGGCTTTTAATTAGTTAATTTGTTTTCGGTTTTTTAAATAAAACGGAATAAAATGTGTCTATTATGGAGCATTAAAATTCTGACAAAATGTCACTCAGTGGAAAAGGTACAATTTCTTCTGCAGAGTAATCATTATTGCAATAATTAATCAATAAGAAAACGTCAGTGTTTTAGAAACTTATGTAGAAATGAATGTTCATAGTCGTTGAAATATATTTTTTAATAATTATAATATCTATTCTGTGATTGACAAAAATGGAGAACACCTATACCGGGTGCGTCGCAAAAGTGGCTCACCCCTTTAGTTTTCTATAAGATAAAAAAACGAGATTTGGTGTGTTAGTATATGACATAAATTAAGATTGATTGACATATTCAATTGTTTTTGGTCACTTCCTGTTTCACAGGAAATGACTACAACTTTTGATTTTTAAACGGAACAATCGGTATATTTTTACTTTGTTTGATAGAAAATGGCATTCTGAATAGAATGAAAGATCATGTATCAACTTTTGACATAATTTCAATCAATAGTGCCATTAACTGTGTTATAAACACCAGTTTTTAATCAAGGAACCTTGGAAAAATAGATTTGATCGTCTAATGTTTTTGTGTTTTGTCCCGACCAATTAAAAAATCCCAATTCGTATTTTTAATCATATCTAAATTTTTTCAAATGGAACAAGAGTGGCTCATTAGCATATCTGAAAAAGGCATTTTTTACGTATAATTTGGTACCACATACTTGGTATTTCGAGTCAAATTGTCTTTATGAACCGCATGTGACAATTTTATAGCAAGTTCATAGCAGAGACACTCGATATATTAATCAGTTATATCTACCTCAATATAAGACCTCTTTATATCGACGATCAGTATTCTGCGGTCTCGTTATATAATTCCCTGCCAAGTGCTTTAATAGCTAAGTCCCTCGGTTCATTTAGATCGGGGTTCAGAGATTTATTATTCCATAATGTGAGCTGAGTATACTTTTTTCGAAACCAGCCAACTATGCTGCTCCTTGGCTCTCTCTTCATCAACACCAATACATGCCTGTTGCCTTATGTTATTGCATAATGTACTTATAAGTATTAATTGTTCTCCATGTGTGCTCTATGTGTTACACTAATAGTTTTGTTAATGCTTTATATTTTTTGTATTTTTCATTGTTTTTTTTTTTGTTATTATATTTATACATTTGATATATTAATTTAAGATAAGGTAGTAGATATTGATATTATTTGTTAGGTTATACTGTAATGGTACTCGGTTAACTAAGCAGTTATTTACTGAACTCGCCGAGGATTATTAAAATAAAGACATATTATTTATATCGTTTTATCTCAATTACATCCGTTGGTTTCTCGTGGTTGGAGGAGTGACTCGTCTCAACCATCATGGTGATAACTTTTCTGGCTTAGAAACGTTCCCGGTTAAGTTACATGTATAGAAATCGCCTTGCTGTATGGCAGGTGTTAAGGATTACAGATTTTTGCATAAGTTGGTACTGGTATGTTTCTAAGTCTATTGCCTTCAGCGATTCAATTAGTGTTTTGGTATTACACCCATATTCGATAGTACTAATGTTGGGATGACCTGGACTCGATCGTATTTCCACATATCCTTAATTTCAAAGCATAAATCAATATATTTGGTAATCTTCTCTCTGTATGTTTGTGTTAGGTTATTGTTGTTTGTCACCGCAAAATCTATGAGCAACACTTCATTTTCTTTTTTCTTCTTCACTACTATGTCTGGTCTATTGTGTTCTAGTCTTTTATCTGTTATTATAGTTCTGTCCCAGTACATTTCATATTCATTGTTTTCAAGGATTGTAGCAGGTTCGTACTGATAATAGTTAACTTTATGCTCTATGAGTTTATACTTCAATGCTAGTTCTTGGTGTATGACCACTTGGTCGTGTCTAAATTTGTAGTCACTCTGTGCTATAGCTTGGCATCCTCCTATGGCGTGATGTATTGTCTCACTTGCTTTCTTACACCTTCGGCATAAATCAGACTCAATTCCGTCCTTTAATAAGACATATTATTATTATTATTCTATTCAGAGTGTCATTTTCTATCGAATAGAGTAAAAAATATCGAGGGTATCATTTAAAAATCAAAAGTTGTAGTAATTTCCGGTGAAACAGGAAGTGACCAAAAACAATTGAAGACGTCAGTCAATCCTGATTTATACCGTATACAAATAGCAAATCTCGTTTCTTATCTGGAAAAATAAAAAGTTATAGAGTAAGTTTAATTAATTTCCATATATTCTACTCACTCCATATTTATATGATTTTAGTAATTATTGGGTGTATGATGTGTGGAACTTACCAATCGATTAGGGTTTCACACAACTCCATTAGGCAACTTTTAATGGTAAATCTGGGTCAATAGTATGTAGCTGACCACCGGTTTCGAACACACTCATTGAGACGCCACTGTGTAACCAGCTGTGATGTAACCACAGTTTACAATTTCTAAAATTCGAAAATTATTTAGCTACAATACTCCATATTCCTCAAATTGCTCGAATAATCATATATAAATAAATTTAGGAGTGAACCTCTTGTGTAGAAATTTTCGTATAGAGTTGGGAAGTTTATTAGGTATAGTTTCCCCAAGCCGCCTACGCTAAACATCTCGATATAATTTATCAATGGAAAGGCGGGATAGATGGCGTGGTAATTTGCATCCAGATATTCTCGTCTCTTCCGACATTCCGTAATAAAGATAAAAGCAAAATGGATGTAATTACGCGATAGCGCTTACTATAACACGCTACGTCACCAAGCTGCGAAGCTAGTACACTATTAGCACTTTATTTTGTCTTCCATTTAACAACACTTAAAAATTGGAATCTGTTAAAAAACAAATTATAAAATTCTTGGTTAAGCTATTAGAATTATTTATATACCGGTGGATCCTTGTTGGAAACTGGAAACAGGTAATTTCATGCAAATTTTGAACTGTCCAAATATTGGTTCTCCTGTTGATTTTACAGCGAAATCGTAAATAGATTTTTTAAGCCCACATTTTAAATAATTTAAGAAAAACTACTGCTTCTATTTTTAAATTAAAACTGAACAGGTAACTTATACCGTGCTGGCAACTGTTACTTTTGGGTCGGCATTTACATGTGTGGAAGTAAATCGCATAGGGATCTTATAAAGTCGGAATGAGAGAAATGCGACCGACCGACGCGACGCGCGACGGTTTGCTGTTGCGGCGTTGCCGATACGCCTTTCCCTATCAAGTAAAGTAAAATCACGATCGCAAACCGCTTATTTTTAAAAGACTTTTTTCAAGAGATAACTAGATAAAATCATTAGGTTTGTAATGTTCCTGAGCATCTGAAATGGAATTATAAGGATATCGTTAGGGTGTCGTTTTTTTTATAACGAGAAAACGTCAGTAATCAGGATGATTTAAAAACTCAACTTTTTAACACAACAGGCCATAACTCAACAACCACTTTAGATATTGAAACTTTTTTTATTTTCAAGGTCGGATATTTTACAATATATTTACATAAGAAAAATTCGATAAGGTTGTTTTTTTCATTCAAAAATTGTAAACAATCCATCCGTTTACTTTTAGAGAATAGCAATTTTCAGCAATCGTGTAATTTTTATATTGATAAAGATTTTCACATACTGTCTACAAAGAAAATACAGCAGAAATATTAACAAAGTTCTTGAAAAAACTACAATCTATTATTTCTAATAGATTTCGAGATATCGATTTTTGAAATCAGAACTCGCGCGAATAGCGCGACCACTATCGAACACCCACTCAATTCCACTTATTTTTACCAAAAATGCAAGTGTTTCTAGCTTGCACTTAAAAAAAATTCAAGCTATAGGGAAAATTACAACGACTCGTTAATAAACAAACGAATCAAGTATCACGAAACGTAATTAAATCGTGAAGCTGAACGCATGACGTACACCTTTCCCGAGAACTTTAAGTACTGACAGAGGTATTGAATGGGTCGACCGGTCAACTGCGACAAATCTGCTATATCCCCTTCCACGTCTCTTAGCGATGTGCACTAGTGATGAGAAGAAATAAATAAATAAATAAATAAATTCCAGCCATCATCAGACCTTAAAAATAGATATAAACAATAAAACTTATATAAATGTATAAAAGCAAATAAAATTTTCATTTTATTTTATTTGCTTTTACGTTTCATCTTTCAAACAACGCTATATTATACCATGCTTAGTACATACCAAAAATCGCTATTTCAAAAGTAACGTAGCGACGGCGACGGGAGCACCAACGCCAATAGTAACCGACCCAATCGCTACAGGCGAAAACGAAACCCTAGAAGCGTTCCAGCGACTGCTGGAACGAAGTAAGCCGCCTCCGAGGTCGAGCGTCGATAGCCAGTTACAGAAATTACGCGACAGGGAACTAAAACTCTAGGAGCGCGACGGCTGGAGCGAAGTAGGCCGCCGCGCCGCCGAGGTCGAGCGTCGATGCCCAGTTACAGCAGTTACGCGACAGGGAACTACAACCCTAGGAGCGCGACGGTTGGAGCGAACACGTCGCCGTCGCCATCGAGATCGCCCGACGCTACGTACAGTTCCAGTAACTATTGTAGGCGACCGACGAATTTGCGACGGCTGGAGCTAAACACGTCGCTATGCGGTTACTACGGTTCAAGCTAACTTCAAGAGCGATTATAAATAATTTATTTGCAAATTATAAATAATTTATAATTTTGTTGTCATTATGATCGTCGTTCTTCAGTAACAGGGTTCCCATTCGTTGTGGAGCGCGACACGGCGTTACAAAAAATACCGCTCCAAAATCGCGTTACTCAAATACCGACACATCACTAATGTGCACGGTTTCTCGGTTTATTTTATACGTTTGGCAACGTGTTTACTGTCCTCTCTTTATTCAGTACATTATAAACGCATTGTACTCTTCTTACATACGGAAATCTCGACCCAAGACTAACCTTCGCCAACCCTTATTATGCTAACATAGTAACAATGCAAATGTTTGGCTTTGTATTGTTACTGAATTATATACCTTAAGTGTTGGCTAATTAAATTTAATTTTTTTTAAACCTTTGTGCTCCTTTTGGCTTTATCTCTCTACAGTATTGAAAACTATTATAATTTACCTATCATGTGATGTTTTTATTTTACAGCTACTCCAGTTTTTAATACCATATACGAGATGACATACATCTTTATTGGTGGCTAATACAAAATTCTATATTTAATTGTCATTTTTGAAATAACCCAATAAGGTTGGTTAAAAACAACAAAAGACGACGCATGACTGGTTTATATATACTCGTAAATTAGAGTTGCCAACTTTCAAAATAAAAGATAGATGACGAGGAGGTAAAAAAGAGGCACAGGCGAACCATTTTTTGAAACCTCGCGCAAATATCTAGAATTTATCAAAAAGTTATATAAACGGTATGCGATAGATAGTCTTTATACTTTTTTAAAAATATGTATTTACACTCAAAACTTGTTAAAACAAGCCATTTTCAACAAAACTTTCTTTTTCAAAAAAAGCTAACAGCAAATCAACATAAAATAGTTAAACATGTTCATAGCTTCCACAAATATTTCTTGTACATAAATATTTCTTCGTTTTCTTTTCTGTACAAAGGAGTGGGAGTAGCAAAAGAGACAGATTAACTATTTTTTAGAGCAACTGAGAGAAAGGAGGACAGTGAGATCAAAAAGAGGACTTTCCTCTGGAATAAAGGACGGTTGGCAACCCTACTTAAGGCAGTGACATTTTGCAAAAGAAAAATTCTATTTTTTAATGATATACAGGGTGTTTCAAAACAAATGCGAAAAACTTCAGGGGGTGATTCCTTGTTCAAAATAAAGGGTAGTTTGCTTTATAAACGTTGGGTCAAAAGTCAACCATTAGGGAGATATCGCGGTACAAAGATGGCGGAAAAATAATGTTTTTATTTTTTATCTTGAAAACGAAAAGAGATAGACTAATGAAATTTTACGGAAGCATTACTGTTATGAAAACACACACTTTCTGGTAATTTTTTCACTTTTTAAAATGAGTGGGAAGGGGTTGAAATAAACTACCCCTATCATTCTTGTTAATGAAATTTAAAGAAAAATCTTATCAAACACATGCAAAAAATTAATTTTGATAGTTTAGTTTATTTAGAAACTTTTTATCTCTTGTGTTTTTTTAAAACTCACCAATTTGAAATTAAAAAATAAAATGTAAAGCATTACATGTCAGGACAAAAAACATTTTTAGATAAAGAATCTAGTGGGCAGCTGTAATTTTTTAGGAAAAAATCTAGTCGGCCGCTGTCACTTTTTAGGATGTTTCTAATATTGTTTTATTTGACATTACCCTACTGCAATACGTTATTATCTAGATTATTATTATTATCATTATTATCACTAGATTCTTAATCTAAAAATATTTTTAGTCCTGACATGTAATGCGCTACATTTTATTTTTTAATTTCAAATCGGTGAGTTTTATAAAAAAAAAATACAAGAGATAAAAAAGTTTCTAAACAAACTAAACTATCCAAATTAATTTTTTGCATGTGTTTGATAAGATTTTTCTTTAAATTTCGTTAACAAGAATGATAGGGGTAGTTTATTTCAACCCTTCCACTCATTTTAAAAAGTGAAAAATTACCAGAAAGTGTGTTTTCATAACAGTAATGCTTCCATAAAATTTCATTAGTCTATCTCTTTTCGTTTTCAAGATAAAAAATAAGAACATTATTTTTCCGCCATCTTTGTACCGCGATATCTCCCTAATGGTTGACTTTTGACCCAACGTTTATGAAGCAAACTACCCTTTATTTTGAACAAGGAATCACCCCCTGAAGTTTTTCGCATTTGTTTTGAAACACCCTGTATAAATAATTTAATGATATTAAAACCGTTGAGGTTTGATGAACTAAATGTAAACATCAAAGAAACTAACATTTAAGCCATATTTTATTAAGCCTCGAAGTTAAGAAACCCCTTGTCTGTGAGCCAATTTCTATCGATTTGAAACTGACGTAATATCTATCAGAACCCAATTTCCTCCAATATCAAACGAACTCGTTAATTACAATCTAATCGCCTTAGATCGGTTGTATGTAACCAACCCTGCAAGCTTACAGACATATATTAGTTGCAGTATCACCAAATATAAGACATAAATACTTGTACAAAATTATATCTTAGAAGTTATTCAGATTCTGATATTTACGCTCGAAATGATGTAAAGTATTATTTTTTTTTATAGATATATTATTACTACTAATAAAATTCTGAGCTATACTTTTAACTGACATATTCCCATTATTGCATTTTTTTCTATATTTCTTTATCGAGCATCACTGTTAATTAATAGTAGACGAAAAAAAATTCTTGAAATATCCAATAAAAACAAAAGCTATTTTCTTAAGTCTATTGCCTAAAGTTCTACTTCTTTATCTCTTTTAACCTCTTTTCGCTTTATTAGTTTATTCTTTTATTCCCGACAGGGAGCCCATACAAATTTATTTTTCTCCCTATGTCTGTCCTGGAAGAATCCATAATTTTTTCCACTCCACTTGTCTTGAAAGACCGACAACACTATTTTTTTTGGAAATCTATGTCTAGAAAAATAGTTTCATGCCTGAATAAACTTAATTTACTCAATAATAAATGATTATTAGATTTCGAGAAAAAATCTTTAGTTGTATGATGAAAAAATAAATAGTTGAATTGAAATGTAAACAAAAATATAGAAAACAAATGAAGTAATTTATTATATATATGTATATATATATATATATATATATATATATATATATATATATATATATATATATATATATATATATATATATATATATATATATATATATATATATATATATATATATATATATATATATATATATATATATATATATATATATATATATATATATATATATATATTAATCGGTTTAAAACGTTCTACGTCTTCCGATGCCATCTCTCCATGCCTGTCTGTCTCTCCATGCACCGTCTCCGAGAGATCTTTCCTCCATAAACATGTCAATCCCTTCCTGCCAACTTCTTCTCGGTCTACCCGGTTTTCTTCTTCCTGCAGGTTTCCAGTTTATAATTTGCTTTGGGATTCTTATTTCTGCCATTCTTATAACATGCCCGTACCATATGAGTTGTCTGTTCTTTATGTCGTCCACTATCGTATGTTTAACTTCCATAATCTCTCTTATGCGTTCATTAGTTATTCGCTCGAGTCTTGATTTGCCTGCTGATCTCCAAAAATCCATCTCTGTAGCTTCCAGCATTCGTTTTGTTGGTTCCTTAATTGGTCACACTTTACAGCTGTACGTGGTTATACTCTTTATGATGGTATTGTATATTAGAGTTTTGTTCTTGTTGTTTATGCTTCTGTCCCACAGTATCCCATTCAATACCGTGATAGCATTCCTTCCAAGTTGGTTTCGTTCTTTAATTGCTGTATCCAACAGTCCATCATTTGTGATTTGCATACCCAAATATTTGTATTTTGTGCAGCACTTAATTTTCTTCCCTTCTTCTAGTATTAGATCTTGTTGTTCTCCTCCGATACACATATATTCTGTTTTGTTAGTATTGATCTCGAGTCCCCATTTCTGATATTCTTCTATAAGCTTACGTGTCATATAATTTATGTCATCGTAATCTTGTGCTATGATCACTTGATCGTCCGCGAAGCAAAGTGTGTAGAGCATGTTATCCCCTATGGGTACTCCCATATTTCTAAATTTTTGCTTCCAACCTTTGAGAACTTGTTCGAGATATATCTTGAACAGTGTTTGTGAAATACAGCACCCTTGTTTCAGACCTTTGGTTCCATTAAATCCTGTTGTTAACTTTTTGCCGACTTTTATTCTAGTCTTTGTTTGTTTATAATTAATGATTTTACTGCTTTTATTAGCTCTACATTTATATTGGTTTTTTTCATAGCTTCCCAAAGTCTCACAAGGGGAACGCTGTCGTATACCTTCTACAGGTCCACGAACACGAGATGTAGCTCTTGGTTTAGATTGCTCTTTTTTACTTATTACTTGAGTGACTGTAAATAAGTGGTCCACCGTCGATCTTCCGGCTCTAAATGCTGCTTGTTCTTCGGCTTCTATTTCTTGGTATTCGTTTTCGATCCTATTTCTCAAAATGTTTCCATATATTCTACTCACGGTGGCTGTTACTGATATTCCCCTGTAGTTTTCGCACTTAGTACGATCTCCCTTTTTGTATATAGTTGAGAGGTAAGCCTCATTCCATTCTTGTGGTACATCCGTTCCGTTTATGCAGTCCAGGAATATTTTCCTTAAGTGTTCGTACAGTTTTTTCGGTCCTGATTTAATTAACTCTGCCGGTATATTTCCCGGTCCGGGTGCTTTACGATTTTTTAGTGAGGTACATGCCTTAATTACTTCGTCCATTGATATTCTAATCGGGGATCCCATTGTTCTTATATTTGTCGTCACGTCAGGGCAATCCATAAAAAAAATTCGACTCTATTTTCCGTCATAAGATTTTCCATGTATTCTTCCCATTTTTGTGGTGTAATCGGGGAGATGATTTCTTTGCCTTTTTCCTTTCTGACATTTTTTATAAATTTCCAACTTTCTGTCCTTCTTCTACCTCCAATATATGTGTTTAGTTGATTACACTTCTTTTCCCATATCAGATTTTTCTTCTGGCATATTTTTCTTCGTACTTTAGCTTGGGCTTTTTTATATATTAGTTTGTCTTCGATCATCTTGGTGCTCAAGTATTTTGTATATTTGCGTCTTTTATCCTCTATAATATCCTGTATATCCGTGTCCCACCAGTAAAGCTTCCTTTTCCTTTCATTATTGTCGATTGTACCCAGGACCTCAGAAGCTGCTTTGTGGATGCATTCCTTGATATAATGATAATGTTTTTCCAGAGTTTCGAAACCTTGTTGTTGTAATTTTTCCTCTAATCTTTTTCTGTATAACATTTGCACGCTGAGGTTCTCGAGCGCTGTTAAGTTGTACCTTCTCTCTTCAATTTCTTTCGTTACATTTTCTATTTCTTTATATTCTATTTTTTCCCGTTTATATGGTAGAAATATTTTTGCTTTTAGGAGGTGGTGGTCGCTACCGCATATCGCCCCTCTATGTACCCTTACGTCTTGAATTTGTATTTTTGTTTTTTGTTTAGTAATTACGTAATCTATGATAGATCTTAATTTTTTTATGTCTTGTGTCCACGTATATTTGTGTATGTACGGTGTTGATAAAATCCATTGAGAATTCTTAAGTTATTCTGTCTGAAGTAATTTATTAATATTATTAATATATCTTATGAAAATGGTTTAAACAGACACATCGGGTAAAATAATTTTGAAATGGAAGCCCTTGAAATGAGTTCGGTATTTCAGATACGTGATCTGATTTTGTAAGTTTGCAAAACTCTCGAGCAAGGCGATACTCAAGGGCCTATGTACATTTATTTAATGCCCTTTAATGGAGAGAACTATTATGGTTGGGTTAATGTTTCGAAATAACAACGCCTACGCAGATATCAATTTTGTTTGCTTTTAAGACTGAGGCCTGAAGCGTTCTTTGATTTTCTTTAATGGCGATAAAATATTTACGATATTTATTACTTTTTCAACATTTCAAACTACACTTTTTCAAACATGTCCTCCAAATCCTTCAATTTAATAGCTATTAGTCAGAAGTTCCATTTCAAATAAATATATTTCAGAAAAATTCAGGCACGTGCTCAGCAGTATATGACTTGATTGAAAACATAAAAAAATGCATAGAAAAGAAACATATGGTGGTTACAGTATTTTTTGATATGAAAAAAGCATTCGATACAGTCAGTAAAGAAAAAGTATAATTTCATATGGATTTGGAAATTACATCAGCCTAGTAAAAAGTTATTTGAATAACAGACCCCAGAAAACAAATATCGGAGACAGAAAACAATAGTAGCATAGCTCCATATTGCTTACCACAAGGTGGCAACTTGCCACCACTACTATACATTCTTTATACTAACGACTTATTTGAACAATTTTTTTTTGGTAGAATGTATGCGTATGCTGACGATTTATGTATGGAGTATTCTGACAAAGATTACGACAATTTACAAGTGAACCTAAATAATGATTTGAAGAAATTTGAAATGTGGTGCTTCAACCATTCACTAACTATAAATGAATATAAAACAGAATTTATAAGATTTAATATAAAAAAGCAAACAAAAGACTTAACTATAAACGAGCAAAAAATAAAAGAAATATCTGAAGTCAATTACCTCGGCATTCAAATTCATAACAATTTAAAATGGGACACACATATAAATAGTTTAAAAGAAGAAAGCGCCAGAACAATTGCCACACTTCTAAAACTTAAAAACATAATACCACCAAATATGAAGAAACCAATAAATTAGGCATTATTTTCATCAAGGGATATATATTTAATTAATACGTGGAGTAATACAACAGAAAAAAACTTAAACATGCTACAAAGACAACAAAATAAAATACTAAAAATAATATTTAACCTAGATAAACTAACACCAACAGAAGAAATGTACCAAAAGACAAAAGAACTAAACAAAATAAAAACACTAAATCACCACAATACACCAAAACACTTTTACTTTTACACTGGACGCGCGTTTCGCTAACCATGTTAGCATCATCAGCAGATGATTATAAACTGAAGTATTTATACAGTTAACTGAAGTATTTATACAGTTTATAATCATCTGCTGATGATGCTAACATGGTTAGCGAAACGCGCGTCCAGTGTAAAAGTAAAAGTGTTTTGGTGTATTGTGGTGATTTAGTGTTTTTATTTTGCTGTGTAACACCAAAGATTCCAACCCTCAACTGTAATAAAAGAACTAAACATAAGACAATTAATAAAATATCATAATATATTACTTCTACACAAACAAATATTTCTTTAAAAACTAACAAACAAATACACACTTACGAAACTAGAAGAAAATCAGACATCAGAACAGGCAAGAGAACTCGAAAAAAAACTTTCACAAAAACTAACAACAGAAACTACCACAATATATGTTACCAAAAGAATTAGCACAACAAAATTATAGAAATTTCAAGAAAAAAATAAAAACATGATATTTGAGAAGAGCGTATTAACGTAGACGACATAGACATAGAAAAAAAAACAATGTCTGCGATACCACATGCCCAGGCAGAGTCTTAAAAATCTTCAAACTGTCACGAAGATAAAGCTTAATATTATTGAATTGTATATTTTAAACAGTTGTATATATTTTAGTTAATAAATATTACATACCGGGTGTTGCATCGTCGGACGGAACATAGGAAATCCCATGTAAATTTTAATGGGGTCAATTATTGACTTCAACTTTTTATTTTAGAGAATAATTCTATTTAGGTTTATTGAAGAGCACTAAAACCCACATTCAAAAGGATAACTGTTGATATTTTTGATTAGCTCGTTTACGAGTTATCGCCGATTTCTTTTTAAATATTTCTCCTTTCTTATGGCCCTGTATTTACTTATGAGCACCAGTCAAGGTAAAAGATAACTATCAAATGAAGTTGTCATTTCAGAAATTTACCTATTTAGTGCTTTATTATTATTGAAAACTCATTCCTACATCGGAAATCTTAAAGATGTATTTATAAATACAAATTAATATGAATTAAAGTAAAATAGCGTAATCTATTACAAGGTTAATTATAGTATTATTACAATATTCGATAACTTATTAATTTACGTACTATTAAATTGTTAGAACTTTAGAATTTAAGAAGATGTTCAAATATTCCTCCATCAACTGCTAGACAATAACCCTGGCGATCATAAAATTCTCTTCTTACATTGGCTAATTGGTAAATTGTAATTCTATTGCATTCGGCAGAAATAGCATTTTTTAACTCGTCTAGATTTGGGTATTTTTTATCCTTGTATATCCTGTTTTTAAATGGCCCCAGAGAAAGAAATCATTTGGCAAAATATCAGGAGACCTTGCTGGCCAATTTACTGTATGATTTAGGCCAATAACGTTTCCGTTAAAACTATTGTCTAAATATTCCCGAACAGCCAGAGTACTATGTGCCGGGCAGCCATCCATTTGGAACCAAACTTCCTGATTTTCCCTAGCCACATCATGTAAAGCAGGTAAAATATGATTTTCGAGTAGTTCCAAATTATATTCTGCATTTAAATTTGGCGTAAGAAATAATGGCCCGAGAATATTGTGTCCGAATATCCCTGCCCTTTCTGTGGATATTGCGTCCTTGTTTCGACAAACCTGTGTTGGTTTTCTTTGTTCCAATATCGATAATTTTGAACATTGGGTTCATTATTTAAGGTAAACGTGCATTCGTCAGTGAAACATAATATGTTTTTTAAAAATTCCCTATCCGTGTTTGCTCTTTCCATCATATCAAAACAAAACGCCTGCTGCCGTATTTCGTCCCCATCTCGTTGCTCTTGGTGCTTTTCATATTTGAAGGAATAGTATTTATGTCGTTTCAAAATTCGAAACGCTGTAGTGTGATCTATTCCTATTTCATCCTCAAGTTTCCTTGTGCTGATCTTTCCATCGTTCTCTTCCACGCACAATAAAACTTCCAAGTCGGTATCATTTCTTGCATCTTCTCTTTGTTCCTGCCTTGCTTCACATCTGCAGTTATTTATTAGGGTACCTTTGGTCTCAAATCTCTCGATATTCCTTGCGATTGTAGATTTTCCAGGTATCGGTCTATTCGGATACAGAGCAGCAAACATGTCCGACACCTTTTGATAACTATTTCCTTGATAATACAATTTAATCATCAATACTTTTTCTTCGGTAGCGTAATTCATGGCTAATATTTTCGATGTAGGTATGAGTTTTTAATAATAATAATAATAAAGCATTAAATAGATAAATGTCTGAAATGACAACTTTATTTGACAGTTATCTTTTACCTTGACTGGTGCTCATAAGTAAATACAGGGCTATAAGAAAGGAGAAATATTTAAAGAGAAATCGGCGATAACTCGTAAACGGGCTAATCCAAAATATCTAAAGTTATTCTTTTGAATGTGGGTTTTAGTGCTCTTCAATACACCTAAATAGAATTATTCTCTAAAATAATTTGGAAGCCAATAATTGACCCCATTAAAATTTACATGGGATTTCCTATGTCCCGCTCGACGATGCAACACCCGGTATACTGAAAATAGCAAGAGTTGAAGTAATTCATAGTCAACCATGCAAGAAGCAAAGAAATTTCGAATAAAATTAAGTAAATTAAATTCGGTTACTGTAATAAATTTTATTAAAACTCTTCGGTTGTCAGAACAAGACCCCAACTTTCCAGCGTAGCCTTAAGTACTTAACTTCGTGATTATTTGAGCGGCAGCCCAAACTTTCGGACTTGGCGTTACGAGTTTCGTCAAGTTTCGGCCAATTTTACGTGAATTTAACGTTTAATGGGCTAATACTTAACCGAGATGTCAACCGTGTATCACAATTTATAATTGCTGACTGTGAAATGATTAATAATTATAGTATTTAGTATTTATAATTTTTTTTTGAAGTTAAACTTCTTTACGCGCGATGGGAGTAAAAATTTAGTAAGTAGTAAATAAGATTTCAATGCTTTCCGAAATGAAGAAAATGATGTTATGGATTTGATTTCAAATGGCCGGTGATTGTGCATTTTTTTCGAGTTGTATAACATTGAACTTTTAACTAACTCTGAGCGTGGGGTGGGTAGATAAAGATCCTGTTCCGCGTTCCTGAGTGGATAAGTGTGAGATAGCCTTTCTTGAGAAGCTGATACATGCTTACGTATTAGGCAAACGGATTCAAATATAAATAAGGAAGGAAGAGTTAATATTTTTAATTTTTAAAAAAGTCCTGGCAATGAGTTCTGCTGTTTAGTCCCAGTGAATATCGAACAGCTCTCTTCTGGAGCTTGAAAATGCGGTCAAATTGAGTCGCACAACACGTACCCCAGAATGGAAGGGCATATCTGAGGTGCGACTCAAAAAGTGCATAATAAACAGTTCTAGCCACTGACAAGTTAAGCTCCTTAGAAACAGATCTTAATGCAAAACAGGCAGAGTTCAATTTTTTCGACAAAGCTTCGATATGCATGTCCCATTTCAGAGAATTGTCTACAACAAGCCCTAAGAATTTTACAGATTTTACGACGTCAATGGTGGTGTTGTTTAGTACCAACAAAAGGCTGCAGCGAGTTTTTATACAACAAAGCTTTAGTTTTAGAAATGTTGAGACTCGAATAGGAGGTTCGAATCGCACCAAGATTTAATGGTGATTAAGTCATTTGATATAATCCTATGAAGTGCCGTGACCTCCTTGTTGCTCCAAGTGAAGCTAGTGTCGTCCGCAAAAAGACATATTTTGCCACTGATGTTTATGTTAGCAAGGTCGTTAATAAAAAGAAGAAACAAAATAGGGCCTAGTACTGAGCCTTGTGGTACTCCACATTCTATTGGCTTGCTAGAAGACAACGTGGTATCCACCCTCACAAGTTGACTTCTGTTGCTCAGATACGACTTAAACCATTCGAGAGATGTTCCCCTGAACCCATAGTGCTGCAGTTTATTAATTAGGATCTTGTGATTTACACAATCGAACGCTTTAGAAAAATCACAGAAAATTGTTGCTGTAGAAGGATGGTTATTTAGACTGGAGTAAACTTTATTAAGGAGGGAATACATAGTGTCATTTGTGGACTTGTTGCTTAGAAATCCAAATTGATATTCAGTAAGTATTTTGTACTTAAACAGAAAAGATACCAGCCTTCTTTTAACCAACCTTTCTATGATCTTAGATAGCGTTGGAAGGAGTGCAATTGGGCGATAGTTAGAAGCTTCATCTTTGTCTCCTCCTTTATGCAGAAGAATGATTATGGCCGTCTTAAGACATTTTGGAAAAATACCATTTTGGTATTACCATTTTATATGTCACTTTTTCAAACATATCCTTTAAATCCTTCAATTTAATAGCTGTCAGTAAGAAGTTTCACTTCAAATATGCGCAAATAGTGCACTCACAATTTTTTTTTTAATTTTAATAGGAATTTTATTGCTTTTAAATGGCTTGATTTTAAAATTGGGTTCAGTGGTAAAGTTTAACAGAGATATTCAGGAAATGTTAGCTGATATATTGTTGTTACTGCTGATAGCTGTTGCATTTCAACATTTCCCAACATAGATAAAGGAAACAAGTTTAGATTGGAATGCCCGGCTTGCAGCCAAAACTTATAATTGTTTTGGAGCGCATACGTTGTAGGGCGCTGCTATAGCGGTTGCTAAGAACAACCGCAAACAAGAACAGAAATAATTTTCTCTTGTCAAAGTCAGAATCTTCAAAATTTATATAAAATCTTTCAAAATTTAAACCGCCCTCATGAAAAAAATACCGAAAAATGTTTAAAACGTCCATTTTCAAAGTAATTATTGCTATCTTTTGAGTTTAATTTAATTTTTTTATTCACTCAAACCCGTGATAATTGTGAAAAAGTGACATTAAAAACTTAAAAATCTGTGTGAACTGTGAACTGCAAAAACCATCGTAGATCGTGGCCTAACGTCGCACAGTGGGGTATTTGACACTGATAGTTGATCGAATTTTTTTTATGTAGATCTTATATAAATTATTGCTATTTTCAATTAAAGAGGAAATAATATGAACAAAATAAAGGATAATTCGTCGATTCTAAAAAAAGAAAGAAAAATCACTGTTTCAGTGTTTCCACGGTCAGTGCCAGTAGTAATATCGCAACTACTACTACTAATGCTACGACTGATCCGCGAGCAATGCCCATACCACTAAAGTCGCTACTAATGCCAAATTGTGCTATACTGCTAATGGCACTAATGCGATCGCTTTGTACACAACAACGCCATCGCGGTTTACACCTGATTGGCAAATTAGAGGAAACCAAGAATGTTTTTCTCATTTTATCAGCAAAATCGCAAAAAGTCGCAGTATTTTATTTTACTGTATGAAAGCCCAATGTTTACTAAGTAAAACGTATATAGACAATATGCTGAATTGTTCAAAATGCGCAACTAAATCTCTAAGTAATAATAAAAATTTCACAAATTTAATCAAATTTTCTGAACGCCTAACTTTTAGTTGCAAAAAAAATCGTTAGTATAGAGAATATCAAAATAAATAATACGTTTTTGTAGAATACATACCTGCAGCTTGCTGAGCCATTTTCAATCAAAACGATAATATAAACGTAAAAAGAGCACAAGAACAACAACAATTTATAATTTTAAACATAAAATTTAGCCATTTACCTCTTATCTGTGAGAAGTAACAACTTTGACGTTTCGTTGAAACAAATGAATGCACCACATAGCAACGCCATTCATGGCAGAGATGATTTAACTTATCATTTATCTTACAAGAAATAGCCATCTTATCTGATAGTCAAGCAGCGTTAAAGGCGATCAACTCAGTATCAATCAATTCGAAATTGGTCAAAGAATGCATAGAGAAGCTGAATAAATTAGGCAAAGAAAACAAAGTCCTCCTACACTGGGTGCCTGCTCACCAAGGGATAGAAGGCAATGAAAAAGCAAATAATCTAGCTAGGAAAGGAGCGAACACTCCACTAACTGGACCAGAACCGTTCTGCTTTCCAAGTGGTAACCAACTCAAGGCGGAACTTAAGAACTTGGAAGATTCCATCCGCAACCTGGAATGGAAATCTTGCAATGGTCTAAGACACTCGAAGACGTTTCTGAGGACTTATGATCAAGAAAAATCACAGATCTTCCTGGGTCTGAGTAAGAACAATCTTCGGATTGTCACGGGGTTTTTAACAGGACACTGTCTCCTCAATGAACACCTCAGTAGATTGAAACTAAGAAGAAACGGCGAATGCAGATTCTGTGGGGAAGATGGTGAAACACCAGTACACCTCATCACTGAGTGCGCCGAGACGACAACCATTCGTGCCATGAATTTTGGTACGACTGATATTGGAGATGGAGAACTACCCTCTATAAAACCGTCCCAGATACTGGCTTTTGTCAAAGCCCTGGGACTGTATGATGAGTTATGATTCAAGAAAGGGGGACACAATGGATCTGTAAGGTCGAAGTGATTAACCCCCCTCCCACTCATTCTAAATTCTAAATTCTAAAAAAATTCTATCATTTATCTTTTTTTGGGAAATCTTAAACACATTTGCTTTTTCGAATTTCGATCACCTTTTTCATGCTAATACCCCACCGTGCGTCGCTTTCCAATGTTTCATAGGTATTTCATACATGTCCTTATATAAAACAAAGTTTCTTATACAGGGTTCGGCAATAGTGCATCGGGCATCTATAGCTCCTAGAATAAAAAAATTGTAATAATCTATAGGGTGGCTCAAAAAAGTGTGAGTGGATCGGGATGATTTTTTTTAAATGTAACACCCCGTATATTATTGCATTTTTTGATACCTTTCAGATCACTTTACATAATCCTAAGACATGAGTAAATATACTTCGATAATTTCAGAGATATTAATAAATAAAAATTTAAATTATGTATTTTTCAGCCATTCTTAAAAAAATATTAAAAATACAAGAACTGTCCTGAAATCAAAACTATATTAGGTATTTACTTTAGAAGGTCTGTACATAGTTTTCTATAAATATGGTAATCATAAATCATACAGGTTGTTCAAAATTTTTCGCCAAACTTTCTAAAATATAAAATAAATTTTCATCGTTTTCTTAAATTGAACACCCTGTATGTTATTTTTTCAATAGATGGAGAATTAAAAAATGAACATTTTTTGCCTTTAGAGTATTTCAAAGTTTTTGACGGTTTCGCAGATATTCCCAGTTTTGTATTTCATATGGCATTTTACACAGTAAATTTTTATCAAAGCCACCTAAGTATTTTTTTCTCGTATTTTACCATTGGAAGCGCCATATGAAATAATACTGCATATATAATAAAAAAAATAATATACAGGGTGTTCCATTTAAAAAAACGAAGAAAAATGATTTTATATTTTTGAAAGTTTGGCTTAAAATATTGAACATCCTGTATGATTTACGATTACCATATTTATAGCAAAGTTAGAACAGACCTTCTAAAGTAAATATCTAATATAGCTTTGATTTCAGAACAGTTCTTGTATTTTTAATATTTTTTTAAGAAGGGTTGAAAAATATATATTTTTGATTTATTTTTTAATATCTCTGAAACTATCGAAATAGATTTACTCATATCTTAGGATTATGTAAAGTGATATGAAAGGAAGCCAAAAATGCAACAATATACAGGGTGTTCCATTTAAAAAAAATCATCCAGATCCACTCACACTTTTTTGTGCCACCCTATAGAAGTTAAAATATTTTCCGGAAATACATCTTGATACATACTTTAGGTTTACACTTAAAAAAAATTCTCAATTTGTTTATACTAGGAGTTACAGATGCCCGAAGCACTATTGCCGGACCCTGTATGCAACACACCGTATTTAATTTAAAAAAATTAAAAGAAAGTAATAATAAATTTGAATAAATAATATTTGGCGACATAATTCCGGAAAAAACCGAACCGCTCCGAAATTATCGAAAGCTTTGTTTTTATTATCGGAGCGACCGTTGTAAGAATAACGCCAAATAGTGTTTACATTGTCCTTATGAGCACTTTCCAATCTAAACTTGTTTCTTTTATCTATGATTTCCCAACATTATGTTATTATTCTGACAATAACTGACAAAAACCAAAATAAAGGATCATACACGTCTAACCTACAATCGCGGTAAAATCACAATATCATACACTTATTTCAAAAACTTCTCGGGCACTAGAAAATTGAATTTAGAGAAAAAAACTTTAACCAGGCGATAATCATCTTTTATACTATACAAACAAACCGGAAAACAAGACTAAATTAGGATAGTAGCTTAATATTTACCGACAAAAAACCTAAACCTTAACAAACAACCAAATACTCTTCTCTATGTTAAATTTTAACAAGGGTCAGACCCTAAACTTCAAACCCTTTTAAGGGTTGTTTAGGCCAAATAAGAGGATAAGATAAACTGGAAAGATAGTTACTTTTGTTAATTTTAATGACAAAAAATATATTTCAGGTTATTTAAGTTAAGTATGTTTATCATTTGATTTTTTATATTGCTTGAAAGAAAAAATAGTAATGTAAATTATTGTTATACCGGGTGCGTCTCAAAAGTGACTCACTCCTATAACTTTTTTTTATTTTTGCAGATAAAAAAACGAGATTTGGTATGTTAGTATATGACATAAATTAGGATTGATTGACATATTCAATTGTTTTTGTTCACTTCCTGTTTCGCCGGAAATGACTACAACTTTTGATTTTTAAATGACACCTTCGGTATTTTTTTACTTTATTCGATAAAAATGACACTCTGAATAGAATGACATATCATATGTCAACTTTGGACATTTTTTCGTATGGTTTATTTGAAATTGTAACATGCGGTTCATAACGACAATTTGACTAAAATACCAAGTGTGTGGTACCAAATTATTCGTAAAAAAATGCTTTTTCCAAATATGCTAATGAGCCACCCTGGTTCCATTTGAAAAAATTGAGATATGATTAAAAACTTAAAACTATTTGGACATCTTTTAACCGGCCAGGACAAGAAATGAAAGACATTGGGCCATCAAATCTATTTTTCCTAAAAATTAATGTTTTTAACACAGTCATGGCGCTCTAAATTGAAATTTGAAATGCGATTCTTTTTATGCGAGAATGTCAAAAGTTAACTTTTAGGTATACTGACCAATACTGACAACTAAAGTGTAGGTAACAGACTATTTTTCCTGGAATCGAGAGGTAACCCTCTTAAGCCTTGTCTACGCATATAGTTTTTCCTCTCAGTTCTGCGTGCCAAGTAAAACCGTCTCGGCTTTAGGCTCTGTATAGAACATGACATTGAAAGAAGAATAAGAAATAAATTAAACGAAAGAACAAAGAAAATTGCTTTTCTTTTTTGACAGTTTTTGTTTTGATGTTTAATCGCGAATTTAACTGAAACCAACGTTTTTCGGCCTCCTAAAATAATGACTGACGAAGTTTGAAATAGAAGGAACAATAAGAAATGATAAAAGATAATTTAACTTCTTTCAAAGAAACACAAACAGTAATTTGTTTGCTTTTATTTTTGTTGTGAATAAAAAAAATGTTTGTCTTTACATTTTTTCATACAATTTTCTTAATTGTAGATGACTAGACTGTATTCTTTATACTTAATGACAAGAAGTATAAAATTCTACCATACGATCGAAAAAAAACGGCGTCAAAGACGGCTGGGGAAAGACAATCGATGATAATTTTACTTGGTCCATACTCTTTTCTATTCTTTAATGGCGCTTACTTGAATCATTTTTAAATGGTGTAGTTTAAAATTCAGGAAGAAATATTTTTTGGAAATACACTCAGATGCAAAAAAACTCTGGTGAAATTTAAAATATATTTTTGTTACTTTTAGCCCTATTTTCATAAATTTTTTAGCAAACTGTATATAACTACAACTACTATTTCCAGTGTTGTAGCGTTTTTTATAAACATTACCACTGCGAACGGCAGCTTTTCATCGGAGAGCAGTCGTGGGTAAGGTATTTCACTAGAGAGAAAACTAATCAATAACAATAAACAAAAAAATATAGATATTGGGCGCCAGGCATGTACAGAGAAAGAAAACACAGTTGTATATTACTTAAAACTAACAAGACACTACATATTTCATGATGTTCTTTGCTGGTACATGACATTGTAGAATTCTAATAAATATATAGTGGTTATATGTCAAAAAAAATGGTATTAAGAGTTGTACTAAATTTCTATGAAAGTAATACCATTACAGGACGTAATGTAATGAAACCTAAGATCTAAATCATATTTTAAATATTAAATCGACCTGAATGTTAACAATCTAACCACTAAACAGTCTGTACGATATTACTTAAGAGATGTACGTTATTGTTTAAGACTGAAAATGTTTTAGATGTTAAATATAAAATTAGAACTTAAATCTACACTTAGCTGTTCTTTATGTAATGTTGCTTCAAACAGTAACAGCGTGAGGTGGTCTCGCATCTCTGTACTCGGCCATCCAATACAACAAAAGGGGCCAGAATGAGGACACCATGAATCAATACAGCCGTAGCTACTGACTAGGCTTAGATATGGGAGCGAAGCTGCATGGGGCTTACGCTGTATCCATACTGTGGCAATATGCGGACACTACCCGTACCTTGGAACACTACTAGGACCTTGGATAATGTCCGTAACTTTGGAATCAATACATAGATATGGGACACCTGCCCATACCTTGGACACAGTCCGTCCATAAGATAACGGTACAGGGGAACACTACCCGTACCTTGGACACAGTCCGTCCATAAGACAATGTACGTCCATAAGACCCTAAAAATACGAAACTCTTGTTTAGAACCAAACAAGATCTAATAAACAAAATAAACCTACCTCGAAACACTTCCGAGGGCTCAATAATAACCAAAGAAACTGTCCTTTCTTCCATGTAACATTCTGGAGGACAAAAGAAAGGGGACGCCAACGTGCCAGCAAAATACAAATACAAGTTAATTTGGGACATCCAAAACTCTACCCTAAAAATATGCAGTAATAATATCGAATCTAAAAGGATAATATTTCATCTTTACCTGTTGCTTTGAAATAGCAGCTGATTCAGATTATACAGGAAGATTTAAATAATCACCGTTTCTAAAAGCCGGGATGGTTAGGTTAGGCTACAGAGCGCTAAAAGCAAAAGTCAGTCCACAGCACAGAGAGTTGACAGAAGCGATGTTGACAGCGCCTCCACAGAGCGATAAAAGGGTTGTGTAGAGAACCTAAAAACTACGCCAGGCGCGTCAAATAAATTATCCGGCCTGAACGATAGGGTATCCCGTGATGATACGCCCAGACATCATATATTATATATAAAAAAGACATGTAACGAACTAAAAACGTTAGAGTGTTGTGTTATTTATTAGAATGTCTTTGCTTTCCGCTAGTTCGTTATACAGGGTGGCCCATCGAAAACGTTCCGCAAGGCATAACGGCCAGGGTATATTTTTTTTGAAAAAATCCAAAAACACGTCAATTTTGTCTGTGAGGAGGACATCTTTTGACGCAAAAATGATTGCAAAATCTTTAACCCTCTAAGCGGAGGTGTCATCCCCCAATTTTTTTCAAATGGGAAGGGGAGTCGAGTGGCGCCGCAATGAAAAGGGCTTTCTATTTTCTATATTTCCCCGCTTCGTTTTTAAAAATCGGTCGAGTCATTTTGAAAATATGAAGAATTGAAATTTGAAAAGTACTTTTTGCAAAAAAAACGCATAAATTGAATTAATTAAAAAAACTTACCTTATTAATGAAGCAAATGCTGAAAATGTTGCCCGTTAACCTCCATGCAGTAATACACAAATTATTTTCAAATCGTTCTCGAACATTCTGAAGAACTTGCGGGGTCACTTCGCGACCAACATCAACAGTTCATCTTCGCAGGTCTTCTAATGAGGCGGGTTAGGTTACTAGTGCTATACACTTTACTTTTTATGTGTCCCCATAGAAAAAAAGTCTAAGGGTGTCAAGTCGGGTGACCGGGGAGGCCACTCTATTGCACCCCTTCGTCCTATCCACCGACCGGGAAAGTTATTATTTAAATAATTACGCACATTTTGAGAGTGATGTGGAGGTGCACCGTCTTGTTGAAATATTAGTTCGGCTTCAACGTATCCAAGATTGTTCTCTATGATGTCAGTTAGGGCTGGGTCGATGGTATTTTCCAGTAAATCCAAGTACATATCACCTGTTAGATTTCTAGGAAGAAAAAAAAGGACCCACAATAGAATTTCCAAAAATACCAGCCCACACGTTCAATTTCTGAGGGTTTTGTGTGTGCACCTCGTGAAAAACCCTGGGGTTGTCCTCAGCCCAGTACCGACAGTTGTGCCGATTAACTACACCGTTCAAAAAGAAAGTACACTCATCCGAAAAACACACATTAAATAGGAAATTATTATCATTCGCCACTCGTTCACTCATAGTTTCGCAAAATTGCAAGCCACGGCCAAAATCGTCTTCGTTGAGTTCTTGTACCAACTGAATTTTGTACGGGTGGAACTTATTTCCACTTTTTCTGCATGTGAGTACATCATAATTGTTAAAAAGTTTAACAATATTCAGAAGAACTTCAACGCACAAGTCACAGAACAGCTATCTAGCAACTACCGCACCTGATCGTCCAACCTTGTGGCAAGTGAAAAAATGCGTATAAACATCTAGAAATAATAAGAAAAAACAGCAAATTGGACGAAGGAATTTATCCTTATCATTTACTCTGATAAATGTTTAAATAAGCTTTTCAAATTTCAATCCTTCATGTTTTCTCAATGACTCGACCGATTTTCAAAAACGAAGCGGGAAAGTATAGAAAATAGAAAGCCATTTTCATTGCGGTACCACTTGACCCATTTGAAAAAAACTGGGGGATGACACCCCCGCTTAGAGGGTTGAAGATTTTGCAATCATTTTTGGGACAAAAGTTGTCCCCCTCGCAAACAAAATCGACGTGTTTTTGAATTTTCTGAAAAAAAAATTACTTACGGAACGTTTTCTATGGGCCACCCTGTACATTACTTTAGTTTTTGCTAAATGCGTTTTGAGACCCACTTTATTGCTGCCTGTATTTAGTTCATTAATTTGTGCTTGTAGTTCTTCAGTACTATTGGCAATTAGTCCTATGTCATCAGCGAATTTTAGATGATTAAGATATTCTCCATCTATTTTTAATCCTTTGTTGGTCCCGTCCAGTTGACGGAAGATTTCGATACTATTAATATTAATTGTGTTTAAAAAGTTACTATTTTACGGATCTATTTGAGATAAAGTTTGACCTAAAAGTTCAAGGTAACCCGCGGAAAAGTATTCTATTCCGTTTTATCCGTTTATATTATTTCGCTGAATAAGTTCAATAATAATAACAATACCCGCTGCAGACGTAATAATAGCCATTCTTATTGCATAAGATATTGACGGTATATTAGACGCTTATTAATCGAATATCGCGAGACACGTGTAGCACTTATTTATTTATTTATGTATTTTTGCTTGATAAGTGTCGTGTATTTTATTGTTTCTATCGACCTGGTAATGCACCATATCTTTATTATATCTAAATAAATAAAACAAAGTCAGGTTATATAGTTACACTATTAATATAATAACTTAAGAATGGCATAAAGAGCGAACTACAGCTTGTATTGAAATGAAATTTTGTGAACATATATGTAGGTTGATTTAGAGCATTTTTTAAAAATAGAGAAAGTTCTACAGGGTGGCCCCAAAAAAAGTTACACCTCACAGTTGTGTTTTTTGCAATGGAACACCCTATATATTAATTGATATTCGTATTCTAGGATAAAAATAAAAGTGAGTTTCATTAGAGAATATGGCTAAAAAGTAAGGTTTTTGAAATGTTAAATTTGTTCGACATATTTAACTATTTTTAAAAATTTTTAAAAAAGAACACATTTAAAATTTCAATAAATGCTACTAAATTTATAAATTATGCGGTATAGCGTATTATGTAGTTAAAATAACTATTGTACCTTAAATCAAATTAAAATTTGACCCGAAAAGTTATACAGGGTGAGAGAAAATTAATATTGAACACTGGTCACATTTAAAAGCAATTTACTCCTTTATTTTAAATAGACCCGGTATATTATTTCAATACTCAATGGAGAATTCATATATCTTCAAAATACTGTTAAGGTCGCCTACCTTTTAAACAACAATTTTCTTAGATATTCTCATTTTTTCTTTATTATTTGATAAATCTAGGTGGCTGTGATATACTTTTTGTTAATTTAACAAAAATTAATGTATGTAGAGTAAAATATTCCACGGTAATAAAAATACATAATACACGTTTAAAATATATTTTAATTATTACAGAATTGAAACCAGATATAAATGAAAAATTATTTAACAAAAATTAGCTAGATGAAATCAAATGCTCAAAATTATTCCATTCCTGTTCGCTGCATAAAATGATACTCTTTTCAAAAGATCTTTTCATGTTAAAAGGCATATGGTGAAGTTAGACTTCGAAAAGCAGCCACAGTCATTTCTTTCATGTTGTCAACAATAGTTGGTCGAGTTTTGAAAGCACTGTCTTTAGCATATCCCGATAAAAAAAGTCAGGACTAGATAAATCGAGAGCATTTAAGTATTCTATTAATTGGTGAATGTACACTGCAGTCCCCAACTAATAGAATCATATCAATTTTCTCTGATATAGGATGTTATATATATATATATATATATATATATATATATATATATATATATATATATATATATATATATATATATATATATATATATATATATATATAAATTTCCATTTTCGGCAAATTTCTGAGAATTATTTTTGTTTTAACTGACACACATTGATAACTGGTTGTTAAAGTTAAACTAATTTGACAGCTATTTTGAAGTAACGTTAGATATATCACAGCCACCTAGATTTTACCAAATCATAAAAATGAAAATATCTAGGAAAATATTTGTTTGGGAGGTAGACAACCTTTATAGTATTTTGAGAAGACATTAATTCTCCATTGAATATCGGAATATATTATTATTATACACATTTTCTCTTGGCGGATGATAATTCAAAGGCAAAAATGAAATATAATTAGTGGAAAAGTTAAAATTTTGTTTTTTAAAAAATTTTCAGTTAGTGAAAAAACTTTTTCACTAACTGAAAATTCCTACCGCTAATTTTGACGTTCTGAGTGCTTAGGTAATATAATGTCATAGAGTGTAGAGGTTAGGAGAAATATATTTGTGCATTAAAAAATGGGGGTCATAAAAAAGGGAAGACTTAAGATGGAGCTGCTGTAGCAAAAACCTAAAATTTAAAATATGCGCCGAAAATTTTTAGATCAGGAAATGGTTCAAAAGAGATAAATATTTGACGTGAAGGCGCGGGTTTCAAAAAAATACAAATTTTCATGCCACATGAAATAAATTATCGATTTTTACTCAGCAACAGTAGGCTGGGCCTCTAATATACAGGGTGTCATTGAAATGGTGTAAAAAAATTGGGAGGGGGCGGGTGATAGTACTCCTAAAAATAGTAAAAAAGGTTCCTATAAGTATAGGGCGGAAAATGCATATTAAGAGAGATAGGGGCACTGAAAGGGTGAATTTAAAAAACGGTTGGTTTGAAATTGTAGTCTTAAAAAACAAGATAAAATTTTGAAAAAAAATCCTCTGCCATAAATTTTGACCCTAAATCAAATGGTGATACTGAAAAATTATTTGGAAAAGCGGAAAGGGTAGATTTTGCAAGGGTAGGGGGTTGTTTCGCGAATAACTTTTTTGAGGTTATTTGTTTTACATGGCTTCATTTTTTGAAAACTACATACTTTTTCCTACAAAAAAGGTACATTTGTTGCATATCGCCCAGAGTGATGGTTTTCGAGAAAATTGAAGACAAAGAGTTTGCTCTGATGGGTTGCAGCTAACTGGTTAATCAACATAAACTTATGAAAGTTATGGCGGTTCAAAAGTAACCAATTAGCTATCAAATAATTAATTAAAAAATCAAAATTTCATTATTTCTAAAACATCTTATTGCTTTAAAAAACGAAATAACCCACTGGATTTCTACTTCTGGGGCCACATGAAAGCTTTGGTTTACTCAGTACCGATTAATACTGAAGAGCAACTACGGCAACGCATTATTGACTGTTCCAATCAAATTCGGACAACACCAAGGATATTCCACAGGGTACGCAGATTTTGGAGAAGAAGAGCAGATGTCTGCATTGAAATGAATGGTGGTCACTTTGAACATTTACTATGAATGAATTAAGGAATGCATTATTTTAATAAGAAATTTTGGTAATTGGTTTATTTCGTTTTTAAAGCAAAAAGATGTTTTAAAAATCATGAAATTTTGGTTTTCCAATTAATTATTTAATAACTACTTGGAAGGTTACTTTTGAACCGCCATAACTTTCATAAATTTATGTTGATTAACCAGTTAGCAACCCATCAGAGCAAACTCTTTGCCTTCAATTTTCACGAAAACCATCACTCTGGGCGATGTGCAACAAAAGTACCTTTTTTGTAGGAAGGTTTTGGGGTATGTAGTTTTCAAAAAATAACCCACGTTGCAAAAAAAATAACCTCAAAAAAGTTATTTACGAAACAACCCCCTACCCTTGCAAAAACTACCCTTTCCGCTTTTCCAAATAATTTTTCAGTATCACCATTTGATTTAGGGTCAAAATTTATTGCAGAGGATTTTTTTTCGAAATGTTATCTCGTTTTTTAAGTCTTATACTTATAGGAACTTTTTTTACTATTTTTAGGAATACTCCCCCCCCCCCCGATTTTTTTTACACCATGTCAATGACACCCTGTATAAAAATAATTGTTTTATATTCTAAAAAATAAAAACAAAGCTTTTTGGGGTAATGTTTGGTTATGTTACTTTTATTCTCTTATCTATGGTTACTTTTCATTTTTCACTGTGGGCATTTGGTAAACCCTTATTCTTCCCATTTTTGTGAGCACTTTTCCTCATCCCTCATCTCTACACTCCATAGTGCTTACATTCAAATTAGAGGAACAAACTTCTACGCTAATTGAAAACACTAATTTGTTCCACTAATTTTAAGATTTTTTAATGAAGCTTGTACCGTTAAAAATAAATTCCGCCTAATCTATAAAAATTGCGTTTTTCCTTTAACTTGAAGCAACCGGTCGCGCGAAATACCCGCCTCGCAATATCTGTAAAAAGAAAAGTTAATTTTATTTGCCCGAATGGATCGTATAAAAGTAGATTTATGTTTCTACTTAACTAATTTTTACGACCGGGATCCTATTAAAGAAACGCGTAAATTTTTAAATTGCGATAGTAAAACGCCACAGATTGACCGCCTATTTCCCAGCTTAATATAAACAGAAAAATAGTTGATTTAGATACAAAGTATCAATCGACTTTACGAAAAGATTAATAAAATAACATTAAAATCTGAGAAGTAAAAATAGAAAGTATAAATATGATTTTCTGGAAAAACAGCGAGTGTTTCGCCATTCTGACAGGAAAGAGGCATTTCTTCTCTCAATATTAAATGGCCGTTCTAAGCCAGAAACATTGCGACTTCTAAAGGTGCGTCCACATTGCTCGCGAACATGTCGAACGAACACGTGAAACACGAATTTAATAAAATATAACTCTATATTTATATTGCCTACTTATCTTAATCTGACCTTTTTGAGAATGTTATTCATATTTTAGCATACGCCTGGTACTATTTTTGAAATGCTTTGCTTGAAAACTTTGAATAAATAATCGAAACTGCTATGTGAGTCTCCAGTTGCTAGGAATCTTAATGTTATGACAGATCTTGCTTTAGCTCTTTCTTTAACCGGAATACACTTCCTAAAAGTTGTATTTTTTCTTTCTGTACGGGGGCCAACTAAGTTACTTTCACTAGTTTACTTTCACTGTGCTGGGATCTACTTTTGAAATTATTAGACATCCAGCACCGCCTTTTTTCTGTTTGTTTCCTTCGTTTTGCAATAATGATCGCACTAGCAGCCGCTATTAAAAACACTTCGGTATCATCCATGTCCGAACAGCACGAACGCCAGCACTACATTACAATGTGGACGCCATTGCTTGCGAGCCGAAAGATCTTGAGAAACACGACAAACAGGATACGCAAGCAACGCAAACACAATCAAAAGCAAGAGCGCGAGCAGGATCACGAGCAATATGGACGCACCTTTTTATATAAAATTGGACGCTCTACAACTTTTATTTGAATATATTATTATTAGAACATGGCTGGACGATTAAGAGATGCTGGAACATGGCTGGACGCTAAGAGATGCGATTCACAAAACCAGCGAAGCAGTACTGGGAAAATCCAACAAAAAGAAACAACCAGACTGGTTTAACGAAAATCAACCGCATATACAGGCTCTGTTGGAACAAAAGCATAGAGCACATCAAGCCGTCACTGCAAATCCACACAATCCAAGACTAGCAGACAACTTTAAGGCAGCCAACAACACGCTCCGAAGAAACCTGCGCCAACTAAAGGATAACTGGTGGTCGCAAAAAGCTAGTCAGATTCAGGAGTATGCCACGACTATCATAAATTCTTCGATGCTGTAAAAGAAGTATACGGTCCAACTATGAAGGCAAGATGCCCAATCATGGCACAAAATGGCGAACTTCTAAAAGAGGAGGAGCAAATCAGAAACCGCTGGAAAGAGCATTACAGCCATATCCTTAACCAAGAAAACAACCCCAATATGGAAGCACTCAACATAATGCCTCAGCATAACAGCCTCGATGTATTAGACATTCCAATAACAGAACAGGAAATAAAGCACTCCATAAAACAGCTTAAAAACAACAAATCAGCTGGGTGTGACGCGATTCCGGCGGAAATCTATAAGTGTGCAAGTAAAGAACTTATTGGTCATCTTAAGGCTTTCTTTGATGTCATATGGGAAAGCGGAGAGCAACGCGAATATAGTGAATATATTTAAGAACAAAGGAAGTGCATCAGACTGCGGAAACTACCGAGGAATTTCACTACTGGCTATCGGAGGAAAAATTCTTGCAAAAATTATGTCAAACCGCCTGCACCCACATATAGAAAAACTCCTCCCAGAATCGCAAACGGGTTTTCGCACCAACCGCGGTACCATCGATTCCATATTCTCCATCCGGCAACTACAGGAAAAAGTAAAAGAGCAGCAGTTCTAAACTTTACGTTGCATTCATCGATCTAACAAAAGCCTTCGACTCTGTGAACAGAGATGCACTTTGGGCAATTATGAAATAGTTCGGAGTACCCATCAAATTTCTTACAGTGTGTAAAAGCCTCCATAACAACAACAAATCAAGAGTGTCATATCATGGATCACTGAGCGATCCCTTCCTAACAAACACAGGCGTTAGGCAGGGATGTGTCTTAGCGCCTCTCCTATTCAATATATTCATGGCACCGCTCTCCATTATAGTGGACAGCAAACTGCAGGAGAGAGGTTTGTGCATTAGATACAGTTTTGTTGCAAGTGAATACGCACCTTTCTTCTCAGCCATTACTCATCCACTGCAGAATGTAGGCCTCTCTCAGTTTCTTCCACTCGTTTCGATTCTGTGCTCTCCTCATCCAGTTCTTACCGGCTACGGTTTGGATATCATCAGTCCATCTTTTAGGAGGTCGGCCGACTGGGCGTTTTGCTAGGCGTGGCCTCCAGCAAAGAAGTCTTTTTGCCCATCTTTCCTCGGACTGTCTGGCCAAGTGTCCTGCCCAAGACCATTTAGAGTTAGCTATCCTCTCTACGATATCCGTTATCCTCGTCTGTCGGCGAATGTCTTCATTTCTAATATGGTCGCGAAGACTGATACCCATCATGGCTCTTTCCATAGCTCTTTGGCTCACTCGCAACCTGTTCACACTTCGTGCCGTCATCGTCATAGTCTCCAAACCATAGGTCATGACAGGTAAGACGCATTTGTAAACGTCTCTTTTTAGGCTATTTGGGATTTTGCTTTTGAATATAAAGTTGTTTACCAAAAGCTGCCCATCCGAGTTTGATCCTTCTAGAAATTTCGGTTGTTTGATTTTCCTTGCCGAGTTTTATGGCATGACCTAGATATATATATATACTCTTTAACGTTCTCAATCCTTTGTCCATTAACATTAACTTGCTCTTCATTTTCATTTAGGGTTTTAGTTTTAGACAAATTCATTTTTAAACCTACTTGCGCAGATGTGTGGTGAAGTTGTTCGAGCATTGTTTGAAGTTCTTCCAACGATGAGGCCAAGACAACGACATCATCAGCGAAGCGCAAGTGGTTAAGCATCCCACCATCTACCTTAATACCCTTCTTGTCCCAGTTCAGCTTCTTAAATACGTCCTCCAGAGCCAGTGTAAAAAGTTTGAGGGAAATAGTATCTCCCTGTCGGACTCCTCTTTCCATTTTAATTTTATTTGTGATATTTATGTCATCCGGTTTGATAGTCATTGTAGCTGATTTGTAAATAGATGATATTATGCCCGAGTATCTGTAGTCTATTCTGGCATTTTGTAGGGCATCGAGGATGGCGTGTAGCTCTATAGAGTCGAAAGCCTTCTCATAATCCACAAAGGCGACATATATAGGGAAGTTGTATTCAGTGCTTTTCTCTATGAGAGTGCGGACTGCCTGAAGGTGATCCACAGTACTATATCCACTTCTAAACCCTGCCTGTTCCGGGGGTTGATAGAAGTCGAATTTGTTTGACAGGCGATTTGTCAGCACCTTTTTGAATATTTTGTAGAAGTGCGAGAGCAGGCTGATGGGACGATAATTGTCGAGTCTGGTGTTATCACCCTTTTTGTGAATGAGAGTGATTGTTGCGTTTTGCCATAGCTCTGGTATTCTTTGTTCCATAATGCATCTATTAAAAATGTCCGTCATCTTCTGCAGTAGAAGTTGATAAGCACGTTTAAGGTAACATAATTTTGGATTGTTTAAATTCAATTGACGAAGCTTCTGACAGACAAATCTTAATTAAATTATCTTAAATATGTTACAAATTGTTATTAAATTGTTGAAACACGCCCACCGTAAATAAATCTAATTCAAATGAAAAAAAGAACGTCTACTATTTGAGAGCAAGCAAGACTGAAATCTTAAAAAGATTCTAATTAATATTCCAGACATTCCGACGCGTACTCTAATTCAATATCTGAAGAATTTCTTTCTTTCAAATAAATTTAAACCCCTCGAGCCGTACGAAGGGGCCTTAAAAAGGCCTGATGAAACGGAAAAGTGACAGTGTAAACGTCAACGGTAAATATTTAAACGGAAAATTAGAGCGATCTTCTTTCTCTTTACTTTCTTTAAATAGGCTGAGTTTTTTGTTGTAATTTGAGAGACATTTAAACAATGTCTGCGCGTGGTTAATTCTTTGCGGGTTCACTGCATTTAAATTAAACTTTCGTAGGAAAAATTTTTGACTTGTGGTTTTATTTTTAAAGAATTTATGAAAATATAGTATTACAAAAAACATCCTGTAAACTTTTACGTAATTAACTCTAGAAAAAGGATAATCTTCCAGTTGGAAAACTTTCCTTCTAAAGGTTGCAGAAAGTCAATTTATTTTCTTAATAGATTTTCCTAATAAAACGAAACTTGTTAAGCACAGCCGTAAATTTTTCCTTCGATTTAATTGAAGACAATCTTTGGATTTTCTTTTTCGAAAAAGTTTTGAAGATTATTGATTATTAAAAAGTTTTAATTTAGTTTTATAACTAAAGGTAATAGTTTCCTTCTTTTTTTTTGTTTTATGTGTACCTAACTTTATCGCTGGGGTAATAGAAAAATTAGCATTTTGAGTGTTTTTTTTTGTAGTATATCATCATTTTCAGCTTATTCAACCATTTCCTCAACTCATATTTGCACTTTTTTAAGACTCACCCTGTATATTCTTCTACTATTTCCGATGTTTTGTTATTTATTAGTTCTTTGTACATTACCTTACTTTTTACTTACAATAATTGTTTAATGTTCAATGTTAAAAATATATGATAAGTATATGAATAGAGAGTTAAATTATTCTAACTACGATAATAAATGTATCAACGCTTACTTAATTGGCTGGTATAATTATTTCAAACTAATAAATGAAAAACTCAAACATCCCGACGTTCTAAAATAATATTTTTATTACAAATCCAGTTTTCCAACTAAAATAAACATATGCCAGAACAGACCTTTAAAAAAGAAAAGAAACAGAAATTTCGACACTCGAGTAAAATTCAATCGATTTTCGAGTGATCTAATCGTTAATTTTTGAATCGCTTTAACAGTTTACATAAATATGTCATAAGTAGTTTATTTTGTAATTAGGAGATATTTTTAGATGATTCAATCAACTTCTTTCAACCACAGGTCTCTGTTATTGGTTATATTTCTTTATATTCTGTGAACAGGGATGCACTTTGGGCAATTATAAAAAAGTTTGGAGTACCCAACAAATTTCTTACAATGTGTAAAAGCCTCCATAACAACAACAATTCAAGGGTGTCACGTCATGGATCATTGAGCGATCCCTTCCTAACAAATACAGGAGTTAGGCAGGGATGTGTCTTAGCGCTTCTCCTATTCAACATATTCATGGAAGCACTCTCCATTATAGTGGACAGCAAACTGCAGGAGAGAGGATTGGACATTAGATACAGATACGACGGCAGTCTGTTCAACATAAAAAGACTCAGGGCAAAAACACGTACAAAATTCATCACAGAACTTCAATACGCTGATGACTGCGCTCTAGTTGCAAACACATTACAACAATTACAAGAAATGTTGGACACATATTCCTGGGTATACGAGGCTTTGGGCCTTAAGCTAAACATCGACAAAACCAGAATCATGTGCACTCCCCCGGAAGATCACAACAATGCTATAAAAATCCTAGAAGAGCTATTGGAATATGTAGCGGAATTCAATTACCTCGGCACACAGTGTAACGAAATCGGGAAATGCGGGACATTAGCCCAATAAACAAAAAAAATAATTCATCAAGTTTTTTATATAGATGGATAAAGGACATCCCAGAGCCCCACTATGTGAGATATTTCTTGAGTTGACCTCTTAGTCGGGCAGGTATGGCGGGTTAAAGTTATGGTTTCCTTAATTTACCAAATCTGTACAAAAATTTCATACAATGAAATTTATTATTTTCAGAAGTTTCCTTGTGTTGTTCAATTCAAATATTTTTTTCCGTAAAGAGAGGTCTTTTACCAAAAACAAACCTGAAAAAAATGTCCCAATTTTTTTCAAGTCTATTTCCTACATGTTTATTGTGACTTTCAAAGAAACGCTTACATTCGCGCAAGGTTATATATACAAAATATCATAGAGTGAACCTTCTAGTATACTGTTACATATAAATTTCATCCACCTAGATCCGAACCTGGAAGAGAAAAATAAATTTCTTCGGTAATAATTACGTTTTCCATTGATTCGACCGTAATTTTTATCCGTAATTTTTTGTGCTATAATTTCTTTATTGAAAAAGCTATACGCTTGCTATGAACATACTGAATGCTATTTTAGGGGCGAGGAACCATCCTCACATTGGGGTGGGGGACAGTTTACAACAATTCAGAAAATCTCAACATTGGAGAAAAATTACTCAAGAGAATATTTTTTCAAACCGGCAAAATTTTCTTCGATTTATTTAACACTCCACCCTCAATGCTGCATCATTGTTGGTGCCGAACTATTGAAGATATATTGCACAACTTATTGATATATTCAGATCCTCTACTTTCACATCTGCGACCAAAGCACTCTAAAAATAAAAAAGTAGACTTGTTTCCGGAAGCGAAAGAGCTCTCGTATATGGATGGAGAAGAAATTGAGAATGATTTTTAAGCATGTTTTATGTAAGTGCCTTACATAATATTATGTTATTTTGGAATAATATACACCCCACATAAATTATCGCATCACTTATTAATTTGGAAAACTGCAAAGTATTCTTAAAAATTCTCTTGCTTAACAATAATCTCAAAAGTTATTTGCATTAAGAACAACTTGTTAAGGAATGGAAAGTATATCATAACTCCGGCAGACCTTAGATTTAAGTTTTTCACATAAAAATGTTTGAAGCGTTTCAAGAATAAATACTACGAAAAATATAAGTGTTGCGAAATTTTTTGTGAGGTGTGTGTTATGGTTTCCTTTGTTGAAGTTGAATACGTTTTTTTCGCATATTATCATATTATTTAATACTGTTAAATGATATTTGCCACTTGTGTCGTTCTCTTTGAGTTTTGCAGACTTATCTAATTTATCCGTGATTATTTGAATATTTAGGAATATTGATTGAGTTTTGACATATTAGCGGGAGATAAATGATTGTTCGACAGTAATTTGATAACGTTTTTGGTCCATAAGAGCTATAAACTCTTCGTAAATAAAAAAATATACCTGTAAAGTCCTTTTATAAAACTTTGTATTTTTTTTGACCTTCCATTACGCCTTTTTTTACTCTTTTCGCCCTGTAGCAAAAATTCCTAGTCGTATTATTAAATTTCTGTCAAAAAATGTCAGCAAGAATAGTGATAACTGAAGAAAAATGCCAATGTCCCACTATTTTAGTTCTCGTTACACTGTGCGGCAGTTTGATTTCGGAAAAGGCCAATATCAATAAGTAATAATAAATAAAATAAAAACGCCTTTATTAACGTCAAATTGCCTGCTGCGTGTCACATATCTACTCGTCAGCGAGTAATGGCATTAGTATGTATATGATAATGGTTCGAATTAGAAATAGTATGTGCGAAAACTAATAATTAAACCGGATATCAAATTAGCGTTTCCAACAACTTCTGGCATGAAAATAAACAGGAATACGATTTGAATTAACGAGATACAATTTAATTGTTGTTTTGACTGAGGTGGTAGCGCCGTTGTTCGATTCCACAATAGAATTATTAAGTTGTGCGTTGAAACGGAAGGAAATGCTCGTATAACGAGTCAATAATAATAGGCCGCAGATATTTTGGGGTCTATATCTCGAATTAATGGCGTTTTAAACTACTAAACATTCTATTTCTGGTGAAAATATTAACCGAATGTTAATACTATAAATAGAATATTAAGTAATAAGGGTGTAGATAAAAATAGTACAGCTATTTGAGGCTATGAATTCCGAATTCGATTGGTATCAATCAATATACTAATCAAATTATTTCGTGGAGAAGTTAGGTTCGGTTAGGTTGGAACCGTGTTCCGTAATAAGAAAACTTTCAGGAAACTGATAGAAACGGAACATAAAACCATAACCAAGGTAAGCAACGGAATACACCCTATGTTCACCCCGAGCATGCCCATTACCATTTGAAGAATCTGACTCTATAGATGACATCTATTACCTGGGTTTTTTGTCGTATCCCTTCTCTTCTTTTACGGTCTCTCTTGGTTATTTCCAGCATATTTCGTTCCATTGAGCGTTGTGCGACCTGCAATTTCCTTATAATGTCCGTTTTAAGTGTCCAGGTTTCGCATGCGTTGGTCATCACTGGTAGTACACATTGGTCGAATGTTTTCTTCTTTAGATAAAGTGGCATTCTGAAAAATCAATCTTTCCAATAAGAGAGACATATGAATATGATTGAGTTTCTTCTATAAAGTACTAGCAGAGTAAGTAAACCGGCGAGTAGCGACAGTCCCGTTTTCAATTTTCTTTGCGGCTCACAGTGGGGTATTTGATACTGATAGTTGATCGAAATTTTTTTATGTAGACCTTATATAAATTATTGCTATTTTCAATTAAAGAGGAAATAATATGAACAAAATAAAGGATAATTCGTCGATTCTAAAAAAAGAAAGAAAAATCACTGTTCCAGTGTTTCCACGGTCAGTGCCAGTATACTCTGTTTTTTTTCTCAGGTAAGATTTCGACAGACGATGACAGAAGAAAAGCAGATGACGTCCCATACCAATCTATTTATTTTACTAAAAAAAGTTTCTAATAATTTTTAAGTTATCTATGGATGGGTTTAAATATTAATCCGTCATACGTCGTGTCTTCTTGTTTTTAACCAGTTTTATTGGTTTATTTAAAAAATGACAGATCGTATTTCAATTTTATTGGTTTGACGGAACGATGAACGACAAACGGACGCCGATGCGTATGAACTCGCCTTTAGATTTTTGTCATTTTTGACGCTTGTCAAAGTCTTGCCAAATTATTGGTTATAATTTTGTGTCAACTTTTGTTAAATACCCTGCATTTTGAAAGATGATGCATTTTGATTCGTATTATTACGTGTGTTTTGTGTCTTTTGAAGTCAAGTGGAGGAAAAATCGAGTGAAAATTAACTGTAGGCCCAGAGCACAGTTTATGGTTAATACACGCTGCCCAGGCAGAAAGTCTTATACACCAATGAAGTTGCCATCGATAAAGTTTGTATACCATTTCGTCGTAGATAAGTGCATTTCGTATATAAGGATCAAACTAAACACATACTAAAAACTGGAGTAGCTGTAAAATATCGACATCACACGATAGGTAAATAATGGATTTTAGTACTGGTGCAGAAAAATAATGTCAAAAGGTACTGGTTTAAAAAAATTAAGATTAAAGGTAATTAATCCACCTTTAAGGTATAAAATTTGGTAGGTGTTATTATTAATAAAATAGTTGTTGTATTTACCTATGTTGTTTTATTTATACCTGTGGAATATTACAAATTTGTATTTGTACATAAGTTATATTGATAAATATAATCATAAATGCGGGTAGTTTCATAAAGCTTGAAAGTAAATAATAGTTATTTTTTATATTTTTTTGGTATGTAGTGCCTTGTTCTTGTTTGTTTTGTATTAACACATACCGTTTTTATTAAATAAAATAACTCGATTACATTTTTTCAGTTTTATACAATTTTGAAGTAATCACTTGTCATCTTGTCAATCAAATTTTAAATATATCGCCACAGATATCGCTATGCGTTCCAGTTGTACCAACTTATTTCTTTGTAAATAAAATAAACTACTTTGAAATTAAAATGAACACATCTATCACTGTCAAGCATCTTCTCGTTGGACAGACGCCAGTAATATCGCAACTACTACACTAATGCTACGACTGATCCGCGAGCAATGCCCATACCACTAAAGTCGCTACTAATGCCAAATTGTGCTATACTGCTAATGGCACTAATGCGATCGCTTTGTACACAACAATGCCATCGCGGTTTACATCTCGCATTAGTATATCACTGATTGGCAAATTAGAGGAAACCAAGAATGTTTTTCTCATTTTATCAGCAAAGTCGCAAGTATTTTATTTTACTGTACGAAAGCCCAATGTTTACTAAGTAAAACGTATATAGACAATATGCTGAATACTTCGAAATGCGCAACTAAATCTCTAAGTATAATAAAAATGTCACAAATTTAATCAAATTTTCTGAACGCCTAACTTTTAGTTGCAAAAAAAATCGTTAGTATAGAGAATATCAAAATAAATAATACGTTTTTGTAGAATACATACCTCCCGCTTGAGCCATTTTCAATCAAAACAATAATATAAACGTAAAAAGAGCACAAGAACAACAACAATTATAATTTTAAACATAAAATTTAGCCATTTACCTCTTATCTGTGAGAAGTAAC
Organism: Sitophilus oryzae; assembly: GCF_002938485.1. Lineage (NCBI taxonomy): Eukaryota > Metazoa > Arthropoda > Insecta > Coleoptera > Curculionidae > Sitophilus > Sitophilus oryzae. Next base: position 1,920,134 of record NW_022146165.1, read on the forward strand.
AACTTTGACGTTTCGTTGAAACAAATGAATGCAACTAAACACACCCATAGCAACGTCATTCATGGCAGAGATGATTTAACTTATCATTTATCTTTTTTTGTGAAATCTTAAACACATTTGCTTTTCGAATTTCGATCACCTTTTTCATGCTAATACCCCACCGTGCGGCTCGCGAAATAAGTAGGTTATCTGTCATATGAAAAAACGAAGTTGCCATTGTTGCCATTTATCAAATATCTCTATATACTTTATTTCAAGTATACCTCAGGCAACGAATCGTTTTTTTAATTATTTATTAGCTGTAAGATATTTTATACATTCAAATTTAGAAATAAGGATAAAACAAAACAAAAAAAAATATGTATAAAACTTTATAATTCATTCCGCTTCAAATTATGAGCAGTGTATACCATGTTTATAGGACCACTTCATAAGTTGAGCAGTTAAATACGTAGTCTATCTGTCAAACACGTCAAAAGAGAGAGAACGAAAATTTGGTCCCACCACACCAAAAGAGCCGACGGTTTCTGTCGCTACTCGGCGATCCACTTACTCTGGTACTAGCGTGTACCCGCGACTTCGTTCGCGTCGAATTAATCATTTGTAATGGTGATGATAAAGCAAAGCAAGAATTTCCATTAACATACAAACTGGATAAAATTTTCTCACATTTATGTCATGAGAAAAAACAATCGAGAAACCCCTCCTTATCGAACCTCTACACCCACAGTCAGTCCGTTTGCCAAAAATCAGCTTTAAACGTAAAGCAGTTTAAGCAAAATCGTGATTACTCAATGGTCATATTTTATGAAACACCCTGTATAAATTTATAAAAAATCTTAAAATATGTAAAACAACAAAATAAAATATACGTGTTTAAGGGTTTTTCCGAAAAACTCACCGGTTTTTAAATAAAAAATATTCTAATATTTGAGGGATAGTTTCACCCCCTTAGAATTCGAGTTTCGAAAAATCCCTTCTTATCGAACCTCTACACCCTAAAGTCAATCTGTTTTCCAAAAATCAGCTTTTTACGCCAAGCGCTTTAAGCAGGATCGTGATTAATCAATGACCAGATTTTTCGATACACCCTGTATACATTTTTAAAAAATCTTAAAATATGGAAAAAACTAAATAAAATATACGTGTTTAAGCGTTTTTTCGGAAACTTGGCCGTTTTTTAAATAAAAAATATTGTAATATTTGAGGGGTGGTTTCACCCCCTTGGAAATGGAATTTCGAAAAATCCTTTCTTATCGAACCTCTACACCCTAGAATCAACCTGCATGCCAAAATTGAGCTTCTTACGTTGAGTGGTTTGAGCAGGATCGTGATTAATCAGTGAGTCAGTCACTTAAGGATTTTATATATTTACTGTAGATTCCAGTATACATAAAAACCCTCAAATATCTTTATTCTTAGACAATCAGAATTGTAACTAAATTTGATTCAAAAAAACTTTTAATAAATAGGTTGTCTAAGAAACCCTGTATAATATTGATTTAAAACTTTCTGGTACTAGAAATAGATAAAATAAAATTAATCAAAAACCGTCTTTTGCAGAACTTCGCACTTGTCCACCGCAGCAAAACCGTCTGGTCGAAAATGGAATCTAAATATTATTCGACATCGCCTGAGAAAATCCTCTTGCTGTATTTAAATGTTATTGCAAAGGGTCGGCAGTCTTTGCATCCAGGGTGTAATGTAGTAAGAGGATTTAGTGAATAATTTTCGAAACACCTAGAGCGGCAAACTAAAGTCGCTTTTACTTTGAGTAACCCGAAAATTTGTCTAGCACATTTAACCATCGTTTGCCACTCGAGCTTTATAGTCTAAGAGTTGGCAACGTTTTCGAGAAAGTATTTTAAGAAAGACACTTTAATATATCTTTTACTATGCTCTCTGCAACAGCATGCGGGCCGTTTGGCTGCCGATACACGATCTTTCACTACTGTGCATCGGAAGAAGATCCTATATTTTTAGCCGACCATACCAATAGTAGGCTATTAAGATCGGCAAAAAAAACGTTTACAACGAAACCAAACCAAACCAGACCTAAATACAAAATATTTTCCGTCTGTAACACGATAACTCAAAAACCGCTAAACCGATTTTAACCAAATTTGGCCGAAAAATACTGTGGCACCAGAGACTCTGGCCATCAGTTTTTGGTGGGGTTGGGCGGTTGGTAAGGGGGTATGGGAGGGGGTTAAAAATTTAAAAAAATCGTAACTCCAAAATTACAGTAGCTAGCGAAACGCGGTTTTCAATTTAAAATTAGGAATAATATTTGCAACAAAATTTGTAATAACATCAAAATCAAAGTCGCAGTTTTTACGATAAAAAAAATGGAAAAATTCCTTTACTTCGAAACTTAAAGAACTGCCTACCAACTTTTTATTAACATATTTTAGTATGGGCGGCTATACGTACCTCCCGGCGCCAATTTTTTTATTTAGTCCGTCAAAGTCTCGGGGTAAGAACTTTTTTATTTTATTTTCGCTTACATTCTGATAGATATATATCTGTAAAATATTGAATATTTGTTTTTTTGAACCACCAGAATCATTTAATTCTTTATTATCAGAATATAAACGAAAATAAAATAAAAAGGTTTTATATTCCGGGCCGGTCTCGAACTCTAACTCTTATTTACAGTACTAGAATTTAAAGGACTAATAAAAAATATAGGATCTTGTTTCAATGCGCAGTAGTGAACGCAACGTTTACTGGCAGCCAGACGTCCCGCACGCTGTTATAGAGAGCATAGTAAAAGATATATCAAAGACCCAGATGTCTTAAAATATTTGTTTTCCCGACGTTGCTAGCTCTCGCACCATCAGGAGTTCTGATTTTAAACTACTTACATACGTACTTTAGTTATATTTTTTTTGAAAAATAAAATAGATACAGGCTGTTATTTTAGGATCTGTTCTTTTACTGCTGTTAGTTAAATATCACTTTACAATAATTGTTACTTCCAAAAAAATTACAGGTTTAAAAATAACAGTTCTAAAAAGAACAATGTTCGAATCCCAGCGGGAAATTTAAGTTCCAGTCATCCCGGAATATGTTGCCATAGTTGGCAACAATGAATTGAAAAATCGCGCCCACGATTACGTAACTAAAAGTTTAATTGGTATCAAATATATATCATTGTCATTCATTCTCATAGTTCTAAATATAATTTATATATAAGTAATTTTATTTTTTATATTTTCTGTATTAAAGTCGTGGACGCGTGTAAAACGTATCAGCAACATCATAAATTTTTATAGCGTCCACTGAAAAAATCGTCTAAATTTCCTTTTCAGCCTTGTGCGCCTTTTCACGGTCGTTTGTGCGGAAAAATTAACAATTCGATTTTCGTGATAGATGGAGCGCAATAACGTCCACTTTATTATCGGGAGCAGGTTTTTAAAGCTAATTTTGCTAAAAACCATACGACATTTTTCATTCAATATTTTGAGATATTTCTCGTAAAAGGAAACCGCGAATTTAAACATAATATATTTTTTACGTAAACTATACAAGCTGAGTCTTCACAAATATTTTTGGGGTGGTATATTTCGACCCCAGGACCTCAGGATTTTCTTTCTTATGGAGTCCTTATTTCCCGATAAAGAAAAACATGGGAGATTTTAAGCTTCGGCACGAAGACCTTAAAATAACGTGAAACTTAAAAGTCGTGAAACTTAAAAAAATAAGCGTTCGCCATTTAACTGTAAAACTGGCTAGGTATTTTTACACAAATGAGGAAGGAAACTAAAGATAAAAGATTATACTATATCCGTATTGTAGCACATTTTTAGACAACTTCTTTATTTTTAAGATTTTGATGATCAAACATCAACAAAATATTTCTTATGTTCGGACTAAATTTTCTCAAAAATAAAGCCATAATGAGGAAGATGCATACAGGGTGTTTCAAAACAAATGCGAAAAACTTCAGGGGGTGATTCCTTGTTCAAAATAAAGGGTAGTTTGCTTCATAAACGTTGGGTCAAAAGTCAACCATTAGGGAGATATTGCGGTACAAATATGGCGGAAAAATAATGTTTTTATTTTTTATCTTGAAAACGAAAAGAGATAGACTAATAAAATTTTATGGGAGCATTACTGTTATGAAAACACACTTTCTGGTATTTTTTTCACTTTTTTAAAATGAGTGGAAGGGGTTGAAATAAACTACCCCTATCATTCTTGAAAAAATAAAATGTAAAGCATTACATGTCAGGACAAAAAACATTTTCTGATAAAGAATCTAGTCTGCTGTAATTTTTTTAGGAAAAAATCTAGTCGGCCGCTGTTACTTTTTAGGATGTTCCTAATATTATTTTATTTGACATTACTCTACTGCAATACGTTATTATCTAGATGATTATTATTATCGTTATTATCACTAGATTCTTAATCTAAAAATGTTTTTTGTCCTGACATGTAATGCTTTACATTTTATTTTTAATTTCCAATCGGTGAGTTTTATCAAAAAATACAAGAGATAAAAAAGTTTCTAAACAAACTAAACTATCCAAATTAATTTTTTTGCATGTGTTTGATAAGATTTTTCTTTAAATTTCGTTAACAAGAATGATAGGGGTAGTTTATTTCAACCCCTTCCACTCATTTTAAAAAGTAAAAAATTACCTGAAAGTGTGTTTTCATAACAGTAATGCTTCCATAAAATTTCATTAGCCTTTTCTTTTCGTTTTCAAGATAAAAATAAAAACATTATTTTTCCGCCATCTTTGTACCGCGATATCTCCCTAATGGTTGACTTTTGACCCAACGTTTATAAAGCAAACTACCCTTTATTTTGAACAAGGAATCACCCCCTAAAGTTTTTCGCAATTGTTTTGAAACACCCTGTATATTTTATTTTTCGCCAGAAACTGTTCAATTTATTAGAATAAATATGTGTAAATGCAAAAAAAAACTTTTTTCTTGAAAGCAGTACCACAATTTTATAAAACGGGCCATTAAAATACTATGGATAACGCAAACGACGCCTCGCGAATTGAAACGATATTCTATTGGTCTGACGTCACCCGCCGTTCTCGTCGACGCGTGATGGCGAGCAGCAGCCAGACGTGTTCCGTTTATGTACGTATTTAGGTGGCGTACAAAGACATTTCTGTTGCTTTTAGCGTTGATTGAAGGAGCTTTTATGCGTTTTTGTGCAGTTATTATTTGTATGTGTTGTGTGTTCTGAGAATTTTTTAAGTAATGGCAGATTCCGGGTTTGTAAAAGCACAATCAGATAACTTGCCAACAGTCGATGCTTTTATGTTGGCTGCTTTTATAAATACAAATTCCCAATTTATTGGTGCTGAGTTACGAGGAAAAAACAGAGAGGTATGTAACATTTATTCTTTGTAGTACTGAAGCATATTTAAGTATAAGTAGGTACCTACTGTTACGAACTTTTATATAGTTATAAATTAATGTTATAAACTTATTTGTCAGATCAGGTACGGAGACGTATGGAGATAATGCTGTAGGTTATGTAGAAGTGAAAAGAGACAAAAATATTTGTTTAGTATGTTGAAAAATAACTCCAAAGCATAGCGTGAAAAAGAAAGTTTTTTTAATATATTGACACCTCCTTACCCTTGTTATTTTTAAACATTGTTTTTTTTACGAAATTATAGGAAATAAATTGTTTATCAGTAATGAAAATATTATACAAGGTGTCCCATAAGCAAACGCCAAAATTAAGTTACTTTTTTAAGTGAAACACCCTATATATTTTTGGATTCTTCGGAAATTTCTAGATATTCTAGATATATTTCATGTATAATATCCTATACCTATCTTCAAATGTTCCTTGAAATATTGACAGTTGAAAAGCGAAAAATACCTACAATTTTCTGCACCACCTTTTTTGAGACACCCTGTATAACTAGAATTAATTTTAAAAGAGAATATATGAAAAACCATGCAACTTTTTTATTTAATGTTTTCTTCTAAAACTTGCAGTTAAGGCTGTATGTGGGTGTCAAAATATAATGAATAACCCTGTACATTCAAATTTCATATACCTATGTAAGACAATATACATAAATATATGAACAAATATATACATCAAAATGATCTTCACAACAATAAATCGTAAAAATAGAGGATAATTTAACGTTTTGCTTTTCATCTCTTATCATGGCCTTGGACCATTTTTTTCTGTTTTCGCTCATCCATTACTATTTATAAATATCACGAATTACTCTAATTATGTATTAATTAACACAAATAACTAAAATTTTGTCTCGGATTCAACAGCGTTTAAAAGCAAACTGTGTAAAATAAACACGCGTCTGGCTCCACTCAACCAGAAGAACGGCGGGTGACGTCACAGCGGCAAGGCGCGGTAGAGAGCGTTTGCCCGGCCATTTAAATTAACAATATTTAGTTATTTTATATTAGAGGCATTTCTTAACCGATATCAACGATTTTTTTTGTTCAATTTGTAATTATATGAACTATTTTTTAAAACCATTATTTAAAAACATGCATTTCCTCATATAGATTGAAGTTTTGTCATTACAGTAATATATATTTTATATGGTTTTATAACAAATTGCTCGCTATTTTATGGCAAATGCTAAAGCTCTGCAAACCTTAATCAAAGCACGTGTGTTTGGAATTTTGGGTGTGGCTTAACACAACAGGATCGGGCTAAGCCTTAAGATGCGTTCACACCGGCTGTGAACGCACCTTAAGGCTTTTTAACATGTACTTTTGAAGTGTATTTTTTTAGCGCGCACAAATGTATATGTTAAAAAAATGATTTGGGCAGCGCGGCGCGGAGCGGCGCAGCCGGTGTAAACACGCCTTTAGGCAGATTTCTGAAATATATATTTTTTTCGGCCACACACCCGCTTTACCCGACCCCTGAGAGCGATCCAAAATACAGCGTAAAAGACTCTTAATACCTTTGTTTGAATTATAATTACTATTAGCTTATCTCGAAGAGTTTTTGGGGGTTTCTATGATTTTTTAAATCCAGTATTTCTTCTGTCGATGGAAATCATGTCGATGGATCAGCTTGGAAACTTGGAAAAACCAAAAACACTTTCTAAGCAGTGAAAGTATTTTGGTGTATTAGTGGTGGTAATTTAGTGTTTTATTTTGCTGATTTTGCTATTGTAACCTCAAAGGTTCTAACCCCCAACTGTAATCGAATATGGATATAAAAAAATATAAAAAACTTTTTCCTAAAAATACACCGTGAAAATATTGAATCTGCAAGAGACAATATCACATTTTTACCTGGTTTTAACGGGTGATTATCACAGATTTACACAGGAAGAATTTAAAGTTTCCATTTTAATATTTGATTTTTTTGTTGCAGATGTTGCTGTGGACGCACGTTGGAGCAACACAAATTCCTGACAGACCCGAACCCCATGGCCCCGGGGGACATATGGTATCCGAGCCGTTGCACAGTGGCGCATCCTACCGACGCCTATGGAACTCTCGAGTTCCAAGGCGGACCTCATCCCTCCAAAGCACAAGTAAGCATCGTCGTTGGAAACAGGAAATCAGTCAATCATTCAAATATTGCCGTAAAGAGTTTTTTAAAGATCTGTGTATGATAAATACACATTTCAATTTTGAAAATTTTTAAAATTATTAAAGCCAATTTTAATTCTTTAAGCCATCGCTGGCGCCGTTTTATTTCGATCATACGGTACAAAGAGAGTATCTAAATATGTGAGCGAGGCTACACCATAAACACCATTATTGGAAATGGTTGAATAAACTGAAAATGATGATGACATTTATTTTTTATGTTTTTTAAAGGTATGGAAATAACATAAATTTAATAATATACAAAATTATATACAGGGTTGTTGACCACATACGACACGGAGTATTGTAGCTAAACGATGAGATTTTTACAAATTGTAAGTTTTGGGTTCGATGAAGGACTATTAGAGGTACAATTTAAAAATAATTTTACAAGATACAGAGTGTCCCAAATAAGTAAAAAATATCAAAGTTGTATTTTTTTAAATGGAACACCCTGTATATTATTACATTTTTAGTTTCTACGATTAAAATAAAGGTAAATTTCATTAAGGTTTATTAACTTAAACCTTACCGTTTTTGAAATATTTTCAATTTTGTGAAATTGCAGTAAAAATTTTAAGGCTTCATTTCTCCAAGGGTATCAAAGTTTTTAATACTAAATATTTACTGAAGTTTATTTACTGGTCAGTTATTGTGTTGCAATAATAAAAATAATACTACCTTATACAGAGTGTCTAAAAATTTATTTTAAACAATTATTAGCTTCAAACGGCAATAACTTGTTTAATTTAAAGGGACACCCTGTATATTTTACGAGAATCAGATGCACAATTTAATTGTCTATCAAATTATATTATACCATTTTTTACCTATCTCTTTAAGTTTCCGTAGAAAATGCATTTTCTTGTAATTTAGAACTTATTTATCAATATACCCATGGACTATTGACATTTTAGATTATTTTTAAAGATGTACCAAATTTTTGAAGAGTACAGATACTAATATTGTCGATATAATTCGTTTATTTCATTTAAAAATAAAAAAAAACTGTTTAAATATTTGTTAAAGAGGATCAATTAATATGATTCCAGTATTCAAACTACATTAACTGACTGTTTGCGTTGATTAATAATAATTGCTCCAAATACTAAAAAACTGAATTTTGTATGGGCATTAGACAGTGTGATAAAGTAACACTTTAAAAATGATATTTCATTTTTTAATAAATGCTTATTTATAACAACAGAGACTTTAATTTGATAACTTATTATTATATTGATTTCTGACTCAAATCCACATTTATTTATAATAATTTATTAACGAACACAATTAAGTATGTAATTAATTAGTATATGGACGGAAATAATGGTGTTATATTTAATTAATGGTATACTCTTTTATAAAGATTTAAATAGTTTTCTTTTTGCATACAAATGGGCTAGTAATATTACTAGTCTGTACATTTTGTATATTTGTTGCTTTAAAAACATGTCTAAACATCTAAAATGTCAATATTCCATGGATATATTGATAAATGAGGTCTAAATTAAAAGAAAATGCATTTTCTACGAAATCTTGAAGGGATAGGTAAAAAATGGTATAATACAATTTGATAGACAATTTAATTGTGCATCTGATTCTCCTAAAATATACAGGGCATTCCATTTAAATTAGAGAAGTTATTGCCGTTTGAAGCTAATAATTATTTAAAATAAATTTTTAGACACTCTGTATAAGGTAGTATTATTTTTATTATTGCAACACAATAACTGACCAGTAAATAAACTTCAGTAAATATTTAGTATTAAAAACTTTGATACCCTTGGAGAAATGAAGCCTTAAAATTTTTACTGCAATTTCACAAAATTGAAAATATTTCAAAAACGGTAAGGTTTAAGTATAATAAACCTTAATCAAATTTACCTTTAATTTAATCGTAGAAACTAAAAATGTAATAATATACAGGGTGTTCCATTTAAAAAAATACAACTTTGATATTTTTTATTTATTTGGGACACTCTGTATCTTGTAAAAATATTTTTAAATTGTAGCTCTAATAGTCCTTCAACGAACCCCAAACTTACAATTTGTAAAAATCTCATCGTTTAGCCACAATACTCCGTGTCGTATGTGGTGAACAACCCTGTATAATGGTATAGGAAATTTGGAAAAGTATAAACGTAATTAACCATTTTAAAGCGAGAAAAAAAATATCCAAAAGTTCTGATCTGGGAAGAAACATTTTGAAATACATGTTAGATGTAAAGTAATAAAAAGTAAATACAAATTTAAATAGTTAATTTAAGCGAGTATCTTGTAAAAATAACGTTAACAAAGTTATGGAAATTTATCCAGCGTATATTTATACAGCAGTGTAGGTAATTTAGAGGAAGGTCTCCTGAATCCGGGCTTAATTACTGGAGAAGGCAATCAGGAGGCAGCCAGGCGCACGCTTTTCGCTAATTAATTCGCATTGAAAGCTAATCCGGAATCGTCCGAAGGCGACAGTGTTAAGAGGGGGCCCATCATCACGGTGGAGCAATAACGCTATATGCCGTGTTTCGGGTATTTCGATTGAATAAATAATAATTGATAATTATTGATTTTTGAAGAATTATGTTATAGATTAGATTTAAGTGTTAAAGTGATGACTATACTGAAAAAATGAATTTGTAAATTTAAAAATCTAGGGATATCATTTTATTAAAATTAAAAATAAATGTTTTGAATAAACAACCACATATTTCTAGGCCGATTCTTTCTACTTCGATTGAAACGAAGTAGTCACACTTATTATTTCTAAATTTCGCATATTGCAGAAGTTTTTGTGCATTTTTTGTCGAATGTATAAAAAGCACCTAGCATCAATTGTTCGAATTTAACCTGTACTGGCTATGTTTTTATGATAACTGGCCAGAATTCATTCAAATAACTCTGTTTAGTATTAAACGACATTATGGAGCGTAGGCATCTTAACAGAGACGAAATGCTAAGGGCTATGGGTATGCTTGAAGCTGGAATGCCCCAAATCGACGTAGCTAGAGCATTAAATACAACGCAAAGTGTAATATCGCGATTAAATGCACGCTACCGTGAAAGTGGTGATGTTGCTGAAAGGCACAGAGGGCGACATCGCATTACTACTCCTCAGCAAGATCATTTTTTACAATTAAATGCTCGACGCCGGCCGTCTCTTACAGCACCCGAGCTTAGTTTAATTCTCCAGGAAACACATAATGTAACAGTTAGTCCTGACACTATTCGCAATAGATTAAGAGAGGTCAACTTAAGAAGCAGACGCCTCTGGAGAGCTCAACCCTTAACGAGAGAAAATCGAGAGGTACGATATTTGTGGGCTCAAGATCATGTTCAGTGGTCGAATGAACAATAGGTCAATGTTCTCTTCACGGACGAGTTACGCTTTGGAATTCATCTGGATTCGAGGAAGGCTTGGGGAATGGAGAGAACCAGGAAATTTTATTTGGTTGGATCATGTTCATGAAGTGTACCCTTATCAAGGTGGAATAATTATGGTCTGGGGAGGAGTCCAGTTAGACCGAAAAACCGATCTCGTTTTTCTTGAAAGGTTTCTAACAGGAATCACATGCCGTGATTTAATTCTTGAGCCTGTCGTGTTACCATATGCCAATGATTGTGGGAGAAACTTCATTCTCATGAATGACAATGCACGGCCTCATACAGCCAGAGTGGTAAGTGAGTTTATCAATGCTCATCAATTAAACATCTTACCCTGGCCGGCACAATCTCCTCGCCTCAACCCCATCGAGCACGTATGGGACGCGGTCCAAAGAAGAATTTTGAGAATGGGTATGCCTCGTGAAACTCGTAGGGATCTCGTTCGGGCCGTGAATGCAGCGTGGCAGGCCGTACCTCAAGAAGAGATCGACAACCTGATCAGGTGCATGGAGAGACGATGCGATGTAGGGCTGTAATGAACAGTAGAGGAGGCTATACCCTTTATTAATTAAAAATGGTTTTATCTTTTTCTTTTAATTCACAATTTAGAGTAAAAAAAAATTTGGGTATTTTTCTGAGTTCAATAAATATCAAGGTAAATTTGAAAATTTCGGTAAATTTCGCTATTTTTATTTACAAAACGTCCTTTAAACAATTTGTTTATTTAAATTTTATTATATTAGAAATGCAAAAAATAAAATTACTGAAGATGGCTCGATAAAATTGTAATATCCCTAGACTTTTCCGGTGTGTTTATTTAAAAAATGTGTATCTCATAGTAAATTTACCTATTCATTGTAAATTTATCTTTTAAAATCGCCAACTTCTTGTACTATTAGCAAATTTCCAATTTTACTTTTGTAAATTTTGTGACGTTTGAAAAAAATAGGTTTTCTTGTACACTTAATAACCAATTTAGCGATCTACGTAGATTTATTTGTCTTGGAGCTATCTGATGGTACGAGAGAACTGGAATAATGTTATTCGAAATTGAGTAATTTGCGGCTCGACACAGCATGACGTGTATTGAGGTTTCCCTCGGTTTGGCCCGGGCATTTATAATCAAATGGCATTAGGTTTAATAAGCATGCGGTTCAGTCAAGGGTTATTTGTGAAATAGACACCATCGACGTAATATACTCGCTAGGCTATCTCTTACACTTTGCGAACGAAATTTACAAAGATTTTCTTACATATTTTAATTTTTATGATTTTGCGTCAGTCGATCTTTGCGAAAAGAAAAAAAATAACCTTCACACTTCTATAATCAAGTCGATGTATTCCCTTTGCTTATTCTACGAGGCTGGGCTGAAAAATAACTAACTTTTTTCGCCAAAACTCCATTTATTTCTCAACGTAAACCCCGTAAAGCTGTATACACTTTGTCCAACGATTCTCCAATTTTTCGATGCCCTTCGAATAATACGATTTTTCGAAGTCCTTAATAATCGCTGGGCGCCAAATCTGGGGAGTATGGCGGATGAGGAACCAATTCGTAATGCAATTCATACAGTTTTGCCATTACGACTGCACATTTATTCGCCGGTGCATTGTCCTGGTGGAAGAGCACTTTCTTCTTCGCTAAATGCGGTCGTTTTTGCTTCAAATCGGCGTCGAATCGGTCCAACAGCTTTGAGTAATATTTGCCGGTGATGGTTTTGCCCTTTTCAAGGTAATCGATATGAACAATACCGTGGGCGCATCCCAAAAAACGGTGGCCATGACCTTATTGGCAGACAGACCCACACGGAAAAAAATCATTTCTATATTCAAGAACAATCCTACACTTAAAATTTTACACTTTCTTTAAGGATAGTATTCTTTCCATGAGTACAACAAATATTTGGAACTATTTTACTTTTACACTTGCTTTTTAAATATAGTTATAGTCACTTTAAGTAATTTTGAATCTAAAAAAAAGAATAAAATGATTTATATTTAAGAAAAACTTATATTACTATCAAGTGAATAAATCCTTTAGCAACGAAGAAACTATTATTAAATGAAGTATAAATGCTTTTATATAATAATAAGTAGTATTCTTAACTTTTTTAAAACTTTTACTTGAAATCGGTGTATTAAGACTTTAAATAAGTAAATTATTCTCGGCGCGAGAATAACACCCCATTTCCAAGAGTCACTATTCTTATATTAAGTGACCATCCCCAACAACAACAACGCAACAGTGGATTCCTGATTCCTATCTTCATGTGGTTTCTGTTTCTCCTCTGCGACACGAGACGCGCCGGGTACTTTATATAAAGTTTTTTTGTTATCGTTTGTGCTTGTGATATGTTAAAATGGAGGACCTTCTTCAGGCATGGGAGATGACGCATTTGATCCCAAAATTTCAAGGTAATTTTAGCAATAATCCTACATTATTTGATGACATTGGTTTGAGGTTAGGGGGACTCCATTTTAATATGCATTATTTCTTATACATTGGTGGTAAATTAGGTATGTACGCGTTTGGAATGATTCAATTATGTTTTAACAATTTTTATTATCGTTTCTCGTTTTCAATTAGCGATGCCGCTGTTCAATATCTACCTATATTGGGAAATTACACAGTTTTATTGTATTTTCTTATTACGAAAAGCATATAATTTGGTGGTGATGTTTGGCTAATCTAATTTAAAAAGTATTAACCATATTCGGGGTTATTCTGGTGATATTTCAATATTCCATACCTAATGGAAATGGAAATTAAAATTTTTAGCATGTCCCAACTCTATTATATTCATGTATGTTACCGGGCAAACCCGATTTTAGGATAAACTAGTTTTTCTTAGGACGAATATTAACCGGGATCGAAAAACTATATAGTTCTCACAAAATTCGGTAACGTGTTCCCTATGCTTTCGGAGGTTCGGGTTCGATCTTGTTAGAAACTCTTGTTTTGGTAAAATCTTTTTTTAATTTCCATTTACAATAGGTATGGAATTTTGAAATATCACCAGAATAACCCCGAATATGGTTAATACTTTTTAAATTAGACTAGCCAAACATCACCTACCAAATTATATGCTATTCGTAATAAGAAAATACAATAAAACTGTGTAATTTCCCAATACAGATAGATATTGGACAGCGGCATTGCTAATTAAAAACGAGAGACCGTAATAAAAATTGTTAAAACATAATTGAATCATTCCAAACGCGTACATACCTAGTTTACCACCAGTGTATACGAAATAATGTATATTAAAATGGAGTCCCCTTAAACTCCAACCAATGTCATCAAATAATGTAGGATTATTGCTAAACTTACCTTGAAATTTTGGGATCAAACCGCCATCTCCCATGCCTGAAGAAGGTCCTCCATTTTCACATATCACAAGCACAAACGATAACAAAAAAACTTTATAATTTTATAAACTACCTAGTCGGCGCGTCTAGTAACTAACCTAAAAGTAAGAAGAGGCTTTATTTTATAGTAGATGATATTACACTTGAATAAAGCAATTATTAGATGTACACAAAGAATTTCTATACTTAATGCAATAATTTGCTAATTTACAAATAAGTATAAGTAGTACTCGAAACAAGATTTTATCTCGAATTGTCTGGAGTGTAGTTATAATCTTAATTTCAATACTAGGTAAATATTAAATAAAAGATAAATTTTCTTAGCTTCTAAGGATAAGGTTTTCTTGAAAAGAAGTATAACTAGATTTGCGAAATGGGGAAACTAGCATATCGTTGGTTCAAGATTAATAATCTTTAAGCCAGTTTAGCTTTTTTTCCATGTGCACCTTGGCTTTCTTTAGCTTTGACTCGCCCTGAGAAACCCACTGCTCTGACTGGTCCTTCGTCTCTGACGTATTGTGATGGATCCAGGTTTCATCCACGGTTACAAAACGGCCAAAAAGTCCTTCTTATTGTGGTTAAACATTGCCAAACACTCCTTTGAAGTTGTCACACGGTTTCGCTTGTTGTCGGCATTGAGCAAATGCGACACCCATCTGGCAGCGAGCTTCCTCATTCCCAAATATTTATGCAATATATTCTCCACCCGTTCACGTAACATGCCCACAGCCTCAGCAATCTCGCACACTTACCCGTCGATCGTCAGTTACCATACCATGGATTTAATCGACCACTTCTGGTGTGGTAACCTCTCTTGGACGACCTAGACGCTCATCATTAAAAATTATCGTACGACCGCGTTTAAATTCGGCAGTCCAATATTTTATTGTTGATAACGAAGTTGCAGAGTCCCCATACACATCATCCGGTTCGATTTTGATCTCATCGTTCGTTTTCTTTTTTAAAAACAAGAATCTAATCACTGCGCGATATTCGATTTTATTCATTTTTGTAAAAATGCAAAATCTGTTCGCCTTCAATCACCGTCAAGTACAAACTAAGTGACGCAGCTCGCTGAAAATTTGACAGAAGTCACTTGAAAGATAGTTTTTAGAAAAAACAATTGCATTTGTTCCTAGCGCCGCCAACTTTTGCCGAGGCCGATTATTTCTCAGCCCAGCCTCGTATTCTATCATCAATATTTCAAGTCAGTAAACTGACTGTGATTCACAAGAGTATTTATTACATCAACATGACATACTAGTAAGAATCTCTCAGTCTCAGATTTAAGGCCAGCAGGTTTAAGAGAAGTAAATGTAAGAAAAAAGCATCTATATTATTGATATTATTATTATTATTTCTATATTAACGTTTTATTTTTAATTAAGATATTATATTGGTATGTACGCATGCACACTTTCCTGTTTATTTTTTATTTAAAATTACTCCCCCCTAGGATTATTTTTTTCTGAAACCGCCCTTGGTTAGAGGCCTGTATATCTACCATTAACAAGAAAATAAAGCATAAAAATAAGCTATTAAGTTAAACCGTTAATCTGCAATTTAAAGCAGTATAAACATAAATTATTTACTGCCTAATATTTCATTCATTTCAGAAAATGAAGCGATAAAACCGTCTCTAAATAATCGCTTAATCTAAATTAAATTTTCTTCATTCACAACTTATTAAAACCGAAGATTTTGAAAATTTTAAATTTTAATGGCGCGGTAAAAATAATTTTAATTTCCTTTATAAATTCTCATCGTGTCGGCGCAAATTTTTCCACGGATTTAGATTTTTCTATTATAATTGTTTAATTTAAATCATAATCAAAATCATTACCATGGCAAATATTTAAACTATACAGGGTGCTACAAATTCGAGGTACGAGCATTGGTATCTCTGAAACCGGAATAGATACGAAGGGCAAAGTTGTGCCTTGGGATGTTGACCAAGATGCCATCAAAAAAGCCCGAGGCTTCTAAAGTATTTACAAGAGAGGCTTGTAGAAATCAGTTATCAAAAAATATCGTTTCAAGTAATTCATTAAAATCTAACAAAGAGCACAATATTGTCAAGAGTTTGCATAACAAAGATTGTTTCTATCTAAAAGCTGATAAGGGAAATAAGGTTGTTATATTAGATAAAAAAGAGTATTACGATAAGGTTAACAACTTAATCGATAATGGCCCCTACATAAATTTGAAAAAGAATCCTTTGTCTAAGATGGTAGCAGACGTTAAAAAAACTCTAAAAGAATGTAACACCCTTATTGATCTTTCTTTACAGAGGAAATTGCAAGTATCCAATCCCTCATTACCAAAATTGTATGCTTTGCCAAAAATTCATAAACCGGACAAGTCTATGCGCCCAATTGTTTCGGCTGTAGGTTCTCCGACTTATAATTTGGCAAAATGGTTATCAAGGCAGTTCGAAAATTTACCTGATCATGAACCTTCTCTCTCAGTTAAAAATAATATTGAATTCATTAACAAAATTAAAGATATAACATTGCATGAAGGTGAAATTTTGGGCTCCTTTGATGTATCTTCGTTGTTCCCAAGTGTTCCAATTCCACATACTTTAGGCTACTTGAAGGAATTACTGAACGCAAATGGTCTCGACAACAAAACTGTGAGTGAATATATTGAGCTTACATCGTTATGTATGAAACAAAATTGTTTTCAATTTAATAACAACTTTTTTGAACAGCGGGAAGGTACAGCAATGGGTAATCCATTGTCTCCATTTTTTGGCTAATTTATTCATGAGCAGGTTTGAAGTGGAGGCTAAGAATCAGTTTGAGTATTTTCCAAGAGTATGGTTTAGGTATGTGGATGATATTTTTGGCTGTTTTTGACACACATTCAGACACCATAGATAATTTTATTTCTAAGTTAAATAATCGTTTTCCTTCCATTAAATTTACGCATGAAATTGAGAACAACGACAGATTACCATTTCTAGATGTATTAGTTATTAGAAATACTAATAATTGCCTGGAATTTGATATCTATAGGAAAAATACGACCACACGCAGATATATTCCTAATGAATCACATCATAGTGTTGAACATAAAATGGCTAATTTAAATTTCTTAGTTCATAGATTACTTAGTTTCCCACTTTCCAACGAAAGATACGAAATAGAAAGAGATTACATTAGGAATGTAGCTGAGTGTAATGGATATTCTCCTTCACTAGTTGATAAATTAATTAGAAAACGTAGGTATAGGTTAATGATTTCTGAAAATTCGACTTTTCAAGTGGAGAAAGATATGTCTAAATATTTTTCGATACCGTTTGATAGAGAGTTATCCCGTGGTCTAAAAGGAATTTTTAAGAGTGTCAATTATAAACTTGTGTATAGACCAATAATAGATTACAACAATTATTAGGTAATCCAAAAGATAAAACACCTCCACTGGAAAGGTCGGGTATTTATGAAATTTCTTGTAAAGATTGTAATCAGAAATATGTTGGGCAAACTAGAAGATCAATATTAACTAGATTTAAAGAACATTTAGCTCAGATAAGATATGGTAGACCGGATAAATCTTGCGTTGCCGAACATATTGTTGATAATGAACATTGTATAGATCTTAATAATTTAAAATTAATTAAACAAGTCTCAAATTACAGGCAATTAGATGCATATGAAAGCATCAGAATTAATAAATGTAAAGATAGTATGAACAGAGTCAACGGTCCAGTTCCTTCAAGTTCTTTGTTCCTACTACTCTAGTGGCGGAAATCTAACTGTTACGCTCAGTTGGCTCTGACTCGGTTGGCTAGATTTTGCCACGCCCACTGGTGCCCACTGAGCGAGTATATAAACGCTCAACTTGTAGATTGTACTTTAGTTTATAATCATCTGCTGATGATGCTAACATGGTTAGCGAAACGCGCGTCCAGTGTAAAATAAAAGTGTTTTGGTGTATTGTGGTGATTTAGTGTTTTTATTTTGCCATCAAAAAAGTTTTAAAAATTTCAGGGATTGCTGAGTTTTTCGAAAAAAAAAACGATTTTTTTGTAAATCAATTTTATTTTTTCCTGTCGTTACTTTTTAGAAAATCAAAAAGATTAGATTGGAATGCCCGTCAAAATTTTGGGTCGCGACTGTTTTACGCGATCTGGCGCTGCTATAGCGGTTGTTAAGAACCACCGCAAACAAAAACAGAAATAATTTTCTCTTGTCAAAGTCGGAATCTTCAAAAATTATAAAATATTTCAAAATCTAAGCCGCTCTCATTGAAAAAATTCCGAAAAGTGTTTAAAAGTCCATTTTTAAAGTAATTATTACTCTTGTGAGTTTAATTTAAGTTTTATTTACTCAAACCCGTGATACTTGTGAAAAAGTGGCATGATAAACTTAAAAAGCTGTGCTGTGAACTGCAAAAACCATCGTGGATCGTGGCATAACGTCAGTTTCCAATGTTTCATAGGTATTTCATACAGGTCCTTACATGAAATAAAGTGTCTTGTATGCAACACACTGTGTTTTATTTATAAAATTAAAAGAAAATATTAATAACTTTGAATAAACAATATATTTGGCAACATAATTCTTAAGCTTTGGGTCGCGACCGTTGCAAGATTAGCGCCAAATAATATTTACATTCCTTATGGGCATTTCCAATCTAAAATTATTTCATTTACCTATGGATGCACCACCCGGTATAACAAAATCAAAACTTATTAATTTGATAAAGAAACCCCCAAAATAATAATAAAAATAGAAAACAAGCTTTCTATATACATTTTCCAAAAATTATGTCTCTCAGTCAAGTCTTATTTATTAGAAATAGTAGATAGTTTTCTTAAATATATCATATAACGCATGATAAATTTTGTATCTTAGCTTTATTGCCTGTGACTTCTATAGAATAAAAATAAATCACATTTATACATACACACATATTACTTAAAAAGCTGTGCTGTGAACTGCAAAAACCATCGTGGATCGTGGCATAACGTCGGTTTCCAATGTTTCATAGGTATTTCATACATGTCCTTATATAAGATAAAGTTTCTTGTATGCAACACACTGTATTTTATTTATAAAATTAAAAGAAAATAATAATAAATTTGAATAAACAGTATTTGGCGATATAATTCCGGAAAAAGCCGAACCGCTCCGAAATTTTCAAAAGCTTTGGGTCGCGACCGTTGCAAGAATAGCGCCAATAGTGTTTACATTGTCCTTGGGCACTTTCCAATCTAAACTTGTTTAATTCATCTATGGGTATATAATTTTCATAACAAACGAAATAATAAAGTTTACTATATCGTTCACTCTATACAATCCTGTTTATTTATTTTATTACATTAAAACTATGTACGTACTTGTAGAGGTAAACAAAATTACTTTGCTTCTTGCGAAACAGAGGTGGAATCTCTAAATTCCCTTAGCTCTTTATGGAAATCCCCAAAGTAAACTGCACAGGTAAGCTTTACATTGCGACCTCCTACTGGTTTCTTTGTTTTAAAATACTATGCACTGTTCGTAGCATTGGTGGGCATATAAATAATTAAACACAGTGTCCCAAATTCTAGGGTGAACATAAAATAGTGCACCAAATAAAAATAATATTTTTTTTATTTTTAATTACTGTGAAAATATCGTTCACGATAAAAAGAATTCGAACTAGGCGTCGTGTTGTATTGTGACAATTTCAAATGTTAATAAAACTGCCGAAAAAATATTAACGTGTAAAGGTGGGTATACACATGCGAGCCGAGCGTTTCGTGTACCTATAATTCGCAAGTGTGTACGGTACAGTTGAGGGTTGGAACCATAGACTTAGAATGTTGGAACCTTTGGTGTTACACAGCAAAATAAAAACACTAAATCACCACAATACACCAAAACACTTTTACTTTTACACTGGACGCGTGTTTCGCTAACCATGTTAGCATAATCAGCAGATGATTATAAAACTGGGATTTGAGTTGCTGTTAATTCCCTATAAGTTTTCGTGAAAAATATCCTTGAACCTTTTGAGTTGTCCACCCGGCCTCCTCTTACCGTCTACAAGCTCACCGTAAAGCAGAGATTTTAGTATGCGGTTTTCTTGCATTCTGCATACGTGACCAGCCCATCTTATTATTATTATTATTATTTACACAATAGAAAGCGGTATAAAAATACCGATGAGTCTACTGTCTTTTTATGTTGCGCGTAATTTTTTCGAGTTTACTGGCCGTAATGCAAATGTACAGAACTCAAGGTATTCATTTCTTGATCAATTTTGTTTTTAAATGAGTTGAGAGTTGGTACTGAAACACTTTCTTCTGACAGCGAGTTCCACGGGTACACTATGCGGTTAGTCAAAAAATTTTTTCGCTGGAGTTTGGACGATCTTTCCTTTTCCAGGCGTCTGCTGTGGCCTCTAAGTTGTGGAGTTTGGCAAGGATGGTATATATTTAATGGGCAAGTGTAGAAACAATTTAGAATTTTGTAAGTCTCTATCAAGTCCCCCCGCAAACGCCTCTGTTTTAATGTGGTGAGATTTAACATCGCAAGACGATCTTCATACTCTAGATCCTTAAGTTCATGGGGCATTTTTGTCACCTTGCGTTGAATTTTCTCGATGAGATCAATATCCTTCTGAAAATAGGGACTCCATATTATTTGACCATATTCTATTTTGGGTCTAATGTAGGACTTGTATATCTTTAAAATAAGATCAATAGAGCGGTCTTGAAATGCTCTTTGAATGAAATAAAGAAGAGAATTTGCTTTTTTAGTAATCTTTGATATATGCACATACCATTTTAGGTTTCCAGTAACTGTAATCCCTAGATCTTCCTGTTGTTCTACATGTCTTAGACTTAATTCATTTAGGGTGTAGGTTTTGTGCGTACAATTCATTCCAATGCTAAGAACAGTGCATTTGTCCTCATTCAGTTTCATTCTCCATTGTTTGGCCCAGGATTCCACCAACCTTAGATCATGCTGAAGATTGACGTAGCTCGTTTCGGGATTTGCATATAACTTTGTATCATCCGCAAAAAATATGATATTCGTTTTTATGCCTCTTGCCAGATCGCTGATATACAGGAGGAACAACAGTGGGCCCAACACAGAGCCTTGAGGACACCGCTGGTCACTTTGTGTTTAGTTGAAAGAGATCCGTTTATTCTGACTTGGAAGTAGCGTCGGGTTAGGAAGTTTGATATAAGTTTGAATAAATTCCCTCTTATGCCGTAGTGGTTTAGTTTATAAAGAAGCATCTGGTGGGGTACTTTATCAAATGCCTTTTCAAAGTCAAGATAGATGACGTCTGTTTGTTGGTTTCTATCAAAGGCTGCTGTCCAATCGCTAAGACAAGATGTCATGTTCGTTATTGTGGATCGACCAGGAAGAAATCCATGCTGTGTGCTGGGTAAGACATCTTTTTCCATTAGGTATGGAGTAAGTGTGCGGATGATTACCTTTTCCATGCATTTACAGATGCAGCTAGTTAGACTAATTGGTCGGTAATTACCAGCTAACTGTCTGTCTCCCTTTTTGTGAAGCGGTGTAACGAAAGAAAGAGACCAAGTATCTGGAAATTTGCCAGATATTAGTAAATCATTAAATAGACATGCTAAAGGTTGTGCGAGGGCATGACAACATTTCTGAAGAAAAACAGTCGGTACACTATCTGGACCCGGGCTGCTGTCAGTTTTTAATGATTTTATGGCTTCGCTAACGTTGAGCTCTGTAAATTCTATGTTAGTAATCTCTTGCAGAAGCCTAGAACTCTGTGAAAGCGTTGGAATGTAAGAGTCATTGGTTGTCGTAAAGACTGATGCAAACCAGTGTGCAAATTCCTCAGCAATGTCACAGTCGTCCATGATAGGTAATCCATTGTTGGGGTTTTTAAGAGTGAAACTGGATACTTTTGTAGACAGAGTCCTATTAATATATTTAAAAAATTGTTTTGATGAGCTGGAAGA
Organism: Sitophilus oryzae; assembly: GCF_002938485.1. Lineage (NCBI taxonomy): Eukaryota > Metazoa > Arthropoda > Insecta > Coleoptera > Curculionidae > Sitophilus > Sitophilus oryzae. Next base: position 1,942,395 of record NW_022146165.1, read on the forward strand.
GGCGATAGATTTTTCGTAGTTTTGTCTAGCACTTGCGATTATGTTTTTTAGAGTGCTGTTTTCCGTCCTGTATGCAGTATAGTTTTCGGGTGTTGGCGATTTAATATATTTATCCCATAATTTTCGTTTGTTAGTAATTTTTTTAAAAATATTCTGATTTATCCATGGTTTTTTAGAATTTATTATTTTAGTTGTAAATGGGACAAATTTTGTAATAGCTTCGTCAATAATTTTGGTGATTTTTTCATATCTGTTTTCTTCCAAATGTGAAGGGTCAAAATTCAAGTTTTCTGCAAGAAATACATTTATTTGTTCATAGTTGGCTTTCCAAAAGTTTTGTTTTCGTATTTTATTGGTAGATCTAGTTGGATATTCGAGTTGCGTTTTTCCAGTAATAACCAAATGGTCACTGCGGCCCAATGGTGAATCACTTTCTATGTTGTAAATCAGTTTCTTATTATTTACTAGAAACAAATCCAGAAGCGCATCCTGATCACCCCTGAAACGTGTGGAAAAATCTATTATTTGATAAATGTTCGTTTCATTAAAGCTGTCCAAAAACAGTTGATTTAGTTTCTCAGTTCTATATAGTGTTTTATTGTTCCAGTTGATTTCAGCATAATTGAAGTTGATAAATATTGATCTTAAGCGGATTTCAGCATAATTGAAGTCGACAAATAATTGAAGTCGATAATTATCGATCTTAAGCGGGACTTTGTAATCATGACTTCAATACTCTCGCAGTTAGCTTTTTCAAGGACCGATACATTTGAGACATGATGGAACCATTTTATTCTTAAGAGTTGTCTAAGATGTCTCTGTTGCAACTTGTTTAATGCGTTCATGTGTCGGCGGTACGGCACCCATGTTTCGCTTCCATATAACATGGTGGGAATTATTATCGCTCGGTACACCACAAGTGTCGTTTTTGTGCTCAAGTCATGGTAGAAAACCCTGTATTTTAATTTCCAGAATGCTCTTGAGGCGCTGCTAATCCTGGGCTGAATTTCAGAGTCGATATTGGCCTTTTCCGAAATCAAACTGCCGAGGTAATTGAATTCCGCTACATATTCCAACAGCTCATCTCCGATTTTTATAGCATTGTTGTGATCTTCCGGGGGAGTGCACATGATTTTAGTTTTATCGATGTTCAGCTTAAGTCCCAAGGCCTCGTATGCCCATGTGTATGTATTCAACATTTCTTGCAATTGCTGTAACGTATTTGCAACTAGAGCACAGTCATCAGCGCATTGAAGTTCTGTGATGAATTTTGTACGTGTTTTTGCCCTGAGTCTTTTTATGTTGAACAGACCGCCGTCGTATCTGTATCTAATGCCCAAACCATAACCCATGAATATATTGAATAGGAGAGGCGCTAAGACACAAACCTGCCTAACGCCTGTGTTTGTTAGGAAGGGATCGCTCAGTGATCCATGATATGACACTCTTGATTTGTTGTTGTTATGGAGGCTTTTACACACTGTAAGAAATTTAATGGGTACTCCGAACTTTTTCATAATTGCCCAAAGTGCATCTCTGCTCACAGAGTCGAAGGCTTTTGTTAGATCGATGAATACAACGTAAAGTTTAGACTGCTGCTCTTTTACTTTTTCCTGTAGTTGCCGGATGGAGAATATGGAATCGACGGTACCGCGGTTGGTGCGAAAACCCGTTTGCGATTCTGGGAGGATTTTTTCTATATGTGGGTGCAGGCGGTTTGACATAATTTTTCCAAGAATTTTTCCTCCGATAGCCAGTAGTGAAATTCCTCGGTAGTTTCCGCAGTCTGTGATGCACTTCCTTTGTTCTTAAATTATTCACTATGCGTTGCAAAAGTCCTGAGGTACCTCTCCGCTTTCCCATATGACATCAAAGAGAACCTTAAGATGACCAATAAGTTCTTTACTTGCACACTTATAGATTTCCGCCGGAACCGCGTCACAGCCAGCTGATTAGTTGTTTTTAAGCTGTTTTATGGAGTCCTTTATTTCCTGTTCTGTTATTGGAATGTCTAATACATCGAGGCTGTTATACTGAGGTATTATGTTGAGTGCTTCTATATTGAGGTTGTTTTCTTGGTTAAGGATATGACTGTAATGCTCTTTCCAGCGGTTTCTGATTTGCTCTTCCTCTTTTAAAAGTTCGCCATTTTGTGCCATGATTGGGTATCGCCATTTTGTGCCATGATTGTGCCTTCTTAGTTGGACCATATACTTCTTTTACAGCCTCGAAGAATTTACGATAGTCGTGATGCGTGGCATACTCCTGAATCTGACTAGCTTTTTGCGACTACCAGTTATCCTTTAGTGTACCACCAACGTCGCTGCTTCCTTTTCTTTTCTAAACTAGCCATCATTAAAAATGCACCACGCATCACCAACAGAGCGGGGGGAGCGTTGTTGGGTGCAATAACATTCAATAACTCAACTTTCCCAGATATTCAACTCTCCCGAAACAAAATTGTATAGGTTCATAATTTCTCACACCAAGTTGATCAAAAGCAAAAATAGATTCAAGATCAACTGGTGAACTCTCTTTTTTGCCCAAAAAAAATTAAGGGTATTGCCAAAACCTCCTCTTGGCTTGACTATTGAGTTTACTCAAATTCTGTTATTTCCCATAACAGTTACTATAAAAATAAATGACCGAAAGAAGTTTAAAAAATAAGTTTTATGATAACACTTTCTTGTTGAAAGGAAGTTTCTCCATTCAGGTGAAGTTTAAGGGAAAACCTTAGAGACAATTTAATGGACATTTGCCCAAAGTGTCACAACTTTATTAGAAGCGTACAAAGCACCTTCTTAGAGCACCCGTGTTCAATATTAATTAATAATACATGATAAATAATAGACTAAATCTAAAATAACTGCAAACATTTTAAGGAGTGGTATATTTTGAGAAATCACGCATTAGGCTCGCTCGACTGCGAGATATTAGCTCTGATTTATAAATTTCGACTAAATTAAGTAATCTCAAATTTTTAAATCGTACACCGTATGTATTATCATTTTTTCTGATAGAATTTTCAAATTTTGCGTAACTGATAATTTTTATCCTACCGAAATCCAACATTTCTTTAAACAAATTGAATTATTACAACATCTATTAATTTTATTATTATTATTTATTTTTATGTGGCTTTTTTCGCGAAAAAAAAATTTTGAAAATTTTTAAAAAAATTTTTTGGAAATTTTTTTAGTTTTCAGTTAAAAAACATAATTTCTTGATAATATGGCAACATAGGTATTGATTAGGGATAAAGGGGAAACAGCCAAAAGAGGAAAAACCGACGATGGATACCATGTTAAAGATACAAAAATTTATTACTGTATGCGTTATTATTTGACCATCGTTTGTTATATTCAGTTGTAATTTAATATGTGTTTGGCTTCCTTTCACTATGATCCAACTCGGCTTGTCTCGTGGCAAGTTTGCGTAAAAAATGGATAGAAAATGTCTCGCTCTCGTCTCGCTCTTGTCTTGCTCTCGGTTCGTCAAGTCTGGACGCACCACTGACTGCCGGAGTGCTGACGTCACGAATGTCAAATTGCTTTCCAAACAAGGTTTAGTTAATTACAGTTGAGGGTTGGAACCTTTGGTGTTACACAGCAAAATAAAAACACTAAATCACCACAATACACCAAAACACTTTTACTTTTACACTGGACGCGCGTTTCGCTAACCATGTTAGCATCATCAGCAGATGATTATAAACTAAATACAATCTACAAGTTGAGCGTTTATATACACGCTCAGTGGGCACCGAGTGGGCGTGGCAAAATCTAGCCAAACCGAGTCAGAGCCAACTGAGCGTAACAGTTAAATTTCCGCCACTAGAGTAGTAGGAACAAAGAACTTGAAGGAATTGGACCGTTGACTCTGTTCATACTATCTTTACATTTATTAATTCTGATGCTTTCATATGCATCTAATTGCCTGTAATTTGAGACTTGTTTAATTAATTTTAAATTATTAAGATCTATACAATGTTCATTATCAACAATATGTTCGGCAACGCAAGATTTATCCGGTCTACCGTATCTGTTTCGGCTGTAGGTTCTCCGACTTATAATTTGGCAAAATGGTTATCAAGGGAGTTCGAACATTTACCTGATCATGAACCTTCTTTCTCAGTTAAAAATAATATTGAATTCATTAACAAAATTAAAGATATAACATTGCACGAAGGTGAAATTTTGGTCTCCTTTGATGTATCTTCATTGTTCCCAAGTGTTCCAATTCCACATATTTTAGGCTACTTAAAGGAATTACTGAACGCAAATGGTCTCGACAACAAAACTGTGAGTGAATATATTGAGCTTACATCGTTATGTATGAAACAAAATTGTTTTCAATTTAATAACAACTTTTTTGAACAGCGGGAAGGTACAGAAATGGGTAATCCATTGTCTCCATTTTTGGCTAATTTATTCATGAGCAGGTTTGAAGTGGAGGCTAAGAATCAGTTTGGGTATTTTCCAAGAGTATGGTTTAGGTATGTGGATGATATTTTTGCTGTTTTTGACACACATTCAGACACTATAGATAATTTTATTTCTAAGTTAAATAATCGTTTTCCTTCCATTAAATTTACGCATGAAATTGAGAACAACGACAGATTACCATTTCTAGATGTATTAGTTATTAGAAATACTAATAATTGCCTGGAATTTGATATCTATAGGAAAAATACGACCACACGCAGATATATTCCTAATGAATCACATCATAGTGTTGAACATAAAATGGCTAGTTTAAATTTCTTAGTTCATAGATTATTTAGTTTCCCACTTTCCAACGAAAGATATGAAATAGAAAGAGATTACATTAGGAATGTAGCTGAGTATAATGGATATTCTCCTTCACGAGTTGATCAATTAATTAGAAAACGTAGGTATAGGTTAATGATTTCTGAAAATTCGACTTTTCAAGTGGAGAAAGATACGTCTGAATATTTTTCGATACCGTTTGATAGAGAGTTATCCCGTGGTCTAAAAGGAATTTTTAAGAATGTCAATTATAAACTTGTGTATAGTGCTAATAATAAATTACAACAATTATTAGGTAATCCAAAGAATAAAACACCTCCACTGGAAAGGTCGGGTATTTATGAAATTTCTTGTAAAGATTGTAATCAGAAATATGTTGAGGAAACTAGAAGATCAATATTAACTAGATTTAAAGAACATTTAGCTCAGATAAGATATGGTAGACCGGATAAATCTTCCGTTGTCGAACATATTGTTGATAAAGAACATTGTATAGGTCTTAATAATTTAAAATTAATTAAACAACTCTCAAATTACAGGCAATTAGATGCATATGAAAGCATCAGAATTAATAAATGTAAAGATAGTATGAACAGAGACAACGGTCCAATTCCTTCAAGTTCTTTGTTCCTACTACTCTAGTGGCGGAAATCTAACTGTTTTGCTCAGTGGGTTCTGACTCGGTTGGCTATATTTTGCCACGCCCACTCGTTGCCCACTGAGCGTGTATATAAACGCTCAACTTGTAGATTGTACTTTAGTTTATAATCATCTGCTGATGATGCTAACATGGTTAGCGAAACGCGCGTCCAGTGTAAAAGTAAAAGTGTTTTGGTGTATTGTGGTGATTTAGTGTTTTTATTTTGCTTTTTTTCAAGGTTTAGTTCTTTTATATTTCTATTGAGCTCTTCCAAATGACGTCACAAGTTAATATAAAATGTAAAAAAAATAGGTGATTGCCGACAACCGCCGCACAGATGAACGAGCTTATGGGAGCGGTTGGACATGAGGTTCTCTCTCAACACTTTTAATCCAAAAGACGAAAAAATTATTTTTATATATCGTAATAATGTATAAACAGAACAATTTTAAATTTTAATGAAAGAAAGTGGTTGGCTCATTACAAACCATCTACAGGGTGACCTAAAAATATAGTATGTTTTGGAAAAATCTTACAATTTTTAAATGCTTATAAACTTTGCCAAACTGTCGTGGAATGTTTTAGTTTTGATCTTTTTAAAAAGAAATAGCTTTAGATTTTACCACTGAAATCTAAAACTACTGATACCGTGTTATAAAAATATGGTAATTAAGGGCTTACATATATTTTCCTATTTAATATAACTTTGCTAATATCTTCGATTTGAAAGAAGATATCAAGATGCGGTTTTCACTGACTTTTTAAGCTTTCATTACTCTTTATTATCAGCTAAAATGACATATACCATCGCATTTTTTTTTTGAAAAAACGCACAATGTTTGTTGATTGGTAAGACAGCGCCCCCTAGCATCTACGTTCAAAAGCTTACAGTTATTGTTTATATGGTATAATATAGAGTAAGAAACGGTATTTTAAACGAGCTCCAGTTAGTTGGATTCCGTCCATCCAGTCCGGAATTATTAATATTTAAATAAAAACAGATCTAACCTTTCCCCACCACTTTATTTTGGCAGATAGGGGAAAATGGTTCTAACAAAAAATATTCAGAATTTACTGAAGATTATGAAGCTATTATTTATAGTACCCCTTATCTAGGCAAAGTTGTGTAAAAACTCTATTTTCTTATTTTTTATAGCAGTTGCGCCCTCTAGCGGCCATTCTACAAATTTGAAAATAATTTCCAGCATTTTCTCATGGTCTCTTTAGTTATGAATATTTTTTCCGCAAGCCTCACGGCTAATACTTTCCGAGATATAGCCGAGAGCTATTCTTAGTGGGATACCCTGTACAATAACTTTATTATAAGCAAAGAATATAACAGTAAATCAACGCACTAGAATATTTTTATTACAAACAAAAAGGTCAACACGCACTTTAACCCTCTTTCTTTTTCCAATAGTTTATAAGTTTTCCATATATTTGTAGCACCCTGTATCTGTTTTTGATTTTAGCGTCATTTTGTATTTATCCAATTAATAATTAAATATTAATAAATTTATAAAAAAATAAAGATAATTTGACTCTAAAAATTTTAAATTAATTTATTGGAATTGAAAAGGTTTTTGATTTTAGTATAGCATGTATTAGTAATATATTAAATGGAAATTTTTAGAGGGGGGCAAGCTGGGGCAAGATGTTAAATTAGTTTCGTTATTAGAAAGGCTTAATCTACCTTGTGATATATATAAAGTCTTGGCCAACTTTGGCCATTTTTTTATTTTTCTACATACACATTTTTTTGCTACTAAATATAGTATTTAGCAGCAAAAAAATGTTTATGTGTCTCTTATATACAATTGTTCTCCCAAACTTTTGTGACTATATATATCTTTTATTTTAAAGTGAAAACAATCGTTTGCACTAATATGTATAGTTAAAAAAAATTATTAATGTCTTTGCCAGTTTTTATAAAACTAGGTTGTTTCACAAGAAATGAATACCATAATTAAGTCAGTGTAATATCTTCATTTGAAACTTTTCAAACAGACATATAATTAAAAATATTTTTTTGAGTTGGATAAAATATAACGGTCTGGACTTTAAGTAATTCAAATCTTCTACCAAAATTATTTAATTTAAAATTTTATTTTTAAGTCAATGTCCAACATTTTATATTGGGTCTTTCCACCGTGCGCCGGCGCCGACTTGTGCGTCTGGTATTTTCAATAAGCCTGTGATAGTTGCGCATGTTGCATAATCTCTGAATTTTTTTCTGTCTTCTAGTTCTTTGAGACCTACTTTACTGCTGGCTGTATTTACTTCGTTTATTATTTGTTCTTGTAGTTCTTCAGGACTATTGGCAATTAGGACTATGTCATCAGCGAATCTTAGATGGTTAAGATATTCTTCATCTATTTTCAATCGTTTTCATATATTAATTAAAAATTTATAGGTATTTTTTTACCTTGACCTACCCTTTTAAAGCGAAATTAAGCATCCTTTTTATTATTTCTCTTCGTCAATTAAAACTGTTATTGAGTTAGTAAAATTGCCGTCTTTTTCGCATGCTGAAGCTCCGTTAACATTTTTATTCGATCATAAAAGGTCGAGTGCATTTTAAAAATGGCCTCGCCTAATCGAATTTCGCTATGTAAAGGGGCGAGAGCAATTTTAGGAGTTATATCGAGGACAATTCATATCTTCTAGGCGCCAGGAGTTGCTCCAAAAAGGAAATGTAATTACGTGACATTTACTTTGTCTCTTTCCTTTTAATCGTACGGAAATTTTAAATAACTTAATAATAAAGTTCGTCTTTGTGAAATTATAATTTTATGTTAAAAGTTTGAATTGCGTTAACAGCAGTGGCTCTAGAGTAGTCTACAGATGTAGACTTTTCTATATAAAATCTAGTAATTAACAGGGTGGATCTTAAACAAATACAAACGTTTTTAGGGTTATCATATTATGAGGTTTTTTCGCGAAAAAAAATTTGGAGTTTTTTTAATTTTTTTCTTAAAAAACATATTATCTTCATAATATGGCAACATAGGTAGTAGATGAAATTTAAAAGAAAGAAAATCCTTAAAAAGATTCAGTGGTTCTCAAAAAGTGAAAAATCATTTTTTTTTTTTTAATTTTGATGAGTAAATTATCTCGGTCATTAATATTTGACATTAGTTTTCAAGAATCAAAAGATGTATAAAATGTGATTATATCAAATCTGGAAATTACAAAAATAATAATTATGGAATATCCATTAAGTCAAAGCCTTTTTCGATTGATTATGGCAAGTTCTTCGGCTTACAAGACAGTGAAACGTATACCGTTCATCTAAAATACCAACGCCTCATTAATATAAGATACCACCTATTTTCCTCCCAACAAAACATTCCTAATATCCCTGTATCGACTTTTTCTGACAAACTGCCCCCTCCATGGAAGGATCCTATTTCAGTCAATATGGAACTTTGTAAATTAAAAAATTCTGAAACATCCAGATATCTTTACAAAACTAGTCTAATACAAATTTTAGACGAAGAATATCGTGACTATATTTGTTTTTACACAGATGGCTCGAAATCTGACCAAGGTGTTGGCTGTGCTTTTTAAAGCCCGGTTGCTAATAAAAAAATCAGATTACCTAATTTCTCTGGCATTTTAACAGCCGAACTCACAGCTATTTATCAGGCTCTTATCCAAATGAGAGAGAGTGCCACCGATTGAAGCATTAATACTATCTGATTCACTTAGTTCCCTCAACAGTATTGCTTCTTTAAACCCCAAAAATTCTAACCTGCAGCATTCGAGATCTAGTATATAAACTTACAAAAAGAAACTACAATGTTAACTTTATATGGATTCCTGGACACTCTGACATTGCTGGTAACCATCATTAACATCCTTTAGGGAGGTTGGTAAGATGTTATATAATCGAGGTGCAAAAAACTTTGAAGATCTTTGTCCAACAGTTTTAGAGCATAAACTAGGATAAAACGCCTTATGTCTAGTTTCATATTCATGGTCAACATGTTCAATAGATATTTTCCCCTGATAAATGAATTTTAAAACATCTAGGCAGTATAGCTGACGTATCGATAGATGCGCCTGCTTAAAGGGAACGTTTGAAGAGAAGTTTTCTTTTTTATTGTAAATAATTTTATGAACCATTTTTGAACAGAATACAAGCTCTTTAAATGACATTCAGCCGCACCACCCCACCCTAGAATTCCATATGTCAAATGAGATTGTACAAGGGATGAGTACAGGATTCTAAGCTGTTTGACGTCCAAAAAACTTTTCAAATAATTAAATTTCGGCAACAATCCTCGCAATTTTTTAGTTACATTATTAATATGAATATTCCATTTAAGATGTTTGTCGATTGTAACCCCTAAATATTTTATAAAATCACATTCCGGTATTACATTATTATTGGTTATTTGTAATCTGTCCCAATCTGGTTCATTATTTTTATAAATAGAGAAGGATATATATTTGGTTTTGTCATAGTTTAATGTTAATTTGTTTTTGATAAACCAGGTATTAATTGTCTGAAAGTCTTCCTCTGCAATCTTTTCAAATTCGACCAAGAGTTAGATTTATAAAATATCGCTGTATCGTCTGCGTAACTAAAAATTTCTGCTTTTGTATTAATTGTAAGTAGATCATTAATATAAATAACAAATAATAACGGACCCAACACAGTGCCTTGTGGTACACCATGCTCAATCCTTCCTGGCTTGCTATTGATATCTCCCAAATTAACATATTGTGATCTGTTCTTAAGGTAACTTTTTAAAATACTAAGGCTGTTTCCTCGTATTCCATATCTCTCTAATTTGTCTAAAAGTATTTTGTGATTTACCGTATCAAATGCTTTAGCGAGATCTACAAATATACAGAGGCTTCGATGTCCCGAGTCTAGAGCATCATAGATTGATGATGTCAATGCATGAACGGCATCCTGTGTTGATTGCCTTCTAAAAAACCAAATTGATTTTTTGATATTATGTTAAATTTTAGAAAGAATTTTAACAAACGTTTTTTTATAACTGTTTCAAAAATTTTAGAAAAAACTGATAATATAGATATCGGTCTATAATTGCCTATATGCTCCTTATCACCCACTTTATATAATGGTTTAATTACACCTACTTTAAGACAGTCCGGAAAACAACCACTTTCGATACAAAAAATTATTAAAAACGTTAAAGGCTTTGATATATCTCCTGAAATTATTTTAATAATATCCGAGCTAATATTGTCATAACCAGGAGCTTTTTATTTTTTAGATTTGTTATTATGTTTATTATTTCGTCTTCGCAAGTTTGGTGTAAATACAGACTGTTTTCCAGACGGTTATATCACAGGTATTATTTGTTGAAGATATTTTAACTGCTAGTTTTACTGCGACAGTACAATAATGATCATTTAACGCATTAGCTATCTTTAATTTATCGTGTAAATGACCTTCTTCGGTTTTTAATTGTATTTATATCTTTATTTTTGTGTTTTTACCACATATTTTATTTATACACTTCCATAGAGAAGAAGATGTCTCTTTGTTTTGTTAAATTCTCTTTTTATGTAATTTTTCTTTGCAGTTGTTATTAGTGACCTAATTTTATTCTTATAATTATTATAGTTGTCTTTTTAATTCTTGTTTGTCGGATGTAACTTTAATTTATTATATAATTTATTCTTTATATTTATTGACTTAAGAAGCCAGAAGTCATCCACTCTTTTATAAAATGAGTGTTTTTAGACTTTTTAATTTCTACTTTTATTATTTTGTCCGATATACAATGTTGAATTTTCGCATAAAATCTGAAAAGCTGTTTGAATTATTTTCTGTATATATATATATATATATATATATATATATATATATATATATATATATATATATAGTATTTAATACCTATTTAGAGGTACCAGCCGTTTAGTAACTTAACGTATGCAGCTTCTTGCACCATCTAAACCCGCATGAAAAAATTAGGTTATGACCTTTGTCATGTCAAATGCTTGACATATTTCTTATTGCATTGGCGGGGTGACTTGAAATTTCATATTGTATCAGTGGCGGTTTATAATAATAAAAATTAATTTATGAAATTCTAAAGATGTTGACGTATTAAAAAAATATAAAGCGCACTAATTTTAAAAATATTGTTTATTAACTAGATACCGAGTTTTCTTAAAAAATACCTATATTTAAGATCTCGATTTAAAACTATACCAAAAAGAATATCTTAACTATACTTATGTAATGTAGTAAACTATATTCAAAACGATTTGAGATCTCGATTTAAGGCAATTCAAAAAGCGTCTGATGCACTAAAGTATAATAAATAATAAACAAAGTCCAGGCAGCAGTAATAATATTTATTTAAAGGGCTCGTTTAGTACAAATTTTCTGAAAACAGGGTTAAAGAGCTTTTCGCTTTTAGCAGCATGGTATTTGTTCAAAAATAATATTCTTTTATCTGATTCCAGGCATTTCCAATAACTGTTTTCTTCCATCCGGTTTTTTGAAATGAAAACCCATTTTTTTAATTCCCAAATATAACGAACTTTTGGAAATCTTAGTTTCTGGAGACTCTTCGATAAATTGCAGGAAAATAGTTTCTACTGTGATTTTCCTTTCGCGCATACATTTTGTAAATTACTTCCCTCAAACAATGTAGGGTATTCTTAGTAATTCGGATTTTGCTCCGGGAAACGCTTGCAGACATATTTCTTCTAAATTCGAAATCTGTAGCTCTGTTTGGTTTTTCTAGATTATATAATGTGCATTCTGGGACTTTTAGTGCTTCGGATGCTTTTTGAATTGCCTTAAATCGAGATCCTAAATCGTTTTGAAAATAGTTTACTACATTAAGCATAAGTTTTTTGGATTCATCAGAATATAGCATTTTTATATCTTATTTTGCGTTATGACATTAACATGAAACGTAACTTCAAAAACGTGACATCTAACAAATTATTAGTAATCGACGTTCATTTTTGTTGGTAATTTTTTGTTTCAACTGATTTATTAATAATAAATAAGGATGGTGTTATTCTAAATGGGTATTAAAATACTATATATATATATATATATATATATATATATATATATATATATATATATATATATATATATATATATCATTCAGGACTCTAATATGGCCAGTATATTTGTTTAACAAACCAATCAGGAGAAAATCCAAAACCTACCGTTATAGGAGGTATAAGATGATTAAACTTATATAATGACAACTACTTATCGGATAACAAATTAATAACTACTGTCAGCTACTGTCTAGGTAGAATATACCTAGAGTACCTACACCTACCTATGATGTAGGTAGATTAAAGCTTATTTTGACTTTACGTCTCACTTCGGTGTCACAAGCTGAATTTTTCAGGGATGGAAGTACAATACATGATATTGGGACCCTTATTCCGAAAGTAGTACAAAATTAGACCGGGTAAAAGGGCACTATCATCAAAAATCGATATATTAATACCACCGTATAGAGAAAGCAAATACTTATTTTTTGATCCAGTACACAATAAAGTCTTCGTAGGGAGTAATTTTTTATAATTATTTACAAAAAAACATTTCCATTAGCGCTTATGACCAAAAAAAACTTTAAATATGAGTAACTCATTTGAATCATGCGAAAATTTGGTTTAAAAATAGACTTTTTTTTAACATAACTTTCATTTAACGAAAAACGAAGGCCTAAATGAAAAAAAGAAACAATTTAAAAGTTTCGCTTATGTCTTGGCAAGGTATCAAAACAAACCCCATATTTTTTGCTTTTAAACTAATAAAGATATATCAATAAACAATTAGCGATGTAATGGTTTTTGCGCGCGCTGGCCGACTGCCGCCGCTGCGCCGAGATTTCCTATACCCTTGTATATATGACGTCATGGTGTGGCAAATGTAGCATTTTAATTCGATTTGGGCTCCCATATATAGGATAACAGAAACATTTTCAATGTTAAAATATAAAAAAATAATATGTCAATGAGACACATTCTTTTTGAATGCTTACCTGTTGCCTCCCATAGGTCTAGATTCTTTAATGCTGTTACCAATGAGAATATTTTCGCGGCTTTTAACATTTCGAAGATTAATAAAGTTATGGAATTCTTAGACAGCATCAACATAATGAAAAAACTTGACTTTTTTATATTGTCAATCGTGTCACAAAAATTAATACTTTTGTGATATTTGCAACATACCCGGTGGAAAATAAAACAGACGAGCTTAGCTACAGTAATAAATTTCTTTTGTTGGTAATATTTTCCTTGTGAGGGTAAATTATTTCCCTTTTGGCGTAGTTATTCAGACAAATTGTCGTCTAAATATCCTTTTCAGACGAAATACAAAGGACCAGGCTACATAAAATTACAACACGAAGTTCAGTCGCATCGTTTTATCATTCTCAACGAAACAACGTACAAATAAAAGCTAAATAAAAATAAATGTACAGTATACATGCTATATTGTAAACAAAAATACGAAATAAAAAGGATATAGTAGAAAGAATATTCACCCTTATTTATAACCAGGTTATAGTCAGAGGCGGCGCGTGATTAGGGCCAAATATAGCGGGTGCGTCTCAAAAGTGGCTCACCCCTATAACTGTTTTATTTTTTTTTAGATAAAATAAACATGATTTGGTATGTTAATATATGACATAAATTAGGATTGATTGACGTATTCAATTGTTTTCGGTCACTTAATGTTTCACCGGAAATTACTAGAACTTTTGATTTTTAAATGACACTCTCGGTATTTTTTTTACTTTATTCGATAGAAAATGGCACTCTGAATAGAATGACATATCATATGTCAACTTTTGACATATTTGACATACAACGCAAAAACAAATTGTATTTTAAATTTCAATCTAGAGTGCCATGGCTGTGTTAAAAATACTAATTTTTAATCAAGGAGCTTTGGAAAAATAGATTTAATCGTCTAATGTTTTTAGTGTCTTGTCCTGGCCCGTTAAAAGATGCCCAAATCGTATTTTTAATAATATCTCAATTTTTTCGAATGGAACGAGGGTGGCTCATTAACATATTTGGAAAAAGCATTTTTTACGAATAATTTGATACCACACACTTGGTATTTCAAGTCAAATTGTCGTTATGAACCGTATGTTACAATTTCAAATAAACCATTGCGAAAATAGTTGACATATGATATGCCATTCTACTGAGAGTGTCATTTTTTATCAAATAAAGTAAAAAAATACCGAGGGTGCCGTTTAAAAATCAAAAGTTGTAGTCATTTTCGGTGAAACAGGAAGTGACAACAATGAATAAATAAATAAATAAATGCCTTTATTGTCAAAAATTTTTTCAATTTGTAGACAAAGGTAAACTAACAAACAAAGTAAAAAAACAAGGTACACAAACAAACAAACAAAAGATAATACAAAACATTATACAAATAATATTGTCAGTCTTATTGTTAAAATAAACATTTATAAATGTTTATAATGTCA